>NW_016805082.1:822850-874058 GCF_001698545.2 Rhinopithecus bieti | reverse complement strand
CCCCCACCCCCCTTTTTTTTTTTTTTTTTTTTTTTGAGGCGGAGTCTCGCTTTGTCACCCAGGCTGGAGTGCAGTGGCGTGATCTCGGCTCACTGCAAGCTCCGCCTCCAGGATTCATGCCATTCTCCTGCCTCAGCCTCCCGAGTAGCTGGGACTACAGGCGCCCGCCACCTCACCCAGCTAGTTTTTGTATTTTTAGTAGAGACGGGGTTTCACCGTGTTAGCCAGGATGGTCTCGATCTCCTGACCTCGTGATCCGCCCGTCTTGGCTTCCCAAAGTGCTGGGATTACAGGCTTGAGCCACCGCGCCCGGCCTAATTTTTTTGTATTTTTAGTAGAGACAAGGTTTCATCATGTTAGCCAGGATGGTCTTGATCTCCTGACCTTGTGATCCACCTGCCTCAGCCTCCCAAAGTGTTGGGATTACAGGCATGAGCCACCGTGCCTGGACTTGATGGTTAATTTTATATGTCAACGTGGCCAAGTCATGGTAGACAGTTTGGGCTCAAACACCAGTCTAGCTGTCGCTGTGAAGAAATGTTTTAGATGTGATTGACACTTAAATCAATCACCTTTGAGTAAAGCAGATGACCCTCCATAATGTAGCTGGGCCTCATCCAATCCGTTGCAGACCTTGAGAAAAAAGACTGAGGTTCCTGGGAAAAGAGGGAATTCTACCAGCAGATGGCCTCCAGACACGAGCTGCAACATCACCTCTTCCCTGGGTCTCCAGCCTGACAGCCTGCTCTGTAGAATTCAAATTTGTCAGCCCCTCCAATCACACAAATTCCTTAAAATTAACCAATCTCTCTCTGTCTCGCTCTCCCTCTTTTTAAACACACACACGTGTATCTTTCACATATATACATGTATGTGTGTATATATATGTATGTGTGTGTATGTATCCTATTGGTTGTTTCCCTAGAGAACCCTAATATGCTGACGTATAGAAATACAATGTTTTTATGTGTGTTAACCTTACATCCTACAACCTTGTTAAACTCACTTATTAGTTCTAAGAGGTTTTTGCAAACTCCTTGGGTCTTTGACATAGACAATTGTGTACACTATGAACAAGAACTGTCCTCTCCAGGGTGGGAGGGGCACCAGGTTAAGAGTTGGGCATCTCCTTGAGATGCCCTTATTTGCTTAGGTCCTGCATGAAAGCACATAGTGCCCTAGCTCTTGAAAAGCATGAAAATCCTGAGAGAAAGCAACACAGAGCTTTCTCCATTGTGAGGTGGTGAGGAGGGGATTAGGACACTAGGTGAGAAAGGACAGGCCTAGACAAGGAAGCAAGGGGCCAGTGGGCAGATGGGATAAAACCACCTGCTCCTCAAAACGGCCAGGCTCTGAGATGAAGCGGGAATCTGCACTTAAACTGAGACTAGATCCATCCCAAGGATTCAAGTGAGTCTGGCATATGGACAGGAATCCCAGTGGAAGCCTTTTTGTGGAGTGAAGGGCGGGGGTGAGTTGCAAAATTTTCTGGACCAGAACTTACTGTAGGAAAAGAAGAATTGAAACTGGGCATGGGCTCCTGCTTATGGTCCCAGCTACTCAGGAGGCTGAAGCAGGGGATTGCTTGAGCCCAGGAGGCTGCGGTGTGCTGTGATCACACCTGTGAATAGCTGCTACGCTCCAGCCTGGGCCAGAGCAAGACCCCATGTCTAAGAAAAGAAAGGAAAGAATTCAGGCACTGTGAGGTAACCTAGGAACAAAGTTTCAGAGCATTGAGTACAACAGAAAAAAAAAGTTTACTTAAAGTCCATAAAATCCTGCGACATTAGCATCCTTTTCTGGAAACCCCTCTCTTACACTGTAATTCTAGGGAGACAGAGGTTCCCGTAGACGAACAGAGCACATGGCCCCAGTGCCCAGCAGAGCGACGTGGAGCTGCAGAGTCCTGCGGGGACTCATTTGTACACAAGCACATGAAACACCCCCACAGGAGCCCAGATGTTTCCTCTGTCTTGCTGCAGACTTTGAAAGAGCTAGAGACCCTGTGAAATCAAGGGGGTAAACCCGTGCAATTGAGGGGTTTTAACTCATGGTATGCTGTTTCTGCAGGCCTGTGACATCAAGAGAAAACAGAAGAGAGAAGGGAATTCCACCTTTACCCACTGAAAATACATCTACCCACCTCCTCTGTCACAACCCTATGAGATGGTTCTGCCATCTCCCAGCCCTGAAGACTGTGAGGCCATCTGACCACCTTACATTGCTAAATATGGCAGGATGTCACCTGACTCGACTGCCTGTCAATCATCACACCCCCTTGCTCCCACTTACTTTTCTATCACCCCGTAGGTTTCCCAACAGCTGTCCTTAAGTCCTCCAGGCTACAGAAACCACTCTTGAAACAATATGTCAGCGCACCATTAGTGTCCTTCAACTCACACCCTCACTTCCCAGCCCCTCCTCTGTGAACGTCTCTCCTTACTTCTTCCACCAGCACTAATCAACCTAATATTCCTTCACTCTTTTCTCCCCTCCCAGCTTCCCTCCAACTTGTACCTGATCCGCCCCCCATCCTTTCTCCTCTTTCTTTCCAATTCTCCACACCACGACTGAACACTTGTCAGAAACAGTGCTCCCCCTGGGCCCCTCCACACCTCCTGAAACCCTGTCACTTACCACCCCCAGCTCCGATGGCCCTGGGCCTCCCTCCCGACAGCTGGGGCCCTTCCTGGATCTCTAGACATCACCAAGCTAAGCCAGTGTTCCAAAATAGTCTCCTGAACAATGATGACAACTGCACAGTTATTTTGGAAGGTGAGTGTGGCCAGAGTCCCAGAACAATGCAGGAAAGACAATGGGATGGCGGGCAGCAGGTAGCCTGGCCAGCTCTTTGTGAAGATGAATTCAGGAGCCTGGTATTTCTTTGAAGGATGACCAGAGAACAGATGAGCACTCAGGATTACACTGAGACCAGGTCCCTAATGCTCCTAATCCCTTAGGACACAAAGACCTGAAGGACATAGAAACTGCTTCTCTGAAAATTGGCTTGATTATTCTCCCAAAGTTGACCAGGATCCAGAGCTTAGATTTCAGGATGTCAGGGCATATGCTGAGGCCTAGCTGTCTTCAAGCTGCAGTTTCCAAGATAGCCCAGAATAGAGTCCAATCAATACATGGCAATATAGTTCTTTGTTTTCTGTAAGTTTTATAAAAACATACATACAGAAATGTACATAAGTCATAAGTTTACAGCTCAACGAATTTTCACAAAATGAACACACCCTCAAAACCAGCACCCAGATAAAGAGAATACAACAAAAACAGCAGCGGACCTCCTCACCCCTGCCTCCAGCCAATACTCCACCCCTCACCCCAGGATTAATGCAATCCCAGCTTCTAACATTGTACACTGGTTTTGCCTGTTCTTTGAACTTACTGTAGCAGTCACAGAATATGTACACTTCTGTGATTAGCTCATTTCAGTCAACATAATGTCTGTGAGATTCATCCTTCTTGGATCTAGTTCCAGTTAATTCATTATCATTACTGTATTGTATTGTATTCAATAAATATTACTACAATTCATTCATCCATTCTACTCTCCGGCATTTGGGTAGTTTCCAGTTTGAAGGCTTAAGTAGTAGAAGTATTATGAATATTGTTTTCATTAAACATGCATGCAGCTCTGTTGGGTACAGTATAGGCCTTGGAGTGGAATTACAGTTCTCAAACAAAAGAAAATAAATTCGAGTTTGATATAGACTTGATTGTTCAAGACAGATTCCCTGATTGTAGTGAACCTGAGTTGACCACGAGCAGTTGAAGGAGCGTACTTGTTAAAAGGACAAACGTGATGCTGGGAAACACATACAGATCTCAAGAGATTATTCAGGGAAGCACCAGGTTTATTTTAAATGATGGGAAGAGGTATCAAAGGTTATAAAACCATCCCAATAAATAAGGCCAATGGTGGGCTGATAATATCTTCAGAGAACATGTTTAGGATCATATGGTTCCTTCTTCATTCTTCTCTGCAGAACCTCCTGGCAGTTATGGCAGTGGAACATTGGAAACAGAGATGAACAGGAGGTGGGAAGAGGAGGCTAAGTGCATGTGGGCCTAAAAGTCCCTGCTTTGGGAGTTTTTTAACAGTCCTGGATGGAGGTAAGGAGGCAGGCATGATTCTAAGATCTCAAGGAAAGGAGATTCCATGTCATTCTTCTCTTTCCTTGGCCCCTAGACTGTTTACGAATGAAATAATTTCATCAATGCTAGCAGATCCCCTCACTGAGACTTCCAAACATTTTTATCAACAATTTTATGTCACTCCCAGTAACTCTTTGAAGGTAAATGACAGAATTAATTTTCCCATTTAAAAAATCAAAACACAAAGACCCAATGGAGTCTACATTTTCTAGTTTTAGTCAGCCAATCTGGAAGTTGTGTCCGGTGACCAGTGTCCCAGCTGTGAACTACAGGCAAGTCTACAGCATCATCTTCCATTCACCATGTGGTTACTGCACCTCTTATACAAACTACCTGCGTCACTCAGTCATCCAGTATCAAGGACTATGCCACACTCCTTAGGACAGGTGCAGAGCACTTAGAGATTAATAAAACAGGCCGGACACAGTGGCTCAAGCCTGTAATCCCAACACTTTGGGAGGCTGAGGTGGAAGAACTGCTCGAGCCCAGGAGTTCAAGACCAACCTTGGCAACATAGTGAGACCCCCATCTCTACTAAAAATAAAAAATTAGCCTGACATGGTGGCACCTTCCTGTGCTCCCAGCTACTTGGAAGGCTGAGGTGGGAGGATCCCTTGAGCTCAGGAGGTTGAGGCTGCAGTGAGCTGTGATTGCGCCATTGCACACCAGCCTGGGCAACAGAGCAAGACCCTGTCTCAAAAAATAAATTAATTAAATAAAATTTAAAATAAAACCCTTTTAGAGTTCAAGTCTTAATCACCATACGGCTTTGGGCAACTTATTTTATCTCTCTCTGCCTCCATTTCCTAGACCTGGAAACAAAAATAAGAGAATGAAATTTATACAGCTTCTCAGAAGAGTATGTAAGTTAAGCCACATAAAGCATATAAATATCTGTCACTTAGTAGCCACTCAGCACATGGTAATTACAGAGCACGGTGCCGTAAGAAGTTGCTGGGGAGGCAGACATATAAATGAATGCAGAAAATATGTGAGGAATACTAAAAGAGAAATTAAAGTGTCCTGTGACTTTTTCATCCACATACATGAGTGTCAAAGCTACTATCCTCTGGAAGGATCATGGCAGACGGGAGGCAGGACTAGATTGCAGCTCCCACTCAGATGCACAGAGCAGCGTGTGGAGTATTGCATCATGAACTTTTGCTCCAGAATGACTGCAGAAATAAATCAGGAAAGCCAGGAGAACCCACAGACCTTCTGAAGGAAGTGAATTGCTCCTGCAGGACCTGGGAGACACCGTGAGGGCGCAAACTGTGGAAGTGGGAAACGGGTGTTGTTCACCCCCAAACACAACCTCACTGGGGAACCCTAAGATCTATCTAGATCACGGGAGAAGATTCTGCCATGACCTGGAGCTGAGTCAATTCGGAGAGCCGTGTGAAATGCAGGGGTAGAGGAAGCAGTGGGAAAATCCCTGTGGGCTCTCCAGGTCCCCTGGCAAGCCATTTCTGCCTTGCCTCCCAGGGGCCATTGGGGAGGGCTACCGGAGGCACTGGGAAAAGGCCACAGGGAGAAGGAAGCCTCCAGCTAAACTTTGTAACAATTCCAACTGAACAAGAAGTCTCGTGGCCAAAACTACAGGGAGGCCATGAACCCGGTGTGCAGACCACAGGCAGGGAAGCACGAAGGGTTCACAGCTTTCACAGCTGGGAGGGCTGGTAGCCGGGGGCAGACTCTCCGCCCTGCTTGCCCACTGCCTGGACACAGACTCGGTGCTGTTGAGCGGGGAATGGTGAGAGTGAGACTGGCCCTTTGGGTTGTGTGGGACCTGGGTGAGGCCTGTGACTGCCAGCTTTCCCTCACTTCCCTGACAACCTGCATGACACAGCAGAGGCGGCATAATCCTCCTAGAAACATAACTCCATTGACCTGGGAAGCACACCTCCAGCCCCCACAGCAGCCACAGCAAGACCCGCTCAAGGAGAGTCTGAACTCAGACATGCCTAGCACTCCCCCCACTTATTGGTCCTTTCTACCCACCCTGGTAGCTGAAGACGAACGGCATATACTCTCGGGAGTTCTAGGGCCCCACCCACCACCTGATCGCCCCCATACTACCACAGCTGATGCTCTCTTGAAAGTGCCACCTCCCAGCAAGAGGCCAACCAGCACAAAAATAGTGCATTAAACCACTAAAACTGAGGACCCTCACAGAGTCCCTTTCACCCCCCGCCACCTCCACCAGAGCAGGTGCTGGTGTCCACAGCTGAGACCCACCGATGGTTCATACCACAAGACTCTGTACAGACAACTCCCAGTGCCAGCCCAGAGCCTGGTAGACCTGTTGGGTGACTAAATTCAGAAGAGAGATAATAATCCCTACAGCTCAGATCTCAGGAAGCCACATCCTTAGGAGAAGGGGAGAGTCTACATCAACGGAACACCCTGTGGGACAGAAGAATCTGAACAACAGCCTTGAGCCCTAGACCTTCCCTCCAACAGAGCCTACCCAAATGAGAAAGAACTAGAAAACCAACTCTGGTAATATGACAAAACAAGACTCTTTAATACCCTCCAAAAAATCACACTAGCTCACCAGCAATGGATCCAACAACAACAACAAAAAAAACACCCTGATTTACCTGAAAAAGAATTTACAAGGTCAGTTATTAAGTTAATCAAAGAGGTGCCAGAAAAAAGCAAAGCCCAATTTAGGAAATAAAAAATACAAAAAATAAGGGGAGAAAGGTATCATATAATAAAAAGCAATCAAAACTTCAGGAACCAATGGATGCACTTAGAGAAATTCAAAATGCGGCCGGGCGCGGTGGCTCAAGCCTGTAATCCCAGCACTTTGGGAGGCGGAGACGGGCGGATCACGAGGTCAGGAGATCGAGACCATCCTGGCTAACACGGTGAAACCCCGTCTCTACTAAAAAATACAAAAAACTAGCCGGGCAAGGTGGCGGCGCCTGTAGTCCCAGCTACTCGGGAGGCTGAGGCGGGAGAATGGCGTGAACCCGGGAGGCGGAGCTTGCAGCTGAGCTGAGATCCGGCCAGTGCCCTCCAGCCTGGGCGAACACAGTTGCGACTCTGTTCAGAAAAAAAAAAAAAAAAAAAAAGAAATTCAAAATGCTCTGGAAAGTCTCAGTAATAGAAGTGAATGAGCAGGAGAAAGAACCTCAGAGCTCCAAGACAAGGTTTTCAAAATAATCCAACAAAGACAAAGAAAAAAGAATAAGAAAATATGAACAAAGCCTCCAAGAAGTCTGGGATTACGTTAAATGACCAAACCGAAGAATAATCGGCATTCCAGAGAAGAAGAGATATCTAAAAGTCTGGAAAACATTTGGTTATACACTACTGGGTATCTACCCAGAGGAAAAGAAGTCATTATACGAAAACGATACTTGCACACACGTTTATAGCAGCACAATTCTCACTTGTAAAAATGTGGAACTAACCCATATGTCCATCAATCAATGAGTAGATAAAGAAACTGCCGTATACATATACAATGGAATACTACTCAGCCATAAACAGGAATGAATTAATGGCATTCACAGCAACCTGGATGAGACTGGAGACTATTATTCTAAGTGAAGTAACTCAGGAATGGAAAACCAAACATTGTATGTTCTCACTCATATGTGGGAGCTAAGCTATGAAGATACAAAGACATAAGAATGACACAGTGGACTTTGGGGACTCAGGGAGAAAGGGTGGGAAGGGAGTGATGGATAAAAGACTACTACAATTTGGGTGCAGCGTCTACTGCTCGGGTGACGGGTGCACCAAAATCTCACAAATCACCACTAAAGATCTTACTCATGTAACCAAACACCACCTGGTCCCCAATAACCTATGGAAATAAAATAATTTTTTTTAAAAAAAAGAAACTAGGCTGGGCGCGGTTTGTAATCATGTCTGTAATCCCAGCACTTTGGGAGGCGAAGGCAGGTGGATTATCTGAGGTCAGGAGTTTGAGACCGGCCTGGCCGATATGGTGAAACCCTGTCTCTACTACAAATATAAAAATTAACTGGGTGTGGTGGCACACACCTGTAATCCCAACTACTGGGGAGGCTGAGGCAGGAGAACTGCTTGAGCTCGGGGGACAGAGGTTGCAATGAGCCGAGATCGTGCCACTGTACTTCAGCCTGGCTGACAGAGCGAGACTCTGTCAAAAAAAAAAAAAAGAAAAAAGAAAAAAGAAAAAAAAGAAAGAAAAAGAAAAGAAAAAGAAACTAATAGGGAACAAAAGCTAGTATCACTCTTACACGAGATCTTTAGGTATTATACAGTAAAACTATCTCAATCTCAGTAAGAACTAAGTAAATAAATAAAATGACAATAAGGGACTTTTGTGCATCCAAAACTTTCAGGCAAAGATCATAAGTTCTCTAGCATCATTACATGTCCAGGTTATATTTATCAAGCCTTACTTGTTCCTTCCCACACATTAACATTTCAGAATTATATTTCATTTATAACAGGTATTAAACTCACTAACCTGACAAGGTTAACATCAAAAAATAAAAACCAAATTAATGGCATTTAAATAAAAATAGCCTCTGGCTTGAGCCCATCCTGGCAACAACAGTGAAATTCCAGCATCCCCCCAATCTTCTCAGAGTTCTTGGATGGCCTGAGAATGATCCCCACAGCCTCTAGACACTACCAGCAACGTTCCTTGCAAGGCCCTCCCCTCCTTCTTTCAATTGGTTCCACCTCTGTCTGCAAAGGCTGCTTTCCTTTCTCTCTTATGGCTCACTTTACTGATACTGAACTCCTCCCTTCCCAATATTGAGATCTACTGTGTCCTGGGGCTGGGGCTGTACCTCTCCCGTATCACTCCCCTGCTCTTGTCACCATCACTGCTTCTGTCCTGAGCCACAAGCCCTCAGCTAAGCCACAGCATGCAAGCATGTGTTTCAGTCCAGAGGCAGAGTTGGAGGCCACTTCCTCCAGAAGAAAACGTGCACTTTACTTTCTTACCTTGCTGCATGCACAAGAGGGAGCCTCGTGCCAGCTTCTCCAGTCAGAGTGGTAGCCCCCAAGACTTCCTCTTCCATCCACCTTTAGGTGCAGCATCCAACAAGGTCAAAATCACAATGTCTTGCATCTAATCAAAAATTACCAGGCACGCAAAACAAACAGGAAAATATGACCCTAAATATAGAGAAAACAAACATGAAAAACAACCCAGAAATGACACAGACTAGAGAATTAGTGGAAATAGTTATAATTGTATCCTATATGCTCAAAAATTTAGAAGACTGAACGTGTTGGCAGATATTATTTTTTAAAATACCTTTTTCTGAAATTAAAACTACAATGTCTAACATGAAAATACATTGGATGAGATTAACAGATTAGACACTAAGAAGAAAAGATATGTGAACTTGAAGACAGCAATAAAAAGCATCCAAATTGAAATACAAGGAGAAAAAAACGACTGAAAAGGAACGGGAAGAGCAGCAGGGCATTGTGGGACAACTTCAATCAGTCTGAAAAATGAAAAGATGCTTCCAGATCTAAAAAAGAATCCTTTAAATTTTCAAAGAGCCCATCAGAATTTTTAATAGCTCTATTAGAAAAGAAATTTTCATTTTGCTGCTTAAGTTCCAGCAGGCCTATCTTTGTGATGAATCCCTTGGGATGTTGCCAATCCAGACAGGCAGTCATTTTGTTACTGTCTTTACTAATGTAAAATACTGACCAATGAGGGTTCCTTCCAGAAATGCAAAAGTTATTCAACAATAGGAATCCTGTCTACATCAATCATTACATTTATAAATTAAGAGGAAAACCCACATGATTTCATGAATTAATATAAAAAGGCATTTCTCTAATATTTAACAGCATTCTAATAAAAACATTAACATAGGAATAGAGAGAAACTATCTAAAGATGAAAACTGTTTACCAAAACAGAATTCTATTTTTAATCATGATGGAATAATAGAGACTAGATGTACCTTCCCTCCTTGCACAACTAAAAGCTGGACAAAATATGTGAAGCGAAAGTTTTCAGGTATCGGACAACAGGTAGTGCAAGACTGTGATCCCTGAGAGAAAGACAAGTGAGATGAGCCCTGCAAATACCCCCAGCTCACTTCCTGGAGAATTTCCAGGCTGACCACAGGAAAAAGATGCTGAAACAGAGTCCAACAGTCTCACTGATTAAGGAGACAAAGTTTAGAGTTCCAGCAGGGCAAAATGAGAAAAAATTGTGAGGCAAAGTACAAAGAAAAAGAACAGCAGAGAATGAGGGTTCCAGAGATCTGCAGAGCAGTCCCTCAAGACTTTGGCTGAGTACTGCTATGCGCTTGTGTAAGGAGACTACTGAGGCTGGGGAAAGAACAGCAGAGAAGAGTAAGCAGAACAATTTCAGGAGTTCACACAGGACCAGAAACAGTGTTTTCCCTAGCCAGTTTGGGAAGATCTCCTAATACGGTGGGCACTGGGTCCAGTTCTCAAAGCTTATTGCCTCAGTGGGGCCAAACTAACCCTCAGTGTAAAAGTAAAGTATCTAAAGGAATGTTTAGAAATCCAGCACCCAATAACATAAAGTGTACAATGTCTGGCATTCAATAAAATATTAGCTGGTATGCAAATCAGCAGGAACATATGACCCAGTACCAGAAAAAAAAAAATATCATTCTATAGACATAGACCTATGTATGACTCAGATGTTAGAATTTGTAGGCTAGGACATCAAAACAAGAATTATAAATTCACTCCATATGTTCAAGAACTACAAGAAAGTATAAGTATAGTCAGGAGAAAAATGAAATGCCTAACTAAACTTCTGGAAATGAAAAATACCATAACTAAACTGAAAAATGCACTGGCAGGATTAACAGCAGATTAAACGCTATAGGAGAAAAGATTTGTGAATCTGAAGATAGAGCAACAGGAACTATCCAAATTAAACACTGAGAGAAAATATAAGCCAGAAAAAAATGAAGCAAAGCATCAATACGTTGTGGGACAATATCAAGTAGCCCAACACATACACAACTGGAGTATCCAGAAGAGGGGAGGAACAGAATACTTGAAAAAAATGGCCATTTTTTCCCAAATTTAATGAAAATAATTAACCCACATGTATTGGTCAGGGTTCTACAAAGAAATAGAAGGAATAGGATATATATATATATATATATATAGTATTAATATTAGTATTATACTGTACAGTTTATATATATAAAATATATTACAGGTGTGAGCCACCATACCCAGTATATGTACTATTTATATACGCAAATATGTGGTATTTTTACTAATATAAATATAATATATTGGTAATATAGAACTATATTTACATATACAAACATATTAGAGGGAGAGAGATTTATATGAAGATTGGCTCACCCAGTTATGAAGACCAAGAAGTGCCATGATCTGCCATCTTCTAGTCAGAGACCCAGGAAGGCCAGTGCTATAATTCAGCCAGTGGTTGAGTCTATCCAGAAGCACTCTCATGGACACATCAAAAATTATGTTTAACCTGCTCGCCCCATGGCCCAGTCAAGTTGACACATAAAATTTATTATCGTAAGTCTACCCTTTGTCAACTTGGCACCCATACACATCTCTTCAAACCAAACTTATTCTCCAAATAAAAATAATAGGTCATAATTCTGCCTATCTTAATACTACCCTGGATACAATAAAGAACACAGTAACTTCTTTCCCAGATGAGGAGGTAAAATCCTTGAAAGAAGTTTACTCTTTGATATCCTGTAACACTTGGCTGGGTGCAGTGGCTCACACCTGCAATCCCAGCACTTTGGGAGGCCAAGGCAGGCAGATCGCTTGAGCTCAGGAGTTCAAGACCAGCCTGGGCAACATGCTGAAACACCAACTCTACAAAAAAATACAAAAATTAGCCAGGCATGGTGGTAAGTGCCTGTAGTCCCAGCTACTTGGAAGGCTGAGGTGGGAGAATGGCTTGAGCCCAGGAGGTGAAGGTTGCAGTAAGCCAAGATTGTGCCACTGCACTACAGCCTGGGTGACAGAGCCACACCTTGTCTCAAAAAAAATTAATTAAATTAAATTTACAATACTTAAATAATATGATATAAAATAGTATAAATACACCTTATGTTACATGATAAGGGAATAAATGTGGAAGGATAACAAAGATACACACACAAATGTGTTTACAGCAAAATAAGGAGAAAATAGACATGGCGATTTACCATCTTTGTTTCTGTAACTGGCCACATGGTCACGGCCAGTATTTACAACTACCTTTTCCCACCACCCATTCTGTATTCCCGTTGCCTTCAGCAAGCACCTCAGCTTTATCTGGTAGGGCAACCTCAACTTTTATTCCTGAAGGGTCTGAGCCATTTGTAGCCCTGCCTGGTTGGGTTGTAGTTTTCTATTGACATAAAACACAGGGCATGGTAATACTAAAAGATACCCTAAGGAATCTCCTGTCTTCTGGAGATACTTTTCCTTCACTTCATTGTGGAATAGTCGTCCAATTTCCCCCTTGGTAGTCAGGACCAATCATTCCAGCCAACACTGTAACTCCCTTCTTTACCTATTGAGAAATATGAGGACCCTAAAGTGGCTGGGCGGAAGTCTTGACTTCCAGCTCTTGGGATCATTGTTGTGTCTCCTGGTGGAAATATCCCTTCCTCTAGAACTAAGACCTCTAGGTCAGCAAAGCATAAAGTCAGGAACAGGAAGCAAAAATTTTGCTAGTGTGTCACTCAGGGTAATAGTGAGTGGTGCCACTCCCACTTTTATCCTTTGATTTCCTGACCTGTGAATGCTACTAGCTATAGGAAACACAAGATCTTATATTGGACTGATTCACAGCATATACTGCCTTCTGGGGAACTTCACTCCACCCCCACAAGAAATTGCCACCTAGCTGGTGTCGTAACTGAGACTTCAAAATGCTATTCCACTGTTTTATCAAGCCAGTTGCTTCAGGATGATGGGGAACATAATCAGACCAGCAAATTCCACGGGCATGGGTCCACTGCTGCGTTTCTTTTGCTGTAAAGTGAGTTCCTTGATCAGAAACAACACAATGTGAAATACTACCGTGATGAATAAAGCATTCTACAAGCCCATGGATGGTAGTTTTGGCAGAAGCACTGTGTGCAGGAAGACAAAACAATATCCAGAGTGAGTGTCTATCACATTAAGAACAAACACTGTCCCTTCTATGATGAAACGTCCCCACATAATCAACCTACCACGAGGTGGCTGTGTGATCACCCTAGGGACTCGATGTTGGTCTCTACTCAATGTTGACCGTATCAGGGACTCAATGTTGCTCTCTGCTGTTGGCAGATTGGACCTTCAGCAGTGACTGTAAGCCAGGTTGGCCTTGTTGAGTGAAGTCCACGTTACTTCACCAAGCATAACCTCCATTACTGCCATCACGGTCACTTTGTTCATGAGACCATTAGGCAATGACAGAGGTACCCAGGAAAAAAGGGTAAGCAGTATCCGCAGAATGGGTCATCTTGTCCACTTGATTATTAAAATTCCCTTTGGTGAACATTCACATGGGACACAAATATCACCAGGTGTTTTGCACACTCAGAGAAGTCTGTCCATATAGCTCTTCCTTAAATTTGTCACCAATTTTCCAATCATGTTCCTCTCAATTCCCTGAACATCCAGCCAAACCACTGGCCACAGCCTGAACTGATATATAATCACAGGTCTGGCCATTTCTCCTTCCAAGAAAAGTGCACAATCAGATGCACTGCTCAAAGCTCTGACTAGTAAGAGGATTTCCCTTCATAACTGTTTTTCAGGGATATCCCAGTAAGAGATTCTAGTACTGCAGCTGTCCACTTTTGGGTGGTGTCTGCATATTGTGCAGAACCATCTGCACACCAGGCCTGAGTCTTCTCCTGTCGACTGATCATAGGGAACTCCTGGTAACACCATAGGTGCAGGCAGTGGGAGAGAAGGCAGTGCTGCAAGAGTAGGTACCATGAGCATTTGGGCCACTTCTTCATGGAACTTACGTGTGCCTTCAGGGCCTATTCCAACCGGATCATATATGTACTACTTTCATTTGATGACGGAGTGCTGTGTATGCCAAATTTTATGACTTAGTGGATCAGATAACACCCAGTTCATGAATAGGTGGCTCAGGTTGCATGGTAACTTGGCAGCCCACGGTCAAACATTCAGTCTCTACTAAGGCCCAGTAGCAGACCAAGAATTGTCTCCCAAAGAAAAGTAGTCATCTTTGGAGGACGGCAGGGCTTTTTTCCAAAATTCTAAATGCTTGCACTGTGATTCTTCCATTCATCCCTATCTGCCACTGACACCTCAAGCACCATGGATCCACTGAATCATATGACTCAAGCAGGAGAGCAGCTTGCACAGCAGCCTGGTCCTGTTGCAGAGCCTTCTCTTGTTGTGGGCCCCACTCAAATCCAGCAACTTTTTGGGTTACTGGGTAAATGGGCCAGAGTAACACTCCCAAATGAGGAATGTTGACTCTAAAATCTTAAGAGACCCACTTTCTTGGTTGTAAGAGGGACCAGATGCAACAATATACCCTTCACTTTAAAAGGGTTGTCTAGCCATGCTCCACGCCACTTGACAAATAGACATTTTGCTGACATACAAGCAAAATTTGCCTGAATTTTAGGCAAGTCACACAAATGTCTTACCAATAAGTCTAGAGTGGTTGTGATTTCTTACTCACCAGGTCTAATCAGCATTTAAAATGCTGGAGGGAAAAAAATCTAAAAAAAGGATCACTAAGATTAGAACAACATCAAGTAGCCTAACACACGTATAATTGAAGTTCCCAGGAAAAAGAAGGGAAAAAAAAATACTTGAAAAAAGTGGCCATTTTTTCCCAATTTAATGAAAAGTATTAATCTAAATATTCGAAAACAGGCTGTGTGTGGTGGCTCATGCCTGTAATCCCAGCACTTTGGGAGGCCAAGTTGGGCAGATTACCTGAGGTCGGGAGTTCAAGACCAGACTGGCCAATATAATGAAACCCCGTCTCTACTAAAAATACAAAAATTAGCCAGGCATGGTAGTGGGTGCCTGAAATCCCAGCTACTAAGGAGACTGAGGCAGGAGAGTGGCTTGAACCTGGGAGGCAGAGGTTGCAGTGAGCCAAGTTCGCACCACGATACTCCAGCCTGGGAGACAGAGTGATACCCTGTCTCAAAAAATAAAAATAAAAATAAATAAATATTCAAAAATATAAACTATCCTCAAGTAAGATAAATATTTATTTAAAACACCAAGGCACATAATAAACACATTGCTGGAAAGCAGTGATAAAAAAACTTTAATGTACTCAGAGGCACACTGCAATGACAGCAAACTTCCTAGGGTGAATGCAAGCCAAGGAACAATAGTGAGGCTACTTTAAAATACTGAAAGAAACTGCCAGCCTAAATTTCTGTACCCAGTGTAATTGTTGGCTGGAGCTACCTTAACAAAGTACCACAAACTGGGTGCCTTAAACAATGGAAATGTATTGTCTTACTGTTCTAGAGGCTAGAAGTTTGAGATCAAGCTGTCCACAGGGTTGGTTCCTTCTGAGGGCTGTGAGTAATACTAGGTTCCATGCCCCTTTGGTTGCTTCTGGCGGTTTGCTGGCAAGCTTTGGAATTCCTTAGCTTCTGCTGCTTCACACCAACTTCCTCCTTCATTTTCACCTGGCATTCTCGCTCTTCAGTGTGTCTCTGTCCAAAATGCTCCTTTTGATAAGGACACCAGACATACTGGATTAGGGCCCCATTCTATTCCAGAATGAACTCATCTTAACGTAACTAATTACATTTGCAATCACCCTATTTCCAAATTAGCTCAGATTTTGAGGTACCCAGGATTAGGACTTAAGTATAAGAATTTGCAGGGACATGATTCAACCTACAATACTCAGTAAAAGTATCTTTTGGTGGGGCACGGTGGCTCATATTTGTAATCCTAGCACTTTGGGAGGCCAAGTCAGGTGGATCACGAGGTCAGGAGATCGAGATCATCCTGGCTAACGTGGTGAAACCCCGTCCCTACTAAAAATATTTTTTTAAAAATTAGCTGGGCATGGTGGCAGGCGCCTGTAGTCCCAGCTACTTGAGAGCCTGAGGCAGAATGGCATGAGCCCTGGCAGGTGGAGCTTGCAGTGAGCCGAGATCGCGCCACCGCACTCCAGCCTGGGTGACACAGCGAGACTCCATCTCAAAAAAAAAAAAAATTCAAAATGAGCCAGGCGTGGTGGCAGGTGCCTGTAATCCCAGCTACTTGGGAGGCTGAGGCAGGAGAATCGCTTAAACCTGGGAGGCAGAGGTTGCAGTGAGCCGAGATCTCACCATTGCACTCCAGCCTGGGCAGCAAGAGCAAGACTGTCTCAAAAAACAAACAAAGAAACAAACAATCCCATCAAAAAGTGGGCTAAGGACATGAATAGACAATTCTCAAAAGAAGATAGACAAATGGCCAACAAACGTGTGAAAAAATGCTCAACACCACTAATGGTGAGGGAAATGTAAATCAAAACCACAATGAGATACCACCTCACTCCTGCAAGAATGGCCATAATCAAAAAAACAGCAGTAGACGTTGGCGTGGATGCAGTGAACCAGGAACACTTCCACACTGCTGGTGGGAATGTATACTACTACAACTACTATGGAAACAGTGTGGAGATTCCTTAAAGAACTAAAAGTGGAATTATCATTTGATCTGGCAATCCCACTACTAGGTATCTACCCAGAGGAAAAGAAGTCATTATTTGAAAAAGATACTTGCACATGCATGTTTACAGCAGCACAATTTACAACTGCAAAATTGTGGAACCAACCCAAATGCTGATCAATCAATGAGTGGATTAAAACAAACTGTGATACACATATATATATGGAATACTACACAGCCATGAAAAGGAATGAATTAACAGCATTTGCCGTGACCTGGATGAAACTGGAGATTAATATTCTAAGTGAAGTAACTCAGGAATGGAAAACCAAACATCTTATGTTCTCACTGATATGTGGAAGTTAGCTATGAGGGTGCAAAGGCACAGGATGATACACAATGGACTTTGGGGTCTTGGGGAGAAAAGCAGGAGGGGGTCAAGGGATAAAAGACTACAAATATGGTGCAGTGTGTACTGCTCAGGTGATGACTGCACCAGAATCTCACAAATCACCACTAAACAACTTACTCATGTAACCAAATACCACCAGTACCCCAATAACTTATGAAAAAAAAATTTTAACGATAATACAGCAGTAGCCAAGTGGGTTTCATACCAGGGATGCAGGGATGTATAAGTCAATAAATGTGATATATCCAGTAAACAATTAAAACAAAATCATATTATCCCAATCAATGCAGAAAAAGCATTTTACAAAATTCAGCATTGCTTCATGATTAAAACCCTCAGAAAAATTGGCATGGAAGGGACATACCTCAAGGCAATAAATGCTATCTATGACAAACCGACAGCCAACATTATACTGAACAGGGAAGAGTTGAAAGCATTCCCCCTGAGAAATGGAACAAGCCAAGGGTGCTCACTTTCACCACTTCATTCAACATAGTACTGGAAGTCCTAGCCAAAGCAATCAGACATGAGAAAGAAATAAAGGGCATCCAAATCAGTAAAGAGGAAGTCAAACTGTTGCAGTTCACTGATGATAAGACTGTATACCTAGAAAACTCTGAAGACTCATCCAAAAGGCTTCTAGATTGGATAAATGAATTCAGTAAAGTTTCAGGATACAAACTCAATGTTCACAAGTCAGTAACACCACTACATAGCAACAATGACCAAGCTAAGAAACAAATCAAGAACTCAATCCCTTTTACAACAGCTGCAATATATAGAGAGAGAACTGTGTGTGTGTGTATATGTGTGTGTGTATATATATATTCATAAAGCATTGCTTTATGATTAAAACCCCCAGAAAAACTGGCATGGAAGGGACATACCTCAAGGTAATAAAAACTATCTATGACATATATATATATAAAACCAAGGAGGTGAAAGACCTCTAACAAGGAAAACTACGAAACACTGCTCAAAGAAATCACTGATGACAAACAAATGGAAACACATCCCATGCTCATGGATGGGTAGAATCAATATTGTGACAATCTACATATTCAGTGTAATTCCTATCAAAGTACCATCATTCTTCACAGAACTAGAAAAAAAAAATTCTAAAATTCATATGGAACCAAAATGGACCCCACATAGCCAAAGCAAGACTAAGCAAAAAAAAAAAAAAAATCTGGAGGCATCACATTAACTGACTTCAAACTATCCTACAAGATTTAAACCAGTACCAAAACAGCATGGTACCAATATAAAAATAGGCACATAGACCAATGGAAGAGAATAGAGAACCCAGAAATAAAGCCAAATACTTACAACCAACTGATCTTCAACAAAGAAAGCAAAAACACAAAGTGGGGAAGGGGCACCCTATTCAACAAATGGTGGTGGGATAACTGGCAAGCCACATACAGAATAATGAAACTGGATCCTCATCTCTCACCTTATACAAACATCAACTCAAGATGGATCAAAGACTTACACGAAGAGCTGAAACCATAAAAATTTTAGAAGGTAACACTGGAAAAACTCTTCTAGACATTGACTTAGGCAAAGATTTCAAGACCAAAACCCAAAAGCAAAACAAAACAAAATAAATATATATGACCTAGTTAAACACTTTGGCACAGCAAAAGAAATACTCAGCAGTGTAAACAGACACCTCACCAAATGGGAGAAAATATTTGCAAACTATGCATCCTACAAAGGACTAATATCCAGAATTTACAAGGAACTCAAATCAGCAAGAAAAAAAAAAAAATCCCATCAAAAAGTGGGCAAAGAACACGAATAGACAGTTCTCAAAAGATATACAAATGACTAACAAACACGTGGGAAAAAAAATGCTCAACATCACTAATTATCAGGGAAATACAAATTAAAACCACAATAAAATATGACCTTACTTCTGCAAGACTGGCCATAATTTAAGAAGTCAAAAAATAGATGTTTGCAAGGATGTGATGAAAAGGGCACTTTTACACTGATGGTGGGAGTATACACTAGTACATCCACTGTGGAAAACTTTATGGAGACTCCTTAAAGAACTAAAACTACCATTTGATCCAGTAGTCCCACTACTGAGTATCTACCCAGAGGAAAAGAAGTCATTATACGAAAAAGCCACTTGCATCTGCATGTTTATAGGAGCGGAATTCACAATTGCAAAAATATGGAACTAACCTAAATGCCCCTCGACCAACAAGTGGATAAAGAAAATGTGATATATTTACACCATGGAATATTACTCAGCCATAAAAAGGAATGAAGTAACGGCATTTGCAGCAATTTGTATGGAATTGGAAACCATTATTCCAAGTGAAGTAACTCAGGAATGGAAAACCAAATATCGTATGTTCTCACTTATAAGGGGGAGCTAAGCTATGAGGATGCAAAGGCATAAGAATGATATAATGGGCAGGCATGGTGGCCCACACCTGTAATCCCAGCACTTTGGGAGGCTGAGGCAGGCGGATCACGAAATCAGAAGATTGAGACCATCCTGGTTAACATAATGAAACTCCATCTCCACTAAAACTACAAAAAATTAGCCGTCCTGGCACGCGCCTGTAGTCCCAGCTACTCGGGAGGCTGAGGCAGGAGAATGGCTTGAACTTGGGAGACGGAAGTTGCAGTAAGCCGAGATTGCACCACTGAACTCCAGCCAGGGCAACAGAGCAAGACTCTGTCTCAAAAAAAAAAAAAGAAAGAAAGAAAGAAAAAAAAGAAAAGATAAAATGGACTTTGGGGACTCGGGGGAAAGAGGGAGGAGGGTGAGGGATAAAACACTATACATTGGGTACAGTGTACACTGCTCAAGTGATGAGTACACAAAAATCTCAGAAATCACCACTGAAGAACTTATCCATGTAACAAAAAATGACCTGTTCCCCAAAAACTATTGAAATTTTTAAAAATGTAAACATTAGCCACGAGTGTTGATGCACACCTATAGTCCCAGCTACTTAGGAAGCTGTGGCAGGAGTATCTCTTGAGCTTGGGAGGTCAAGGCTGCAGTGACCTATGATTGCACCACTGAACTTCATCCTGGGCAACAAGGTGAGACCCTGTCTCAAACACACACACACACACACACACACACACACAAAATAAAAACTAGTTTTGTCCTGGCACCTGGTTATTATAATTTGAGGTAGAAATAATTTTTGTTTAGATTTTTTAATATTAAGAAGCATCTCAGCCGGGCGAGGTGGCTCACACCCGTAATCCCAGCACTTTAGGAGGCTGAGGTGGGCAGATCACCTGAGTTCGGGAGTTCAAGACCAGTCTGAAAAACATGGAGAAACCCCGACTCTACTAAAAATACAAAATTAGCAGGGTGTGGTGGCGCATGCCTGTCATGCCAGCTACTTAGGAGGCTGAGGCCGAAAAATTGCTTGAACCCAGGAGGCCGAGATTGTGGTGAGCCGAGATTACACCATTGCACTCCAGCCTGGGCAACAAGGGCAAAACTCCGTCTCAAAAAAAAAAAAGAAAGAAAGAAAGAAAGAAAAAAGCATCTCTACCCACCAGTAACTATACAGTTAAGAGGTCACACCTTTGTTTCATCATCATAGGCAAGGTAAATATTACTCAAGAATATGCCTGTCCATAAAAGGGATCTGGTGACAGAGGACAGCCTCTCCCAGGGTAACTAACAGGCATCCAGGACTCCACTCTATCAGTGATTTCTAAAAAATGGGTGTGAACAAGTGCTACGATGAGACGTGTGATTAAGTTCCCGAGCTGACAGCAAATTTAAAAGATGCCCTCCCAGCTCCTGCCTGCGTGCCGCACATCCTCCAAGGTGCATGACTCCATTATCCTTTTAACTGATGCCACTACCTCTTGGCCATTACCACCTCCCAAGAGATCCCATCCACTCTTTTTTTTTTTTACCAGGGAAAGACCTGCTCCAGTTAATGCCTTATCCTTCACAGTGATTTTCTTTGACTTCACAGGAAGGGAGAGCCACTTGGTCAAGAGGCTTGCCCGCTGGATCCTGTGTCCTTCTGCACTGCTAATGTGTATCTGTGGCCCTGCTTTAAAACCCAAATACAAACACCTCTGCCATGAAGCCGTTCCTGATTGCCAGTGCCCTCAACAGTGGAATAACCTGCCAGGCATCTTACAGATCTAGACCCGTGGTTCTCAACCCCGACTTCCCCAGGCCTCCTGAGCAGTTTTTAATAGGTGCATCAGCCCTGGATTCTTAACAGTAAGTCTGAGAGGGAGACTTACCGCTTGCGTTCTTTTAATATTGTGCCCACGGTTGATGGGCAACACACACACAGGGCGCAGAGCCATTCCACGAGACCAGCCTCCTAGTGTGTCCCGAATTGGTTCCTTCCGGTGGGTTCTTGCTCTGGCTGACTTCAAGAATGAAGCTGCGGACCCTCGCGATGAGTGTTACAGTTCTTAACAATGGTGTGTCCGGAGTTTCTTCCTTCTGGTGGGTTCATGGTCTTGCATGACTTCAGGAGTGAAGCCGCAAACCTTCGCAGCTAGTGTTACAGCTCTTAAAGGCAGCATCCGGAGTTGTTCGTGCCTCCCAGTGGGTTCATGGCCTCGCTGACTGCAGGGTTGAAGTCACAGACCTTTGCAGTGAGTCTTACAGCTCTTAAAGATGGTGTGTCCGAAGTTGTTTGTTCTTCCCCTTGGGTTCACGGTTTCGCTGACTTCAGGAGTGAAGCCGCAGACCTTCGCAGTGAGTGTTACGGCTCTTAAAAATGGCGCCTCCAGAGTTGTTTGTTCTTCCCGGTGGGTTCGTGGTCTCCCTGGCGCTGGCTTCAGGAGTGAAGCTGCAGACCTTTGCGGTTTTAACAGCTCATAAAGGTAGTGCAAACCCAAAAAGTCAGCAGCAATAAGGTTTATTGCGAAAAGCAAAAGAAGAAACCCTCCAAAGCATGGACCAAGACCCCAGCGGCTTGCTGCGGCGCGTGCTGGCGCCCAGCTTTTATTCCCTTATTTGGCCCCGCCCACATCCTGGTGGTCTATTTTACAGAGCGCTGATTGGTCCATTTTACAGAGTGCTGATTGGTCCATTTTTACAGATCACTGACTGGTGTGTTTACAAACCTCTAGCTAGACATAGAGCACTGATTAGTGCATTTTTACAGAGTGCTGATTGGTGTGTTTACAAACCTTTAGCTAGACACAGAGGGCTGATTGGTGTGTTTACATTGGTGTGTTTACTATCCTTTAGCTAAACAGAAAAGTACTCCAAGTCCCCATCCCACCCAGAAGTCCAGCCAGCTTCACCTCTCAGTAGCTTATAGAAGAGGATGCTGCTGCCACAGCACAATACCACAAAGAAAGTCACGCCTCCTCAGCAGGAAGCCCCGTTCTCCGGGACCGGGACTTTGTCTCCTTCTTAGTGAGCACCTGGAACTGTGCCCACCTGTCACATCTGTTATCAGATGGGAACATGGCAGATTTGCTGAACGAATGAAAGAATGAATGAATGAATGAATGAATGAAGTGACACTCAAAGTTAGCCACCAAACTTAGACTAGAAAAACTGGGTTGTGGACCCTGATGGACGGTTGGTGCCTTCTTCCTTTGCTGGACGGTGATCTGTGGCTGTTTCTCGGGTGTGTTGGTAGTAGTTGCCTGGCTTGGTAACAAACACTCTTCGGAGCCACAGCTTCTGCTCGGGATCCTCGCCGCCTCCCAGGTCCTGCGATCTCTTTGCATCCCAGGAGGTCACGGTTGGTTGCAGTCCTCCTGGGTGACTCAGGAACCAGCCCCTCCTGAAGCACACAGCTTAGGGAGTTCCCGGGGCCAGAGACATCTCCAAGAGAAAGTCAAGGGCCTGGAGGAAGTGCAGACCTGACGACAGAGGCCCCGCACGCTGGCCGGGACCGCGAAGGGCGGTCAAGGGTGGAAAGGGGCTGGCTGCTGCCAGGCCTGGCGTAGTGGAGCGGGGCGGGGCGCAGCGGGGCGGGGCGGGCCTGGAACTGCACCTGCTTCTGGGCGGACGCGCTTGGCGTGCGGCGCGGGCTGCAGACGGCTGCGAGGCGCTGGGCACAGGTCAGACGTCCGTACCCGCAGGGGGCTCGAACCTGGAGGAGGGCTCGAAGCGAGAGAGGGCCCCGCCAAGGAGCGGGGCTGTGATGGAGAGGGGGTTCCGACTCGCAGGGGACCTGCGGGGGAGGGGACGCGGACAGGGAGGGGCTACGGACTGGGAGGGGCTCTGGGACAGGGTTGGAGGCTCCGCTAGGGGAGGACGGGAGGGGTTGGAGGGCCCTGGTGTCGCGGAAGCCCATCTGGGGCCCCCTCCGGGCTTCGGAAGCGGTGCGCACACTACTCCCACCGCCCCCAGGTGCCTCTGTCCGCCTGGCCGCGGCGCTGGAATGAATATTCCTCAGTCCCCCGCGAGTCAGGTCTGCTGCGTTGCCGGGTGAGGGGAAGGTGTGAAGCCCTCGACCTCCGTCTGCCCCGTGAGTCCGGGGACGCGCGCCCCTGGGGATGCCATCTGGCCCCTGGGCTGTGTCCAGTCGCAGCTCACATAGCTCTGGGCACTGGTACCCCGACTGCCTTTCCTTGTTAGCTGCAATACACAAATACACGAGCCAGATCCTTTCCTGAGGCCAGGAAGCCTGGAATCTAATAACAAGGCGGTGGATAGAGTCCCTCGAGCCAGTGCTTAGCTTCCGCTAATGGAACCGTGGATAGAAGCGGATGTCAGGCGCAGTGGGGGAGAAATTTGCTGGGGTGGCCCTGTCTAGGGCCAGAGAAACAACCTCTGAAACTTTGATCCAGTCCTAGAGGGAAGAAAGATGTGAGTTTCAGCCAGGGAAACCTAGCACTTTAAGAAATAGAAACCCTTTCAAAATTTGAGGGCAGGTAGCTCTCCTAAAAAGTTGCAGAAATGGCCACTTCTTTCACGTTCTCTTCGACCGCTTTCTGCGGTGTCTGCCGTTTTCCTCCTACCGCGCCTTTTTGTCTCCTAGGGTTATATAGCCTTCCGAACAGACCTGCCTACAGCATTTTACCTGCAATTTAACACTCATTTTAATAGGAAGCATGGCTTATTGTTCATGAGAAACGTGTACTGTTTTTAACCAGATGTGTAATATCTTCAGTATAACCTGGATGTTGTGCAGTGGAAAGTTCCGGAAAGAATCGGGACACATGGTTAGGTGGGGCCCAGTAGCGTCACACTTAGCTCTCCGTGACTGTGAGCTTCTTGATTGAGTAAGGATATTGGCTCCCTCTGTTCCTGGGGTTTCAGGGAAAAGATATGGAACTGATAGGAAGGTTTTATCGCATATGGCCCACTGATTTTACAAGCGGAGCTGCCTGAGATAAGCAGAAGGTGAGGCCTGACCTCTGGCTGTGCATTATTTGTTATGATATTACAGGAGCCAAGCATTCCATTTCCTTCTTTTTAGAGAGCTTTGATTTCCTCTCACATCTTCATGAAGATGGAAACAGTGTCTCAACTTACTTAGCCTCAGGCCACACCTGTTCCCATTTAGTCCGTGAGTTCCTCCCGCACCCTTCTGATCGGTGTTAACAGGTTGTGATGGCTGAATCGAAGCTATTGAATCTCACATTTGGCACCAGTTATTTCTGTTTCTCATCTCCCCCCTACCTTCAGTTAAACATCGGCTGCCACACTTAACTGTTCAAAGTACAGATGTTACCTGTGTTGGGTGTAATCGAAAGATTATCTCTTTTCCTCAAATGTAAAATGGGTGAGGACAGTTTCACCACACATAGAGTCAAAGTCCTTGCTATTGCAAAACTTTTTATTGTAATAAAATTGAAGTCACTAGTGTGTCATCAACTAATGGGTACTTATAGACACATTCCATATTTGTTTCTATAGACAGGTCATAAGACAAACACTAGATTATTCCCAGTATGAGACCACAGTGAATATGAACAATTAGAGGCCACAGGTCAGTGCTGTCTTCCTCACACTTTCTTTGAACCCTTAAGCTTCTACCCTTTTAACCAGCCAGCCCTCTCCTCGAAACCTTCACTGAGGCTAGAAACAAACACAAAGACACTATTCGAATTTTAGCAAATTTTGTCTCTCTTTCCTGTTCTATTGTGTAAAAATTAAATGGCCACAAGCTACACCACTGGAGGAAAAAGGAAAGTCAAAAGGTGTATCAGCCTCCTGTATGTGATGCAGCGTTCAACTGAATATAGCACGGTACACATCCACGTTCTCCTTGCCAGGACTTAGATATCCTAAGCCATTATCTTGCTGGTTGTTGAAATCATAATGAGGCTTTACAGAGCACAAGGTGATGTTTGTAAACAGCACTGTTCAGGGAAGATAAGAATCCATATTTCGAAAATAAGGAGATGGAAACAGAGATATTGTGTATGTGGTCCAGGGTTCGTCAGTAATTAAATGGCAGAGCCAGAACTTAAACCAGCATTCCTTCCAGAATACCACAGCTGCCTCTGGAGTGGTTTTTGTTGTTCTTGTTGAATTTTGTGATGGAAGATTGTGATTTGTTTTTCTTGAACACTTAATATGTTTTCTGACTTGAACTGTTAGAATCTAAACTTAGAAACTCTCTTGTTTGGTATATCTCATGCCCAGCTTTGTTCCATATAATTACAAATATATCTTAGAGCTGGGTATAATCTTAAAGATTGTCAAGTCCAATCTTGTGGTTTTTCAAAGAAGAAAACTGGATTCAAGAAAAATAAAGCAAGTACCTCATGTTGCTTCCCCAAATCTACTTCATTGAAGAACTGGAGCTACAAACAATGTTCAGATTATTGCTCCTTCTGTCATGCAGTCCCTTGAGAATTTGCCAAATGTATAAATCCAGTGACTTACTTTGATGTACTTTTTTGGTTTGCGGTCTGTGACAGCAAACATAAAACCTCCCTCAAATGCCTATGGACCTTCTAACTGTAGCCGTTATTATAGTGGCTAAAGTTCTAACTTCTGTTCTAACTGTGCTCCTGGTTCCATGACAAACAGAGCTTTACTTGTCTTATTCCTAGCACAGTGCCCTTAGCAGGCATACATAAAATGTGGTCAATATGTCAGATAAACATCTGAAAAAGTGTGAGATGTTATTAGAAGTTCATTCAGCTACAAGAACAGAAAATCCTGCTACAGCAGCTTAAACAAGTAAGGAGTTTGTTTTTCTCAGAGAACGAGAAGTCTGGAGGTGAGAAGGCTGGGGCGGGGAAAGGGGTTCCGATGTGAACGCCATGTGAGACAGGTTCCTTCTGTCTTCCCGCACCACCCTCCTTAGCGTGGGGCTTTCATCTCCACTTCCCCAAGTTGCAGCAGAAAGATGGGCAGAGGCATGTGCCAGTAGAGTCTTGTCTTGTCTTGTCTTTTCTGTTTTCTTTTCTTTTCTTTCTCTCTCTCTTTCTCTCTCTCTCTCTCTCTCTCTCTGTCTCTGTCTCTTTCTTTCAAGACGGAGTCTCGCTCAATGGCACGATCTCGGCTCACTAAAACCTCCACTTCCCGGGTTCAAGTGATTCTTCTGCCTCAATATCGGAGTAGCTGGGATTACAGGGGTGCGCCACCATGCCCAGCTAAGTTTTGTATTTTTAGTAGAGATGGGGTTTCACCATGTTGGTCAGGCTGGTCTTGAACTCTTGACCTCGTGATCTGCCCCCTCAGCCTGCCAAAGTGCTGGGATTACAGGTGTGAGCCACCGCGCCTGGCCTGTCCTTCTCTATAATAAATAATAGTAATAACAGCTTTTCTGGTAGCCCACCCCAAAAGACTTCTTATATGTCATTGGTCAGAACCATGTCACATACACACTGTTAACGGTAAGGGAAATTGAGAGAATCTAGTGTTTTAGATGGACAAGTTGCCAATATATCAAAATAAGAATTTTGGGCCAGGCACAGTGGCTCACACCTGTAATTCCTCCAGATTTGGGAGGTCAAGGCTGGTAGATCACCTGAGGTCAAGAGTTCAAGACCAGCCTGGCCAACCTGGTGAAACCCCATCCCTACTAAAAATACAAAAAATCAGCCGGGCGTGCTGGCAGGCGCCTATAGTCCCAGCTACTCAGGAGGCTGAGGCAGGAGAACCGCTTGAACCCAGGAGGCAGAGATTGCAGTGAGCCGAGATCATGCCACTTGCACTCCAGCCTGGGCAACAAGAGCAAAACTCCTTCTCAAAAAATAATAATAGTAACAAAATAGGAATTTTGTTAATAAGGCAGGGGAGAGAATGAACATTGGGTAGGCAGCTAGCAGTGTCTGCCATAGTGTGTTTTATGAGTCATAGATCCTGTCTCTAAATAGATTGTTATTTGTTTTGGTTTTTTGTTTTACTACAGTTTGTTTTGCAGTGGGTCTAGGGGAACTTTTTTAAATGGTAGAGTGCAAGGACCACTCTGAGAACTGCTAATTATGTAGGTCTGGGCTGGGTCTATAAATCTCCGTTACGGACTGGCACGCCAGGTCATCTGAGGGCAGGTGGTTGCGGGAATACATTTGGAGAAACACTGAATATCGGGTAGTTTAGCAGAAGCACCTTCATTTTTTTTCTGTTAGCTTTTTGCCTCACTCCTCTTGAGGAGTATTACTTTATTTTTTAATTTTCTACTTTGGTCAACATAAATCAATGTATAATCTTAGAAGTCATTCGTTGTAGAAGGTTTTCATTGAGTTTATACCGAATATATAACCCTAGCGGCAATTACTTCCAATGCTTTGGGTTGTGTTTTTCTGATATTAACATATCCTAAATAGCGTGCAAATACTGGCCATTTCTTCTTCTCTTTTCCAGTTCTGGATGACATCTATTGACATCCCACCTGGAAGGATGAGGGTTTAGCTCCTTTACACCCCCACCCTCCCTCTCACCTTTACATCCCTTTCTTTTAAGTTCCCAATATGGTTATATCCTAAATTTCTGATATGTCAATGTTTGGCATTTACATTATCATGACCATGTATATATTTTTCCCAACTAAGGCATGCAATACTCCATGATCTTTACATTTCCGTTCTTGACCAATCTTTTCCCCCACCCCCTGGAACAAGGTGTAGGAATTGCTACATTTTCTTTAGTTGTTTAGTTGTTTGAGAACTCATCGCCAAGGAGACATTTTCTGGAGCCAAGGAAACTCATGGGGGCCCTCTGAGTGCTGCTAATTGCATGGAGCTGTTGAGTGGGGAAGAAAAACCAGGCCGCCATCAAGAAGCATTTGGGGTAAATTTTCTAAGCACATCTGAAAAGCAAGAGTCTAGAACCTCCACGGTCCCTGTCTGTTGTGATTTATTTTCTCATTCTAAATACATATACACTTTTTTTTTCTATCTAGGCCATCTCTTGTGGAATACATATGTACTTTCATACCCAATTATGTACAGTTTTGTAATTTTACGCCTTTTTCTTGAAGAAGGCTCCCAAAAGTGTCTAAGATTCAGGCCCCATAAGATGCGGTTGCTTTTTGAGCTTGTGCCCATTTAAGATGTCACTTTTCTTCCTTCACACTTGATTGCTGGTTTGGCTGGGTATGGACATTAATTAGAAATCATTTCCTGTCCCAATTTTGAAAACATCGCTCTACTTTCTTATGGTGCTGTTGAGAAGCTGATGCCATTCTAATTCCTGATCCCTTGTATTTCGTTTTAATCTCTGGGCATTTGTAGGGTTTTCTTTATTGCTCATATTCTGATATTTCATGATGTTGTTCTTTAATGTTGGGGTGGGGTTTTTTGGTGGAGGGGAAACAGGGAGGTATTGGTCACTGTCTTAGGTATTTTATAGGCCTTTTCAATCCAAAAATTACATTCTTCAGTTCTGAGTGGTTTTCTTCTGTTATATAATTTTCTCGTTCTTTCTTTCTGAAGCTTAAATTACTTAGACTGAATCTGAAAATGGGATCTCTTGGATCTGTCCTGTAATTTCACCTTTTTTATTTAAAAAAAAATCCCATGTTTTTTCGTTCTAATAAATCTTCCAACACTGCTATTAAATGTTTACATTCTACCATTATATTTTTAATTCTCAGAAGCTTTTATTGGCGAGAGGTGTGGTCTTCTAAATGGTTTTTACAGTATCCTGTTCTCATTTCATGAATGCAGTATCTTCTATTATTTCTCTGAGAATATTCATTCAGTACTTTCTCTACATTTTAAAAGTTTTCTTCAGCTACCTACAATGTCTGTGTATATTTTCAAAGTGACTTTTAATGTTGCTTTTGGCCCGCCTTTCACGTTGGAAGCTTTATTCACATGTACGTGTTTAGGGACGATGTGCGTCGTCTGTGAGCGTGGCTTGTAGTTTGGCAGCGTCGTCTGTGAGCGTGGCTTGTAGTTTGGCGGGCTTCATTATAGGGTGGTTAGACAGAGAAGGCTTTTTTGATGGCTTATCATTGTCTGTCTCTAGTGCTTTCTAGTACATATAATGGGTTTCTCTGTAGAAAGATCTCATTTCTAGGCATTTATTCCTGTTTGAAAAAAGTCAAATAATAACTTAGATGTATTTATTATGTCATCTGCTTAATAGCAGAGGTTCTTGTTGTAAGGTGGATACGTGGAAGTCTAGGATTCAAAATGGGAAACGTGTCCTTGACTCTGCCTCCACTTTGAAGTTCCTGATGTTCTCCACGTTTTCTTTTCTATTGAAAGATAAAAATAAAAAACTCCGAGATATTCGGGAATGAAAACTCTTTGAATACATGTACAACTAATTACTTTTTGATAACTATTTGCAAAATATCCATTACCCACCTACAAGGAAACAGTCACTAATCCAGAATACATTAGGGCCTCTGGAGATGCTCCGTGTCTTGCCAGTGTTTCTCTTTACGAGTTGTGTAGGTGGAGGGCTTAGCTAAGATGGAAAGGCATCATTGGCACAGTGTTTTTCTTTGCTGGATTATGTTGGGAAAACACTTTTCTAATACCTCTAGAATTTGGGACAGAAATTCTGTCCTTGAAGATTACCCTCCAAATCCGTGCAGTTTTTCCCTTGTGCAGCCCAACAGTGATCATCAAAACTTGGAGCAGATTCATCTTTTTTTTTTTTTTCTGGGAAAGGTTTAGATCAGGTGAAGGGAACAGGTACTACGTAGGATAGGAATAGTCCCTGCTTTAGCTTCCTAAGGCCTCTCTCTTGGAAAGCCTGCCCATTAGACCCTGGATTTTTTGCTGTTAGCTTTTCCTTCTTAGATGCCTTCAAAAAAGACTGCAAACTCCCTGACAGCAGGGGCCCAGGCTTGTCACCTCTGCAACTCCATCGCCCAGAACAGTGCCTTATGCATAATAGGCACTTGATAAATGTGAGTTGACTTAAATTGACCCTATTATCTGTTTTAAACTAGCCCTTCCTACCTGTCCCCTTGCTATTTCCTCTGTTTCTCTTACATCTTTTTATGTCACCACCTCTTGGATGATGCTACCTCATTCTCAAATCTGATGGTATGGAATAGCTATAAGAAAACAAACTTGGAAGATCTCTAATTACTAGGACTCTAAGTAGAATTTCCAGGATTGAAAACTCCCCATATCACCTTATTAAATATCTAATTATTTCTTAGGTTATCACCAACCAACCTGCATTGGGTTCCTCCTGAGCCACAGTTCAGTTTGGATTATGTTTTCCTCATGTTCCATCCCTTGACTGTCATGCCCTTCCCTTCCTTCCAGTGTCTTTGATTGGCCTCCACTTTGATCCAGAGCTTCTCTTTGATCTGTTCTAATGGTCATTTTTCTGCCTCCTCCCCTACATCGATCTACCATCTGGTATATTTTATACATTATACAAAGCACATTTTTGCACCAGTTTCAGAATACCTACCTGTCAATCAAACAGACATCTTTCAAACCTAACTCAGACCCACGATGAGAGTCTCTCTCTTCTGGCCATTACTGAGATAGCTCCTGCTTTGGTCTCACTGGGGCTGTTTATTTCTCTATGGGAGGTTCTAGAACAGTAACTAAACTACAGTGCAAAACAGTGGTCTATAGATTAGTGTTTCTCAATCATCAGCACTAACAATAGAATCTAAACTCCCAAGGACCTGGAGACTTGGCTGAGAACAGCCTGGCATAAGTGCAGTCTCTCTTAATACTAAAACATGTATGCTACCCCAAAATATGTCTGTATCTGTTTTAAAATGAAAACCATTTTTCCAGAATCTTTAGGTGAAATTGATACTCAAGTATTATGTTCATCTTGTGATTTCAGATATCATCTTGGGGGAGAGGATTCACATATATGCCAGTCTGTGAGACACAGTAGTAGAAATCAAAGGACTTATCTAGCGCTAAGAATTGCATGAAAATAGTGATGGTACCAACAACTTTACCAATGGCTAGATTTAGGAGACAGTGTTCTCTTGATTCAACATTAAGGCTAAGCTGCATCAGTTCAGTTCAGTTCAAGAACTATTATTATATAATATCAAGCTTGTGCTAGTTTATGATGGAGATAATAAGGTCTCTGCTCTTGAAGATTCTGTAGACTAACGGGCAAGACATATGTCACTATATAATTTTAATATAACATGATAAGTGATAAAAATCATGGTATGTATAAGGTCCTTTGAAAACACAGAGGTGGGCACTTAGCCCAGCCTGGAGATTTACAGACGCTTCCTGGAGGAGATAAGGCCTAAATACAGAAACAAGTAAGAGGAATGAAAAGGATGTGCAATTTAGAGAGACAACATGAGCAAAGGGGACACTGTCAGGTTCACGGCAGGGAGAATTGGAAAGTGATGCTGGAGAGGAGCCACATCCAGGTATACCTAATGCAAGGGGACGTGGACCCCTCCACAGGCTGCTGGTTAGCCAGTGGAACATTTTCCATTCTCTAGTAGTGTAGTCACATGTACACGGAAGGTGGAAAACTGGCTGCGGGGTGGAAGGATTCATGGACAGCAGGACTAGAGGCCTCGCAGTCGTTTAGGAAAAAGCCAGTGAGAGCCCAAATGAGATCATTGCTGCAGGCACAGAAGGGAAAGAGAAAATAACAAGATACTTGGGGAAGTGAATTTAGCAGAATTTTGGTGTCTTTGGTGGCAACGGTGAAGGGAGAAGAGAGTCCGGAATGACTCCCAGGATTCTGGCTTTCTGGGTGACTGGACCTTAAGCCATTGCCCAAGTTTGGGATATGAGAAGAGAAGCCGATTCGGTGGGGAAAGAAGGTGGTGAATTCAGTGTTGGACATACTGACATGAGATGTCTAAGAAACATCTATATGTTTCTGTGCATGTCTGTCCATTCGGCAGGTTGTTGGATCTAGGAGTCTGAGACTTAGAGACAAGGTCAGAGCTGGAGATGAAGTTGTGGGAGTCAGCAGTGTGCAAATGGTGATTAATCCATGGGTGTGTGTGAGAGTTCTTGCAAGGGGAAGAGGAAGTGGAAGTAAGGGCTTATGCAAGGCGGACTGTTGAGTCAAGCGGAAGATCCCAGCCTCTGCCTCTTCACTAATGTCAGTGCTGAACAAGCTCACTAGCAGTGGATGCTGAGGGAAGGAAGAAAGGAAACTGTCTGTAAACTTGAACACTTTTTCTAAGAGGTGGAGAAGGCGGAGAGCTCAAGCCTTGAAGAAATGTTCCTTAGTGGCCTGGCATCTCAGAAACGTGACTCCATGACTTTGGAGAGATCTTCCCATTATTATTTTCCTTGAGCACCCAGAAAGAAAATTATGAACGAAATGTATTCTTTCACACGGCTGAGTTACGAATAGTGTTAATTACTGAAATATATGTAAGGGTTTTTTTTTTTTTTTTTTTGGTTGTTTGAAAACTAAGCCCACCTTTGAAGTCCAGAGATGTCCTTTCACTCTAATGTATGCTGAGGTGACAACTGGTAACTGCTTCTTTGTAGGTAATATCCATAGCCTTAGTTTCATCCTCCCTTCTCCGTGACTGAAACTTGCTCCAACTTCTACATTTCGTTTTTGTGATGTATTAATAAGGAGCAAAGACGTAAAGGGACTTCAGAATTCGGAAGAGCCATGGAGAGTCCCTCTTCCAAACTCCCTATTTAACAAATAAAGAAATGAGGACCCTCAGAGGCTATGTGTCTTGCTCAAGGTCACAGAGTGAATTCCTAGCAGCATTCAGGCTAGGACCCAGGTATTCTGACTCAGTGGCCAGTGTTCTTGTTAGATAGTGAGAAAATAGAATTTAGTCCAATTTGTTTTTCAATCTCGAATTCAGGATCCAGCAAAACTGCCTAATTTTCATGACAGTTTGAAGAAAGGCCCAGATCAAATGCCACCTCCTCTGTGAGGCCCGCCCGGTTTCTCAGGTGAGAGTTACCCACTTTGTGTGCTATGTGCTAGGACTGCTACCAGTACGTCCCAGGACAATCAGTCTTTCACAAGTATTGTCATGTGGCTCTTAACGACAGGGACATGTTCTGAGAAAGGTGTCGTTAGGTGATTTTGTTGTGCGGACATCCTAGAGTGTACTTACACAAACCCAGATGGCATAGCCTACTACACATCTAGGCTATGCGGTGTATACTGTCAGTACTGAGCATACGCCCTGTTAGCAGATGCTGAAGGGAGTCTGTAGGCGTGAGCACTTTTTCCAAGAATTGACTTCAAACCTGTACAGCACGTTACTATACCACACACTGTAGGCAGTTATAGCACAGTGGTAAGTATGTGTGTATCTAAACATGGAAAACATGCATTCAAAATACGGTATTATGGCCAGGCTCAGTGGCTCACACCTGTAATCCCAGCAGTTCAGGAGGCGGAAGCGGGCAGATCACCTGAGGTTGGGAAGTTCAAGACCAGCCTGACCAACATGGAGAAACCCCGCCTCTACTAAAAATACAAAATTAGCCAGGCATGGTGGTGCAAGCCTGTAATCCCAGCTACTCGGGAGGCTGAGACAGGAGAATAGCTTGAACCCAGGAGGTGGAGGTTGCCATGAGCCGAGATCGTGCCATTGCACTCTAGCCTGGGCAACAAGAGCAAAACTCCACCTCAAAAATAAAATAAAATAAAATAATTAGCCGAGCGTGGTGGTGCACACCTGTGCTCCCAGCTATTCAGGAAGCTGAGGTAGGAGAATCACTTGAACCCTGGGGGCGGAGGTTGCAGTGAGTAGAGATCGTGCCACTGCACTCCAACCTGGGCTACAGAGTGAGACCTTGTCTCAAAAAAAAAAAAAAAAGGTATTATAATCTTATGGGGCCACCATCATACATGCTGTCTGTCATTGATCGACCAAAATGTCATTATGCGCACCTGACTGTATACAGCTGTCTACTAGATTATAAACTCCTTGCAGATAAAACTACTCATTTTCTCATTATCCATTATATTATTTCCTTAGCGCCCAGAAGAATCCTGTATTTAATTGGCTCATATGGAAAATTTTAGAAAGAGAGAGACAGCAGGGCTGAGACTATCTTCTGCTCAGGAACCAAAACGAGCTGGGAGATAACAGTTCTTTTTCTTAGTAGTTGTATTCCATATCATGGTGAAATCGTGCCAGAACAAGCTTCAGACTCTTTCTAGTCTTACTCCTTCTGACCATGCTGTTCCAAAGAACCTCCCATACAGGATATAACAATGATGGCAGTAGCTGTCAAATTCTAAAAACGAGGATAGACCCTGAACTTCCTCAGACTCCTGAGGCCACTGCAGAGCAGGGACGTGACTTAACTGAAGTTCAGGACTATGGCCACAGTCACATCCACCTGTGAGCAATGGAGGACTTTCAACACGGAACCCCCTGCTTTCCCTGCATTCTGTTACTAAGCAGCTCATAGAATGCGAAGAGGTATTAACCTTGTTATTTGCAGAGTTACAAAAAGCTGAGTCAGGTAGGTTTGGCTGTATTCCAAAGCAAACCCATACCAGAAGCCACCTGAGAGTTCCTGCCGGCAAAGACAGATTCAGAATGTATAAAAACGATGAAAATAATATTCTATGATCACCCTGTAACTTCCTTACTGACCAAACACACGTCTCATTCCCATTAAAAAGTTACGCTCAGCCACTACCCTCTCTAGGATTATGTGATGTTAGACAGTAGTTTTGCCCATTTAGGGTCAGCTACTCAAAAGCAAAGAACAGCAACTTTAGGTCAAAAGTATATTCTCCTAGGAGAGAAGCCCAAGCCTCTCCCCCATTATTGCGGGATAGTGTACAAGCACCAGACTAGAGAGGAAGCTAGCACTTATTAAACATGTATTCTAGTCAGCTGCTAGACATTTTCTGGTAAGCCTCACAGAATCCCTCCAAGGTGGTATTAATGTCCCTGTTTTAGAAGGAGGAGTACTGAGACTCAGAGACATTAGGGAACTTGTCCAAGGTCTTACCAGTAAAAGTGGCAAAACCAGGATTAAACTTAGGTCTGACACTACATAGTTCACATTCTATTATGTGACTCTATTCCTCCTTAAAGGAAAATTTAGGAATTCAGTTTCCTTTAGGAAGATGTAGGAAATAGAATGTACTGAAACTAAGATAACAGGTGACTTAAGTCTTTTCTAACTCAGCCTCCCTCAGGCCCATGTGTGAATCAGTTTCTATCCTTTCCCTGAGACTGTTGGGAACATAGGACCATAATGTCTGTTTGATTTTACTTTTAAGTATATTCTTTTGGTCAGTCCCAATCTAACAAAATTTTAAGATTTAATGCATTCTATCCATGCAAGATAATTACATGTGGTTTTGCTTGTTTAAAAAGGTGGAAATGATATAGGGTAAAGAGAGCAAGTGACATTATCTAGTTCACTCCCACCATATAGACCATTGGCTGCAACTGCCTCTCAGCCTTTGCATGTGTTATTTGCTCTGACTACAACTCCACCCACACTACCTGACTAATGCCTGTGTGTTTTTCCAGGAAGCTTTCATGACACTACCCTCTATAATCTTTCTCCTATCTCCTCCAGGCTGAATAGGAATCCTCCCTTTGTTTTCATTGTTATGACTATTCTCTGTATACTCTAGTCAAGTATTTTTATATTAATCATAATAGTTCAATTAATCAGTTTTCTGATTCACAGTTTGAGCTGGTTATAGGCAAGGTCCTTCGGTAAAGAGTTGATGAAATTTACTTTTAAGAGTAGAAGGATAGACAAAATGCCAAGACAATTCAATAGGGGAAAAGGATAGTCTTACTAACAAATGGCTAGGACACTTGGATATTCACATGTGAAAGAATAAAGTTGGATCCCTACCTCACACCATATACAAAAATTAAGTAAAAATAGATCAGAGGTCAGGTGCAGTGATTCACACCTGTAATCCCAGCACTTTGGGAGGCCAAGGCTGGATTATCTGAGGTCAGCAGTTCTAGACCAGCCTGGCCAACATGGTGAAACCCTGTCTCTATTAAAAATACAAAATTAGCCAGGTGTGGTGGCACATGACTGTAATCCCAGCTACTCAGGAGGCTGAGGCAGGAGAATCACTTGAACCTGGGAGGCGAAGGTTGCAGTGAGCCGAGATTGTGCCATTGCACTCCAGCCTGGGAGACAAGAGCAAAATTCAGTCTCAAAAAATAAATAAATAGATCAGACACATAAATACAGAGCTACAACTATACAATTCTTAGAAGAAAACGTAGAAGTGAGTTTTCTGACCTTTGGTTAAGTAGTGGTTTCTTGGATATGACATCAAAAGCACAAACAAAAGAAAAAAAAAGATAAATTGGACTTCACCAAAATTACAAGCTTCTGTGCTTCAAGGACAGCATCAAGAAAAGACAACTCACAGAATGGGAGAAAATATTTGCAAATAATATATCTGATAAGAAATCTGTATCTAGAATAAAGAACTATTACAACTCAATGATAGACAAATAATCCAATTAAAATGGGCAATGTATTTGAGTAGGCATTTCTCCATAGATTTACAAATGCCCAATAAGCACATGAAAAGATGCTTAACATCACTAATCATTAAGGAAACAAAACAACAAAATACCACTTCATACCCACTAGAATGGCTAAATGAAAAAAGACATAACAAGTGTTGGCAAAGATGTGAAGAAATTGCTGGTGAGATTGTGAAAGGCTCTAGCCACTTTTGAAAAGTCTGACAGTTTCTCAAAATGTTAAACATAGAGCTACCATCTGACCAAGTATTCCACTCCTAGGTATACAGTCATCACCCTTTATCTGCAGGGGATATGTTCCAAGACCCCCAGTGGATGCTAAAACCATGGATAGATAGTTCCAAACCTTTTATACACTATTTTTTTCTAGATGTATATACTTATGATAAAGCTTATATAAATTAGGTATAGTAAGAGATTAACAATAATAGTAGGACTATATTAGAACTATATGTATACTAGAACAATTACAATATACTGCTTACAATTTCATGGATGAAGATTTATTTTTACTGTTGATCTTAGCAACCTCAGCATACTATTTTTTTCTTTCCTTATTAAGAACTTCCATGTTTCCACGTAAACAAAACACTTGACAACTTCTCTTTGGCATATTCGAACTGCCAGCATCACTCCTTTTTCATTTTGGAGCCATTAGGTAAAATAAGGGTTACGTGAACACAAGCACTACGATATCATGACAGTCAACCTGATAATCCAGACAGCTTACTAAGTGACTAATGGGCAGACTGTGTGTACAGTGTGGTTATGCTGGAGAAAGCGATGATTCATATCCAGGGTGGGAAGGCATGAAATTTCCTTGTGCTACTCAGAATGATCTGCAATTTAAAATTTCTAAATTATTTGTTTCTTGAAGTTTCGATTTAATGGTTTTGGACCATAATTGACTGCAGGTAACTGAGACTGCAGAAAGCAGATCCATGGATAAGGGGAGACTAGTGCATATCCAAGAGAAATGAAAACATCTATATACACAGAAACATGCGATTGTTCACAGCATCATTATTCATAACAATTCAAACATCCATCTACTAAGTGAATAAACAAAATGTGACACATCCATACAATTGAATATTATTTGACCATAAAAAGGAATGAAGTGGCCAGGTGTGGTGGCTCATGCCTGTAATCCCAGCACTTTGGGAGGCTGAGGCTGGCAGATCATGAGGTCACCAGTTCGAGATCAGCCTGGCCAATATGGTGAAATCCCATCTCTACTAAAAATACAAAAATTAGCAAGGCATAGTGGTGGGCACCTGTAGTCCCAGCTACTCAGGAGGCTGAGGCAGGAGAATGGCCTGAACCTGGAAGGCGGAGCTTACAGTGAGCAGAGATTGCGCCACCGTACTCCAGCCCAGCCTGGGCAACAGAGCAAAACTCCGTCTCAGATAAATAAATAAATGAATAAATGAAGTGCTGATACATGCTATATCATGGATGAATCTTGAAAACATTATGCTGAGGGAAAGAGGCTGCATCTTGTATGATTTAATTTATATAAACTGTCTAAATTAGGCAAATCCACAGAGACGGAAAGCATTTTAGTGACTGCCAGGGACTTGGGGACTGGCGGGAAATGGGAATGACTACCAATGTGTATGGGAATTCTTTGGGGGTTGGTAAAAGCATTTTAAAATTGAATAGTTGTAATTTTATCTAAAACTAGATAGCAATAGTGGTTGCATAACTGTTAGTAAACCAAAAAATATGAAATTGAACACCTTAAAAGGATGAATTTTATGGTATGTAAATTACATGTCAATAAGAGTGGGATTTTTTTTAAGTAGAAGAGTAATGGCAAGAAAGTACAGAGAACCATCTTAGGGTGACTTTCAGAGCCATCAGGAAAAACTGTCACAGAAATAAAAAGTTAAAAAACTTAGTAAGGTTGTTGAAATCTTTGTAGCTTCTTTGTTATACACCTGAGTTATTTTTCATAGTGATTTAGTAATTAAATCTATAAAAGGAAATGTAAGTGTTAATTGGCCGGGTGTGGTGGCTCCCACCCATAATCCCAGCACTTTGGGAGGCCGAGGCAGGTGGATCACCTGAGGTCAGGAGTTCCAGACCAACCTGGCCAACATGGTGAAACCCCGTCTCTACTAAACATACAAAAATGACCCGGGTGTGGTGGCACACCTTTAGTCCCAGCTTCTTGGGAGGCTGAGGCAGGAGAGTTGCTTGAACCCAAGAAGCAGAGACTGTGGTGAGTTGAGGTTGCGCCACTGCACCCCAGCCTGGGAGACAGAGGGAGACTCTGTCTCAAAAATTAACAGAAAAAAAAATAAAAGGAAATGTAAGTGTGAATTGATGAATGGATAAATAACATATGGCGTTCTGGGCAGAATTGTGTCCCCCCCAACCTCCAAGTGTATATGTTGAAGTCCTCACCTCCAGTGCCTCAGAATATGCCTGTGTTTGGAGCTAGGGTCTTTAAAGAAGTAATCAAGCTAAAATGAGGTCATTAGGACAGTAATCCAATATGACTGGTATCCTTATAAGAGGAACTTTAGGGCGGGGTGCAGCACACACCCGTAATCCCACACCCGTAATCCCAGCACTTTGGGAGGCTGAGGCGGGTGGATCACCTGAGGTCAGGAGTTCCAGACCAGCCTGGTCAACATGGTGAAACCCCATCTCTACTAAAAATACAAACAATTAGCTGGGCGTGGTGGCACACACCTGTAATCCCAGCTACTCAGGAGGCTGAGGTGGGAAAAATCACTGGAACCCAGGAGGCGGAGGTTGCAGTGAGCTGAGATTGTGCCACTGCACTCCAGCCTGGGCAACAAGAGCGAACCTCTCTGAAAAAAAAAGAAAGAAAGGAACTTTAGACACAGACACCTGAAAGACCATCTGAAGACACAGGGCGAAGGTGGTCATCTACAAGCCCAGGAGAGAGGCCTCAGAAGAAACCCATTCTGCCAGTGCATTGGTCTCAGACTTCCAGCTTCCAGAACTGTTAGAAGACAAATGGCTGTTAAGTCCCCTAGTCCTTTTTTTTAAGAAAAAAAGGAACCAAAACTTGACTTTGTTACAGCAGACCTGGCAACGAGTACAGATTTTGATACCAAGAAATAGGGTGCTGGGGAGCAGACGTGGCTTTGGAACTAAACAGTGAGTAAGGGCTGGAAGAGTTTGGAGGTGCATGTTGGAAAAAGCCTAAATTGCCTTAAAGAGATTGTTGATAGAAATGTGGACATTAGCCGGGCGCGGTGGTTCATGCCTGTAATCCCAGCACTTTGGGAGGCTGAGGTGGGCAGATCACTTGAGGTCAGGAGTTCGAGACCAGCCTGGCCAACATGGTGAAATCCCATCTCTACTAAAAATACAAAAATTAGCCAGGCGTGGTGGTGGGCACCTGTAATCCCAGGGGAGGCTGAGGCAGGAGAATTGCTTGAACCTGGGAGGCAGAGGTTGCAGTGAGCTGGGATTGCACTACCGCACTCCAGCGTGGGCAACAGAGCGAGACTCAGTCTCAAAGGAAAAAAAAAAAAAACAGAAATGTGGACATTGAAGGTGATTCCAGTGAGGACTGGGAAATAAAAGAAGAGAGTTGTAGAGAAAGCATCTATCAGCCAGGCACCGTGGCTTACGCCTGTAATCCCAGCACTTTGGGAGGCCGAGATAGGTGGATCACCTGAGGTCAGGAGTTCAAGACCAGCCTGGCCAACATGGTGAAACCCCATCTCTACTAAAATACAAAAATTAGGCAGGTGTGGTGGCACGCACCTCTAGTCCCGGCTACTCGGGGAGCTGAGGCAGGGTAAATTGCTTGAGCCCGGAAGGCAGAGGTTGCAGTAAGCCAAGATCATGCCTCTGCACTCCAGCTTGGGTGACAGAAAGAGACTCCATCTCCACAAAAAAAAAAAAAGAAAGAAAGAAAGAAAAAAAAAGGAGAGAGAGAAAGAAAGCATCTATCATCTTAGAGAATACATATATCATCAGGAACAGCATGTTGGTTGAAATATGAATGTTAAAGGTACTTCTGGTGAGATCTTGGACAGAAATGAGGAACATGGTATTAGAAACTAGAAGAAAGATGGACCTTGTTATAAAGTGGCAAAGAAATTTGTTGAATTGGATTCTCATGTTTCATGGAAAGCAGAACTTATAAATGATGAACTTGGATAGTTAGCTGAGGAGATTCCTAAGCAAAGTACTGAAGGTGGCCTGGTTTCTTCTTGCTGCTCATAGTAAAATATTAGAGATAAACTAAAAAAGGAATTTTTAAGAAAAAAAGGAACCAAAACTTGAAGATTTGGAAAATTCTCAGTCTATCCATTCTACAAAAAATGAGAAAGCACTTTCTGGAGAAAAGACCAAGGGTGTGGCTGAACCCCCATCTGAAAAGATGGCCAATGTGATGCATGGATACAGTCAACCAACTCAGCAAGTTGGGAACAGAGATGTGGTTTGCCCAGGAACATCTGTGGAGGGCCCTCTTGTCAAATGGCCTCGCCCCCTGTGGATTGCATAGGAGGCCAACAAGGTTTTTGAGAATTTATACCAGCAGACATTGCCAGTTTGGACTAAATGAGACAGAAATAGGAAGAAATGAAGGAAGATTGTCAGACTTTTGGAATTCTGTGGGACCAGCCAGTACAGCGATATGACTGTGATCATGAGTTATCCTTAAAGGAAAGGGAAGAATGACCCTGAAGGCAGTTCAAAGATCTGCCAGGCTGCTACTGCCACCTTGGGCCCAGGGCACACAGATTCGGGGTCAGGACTGGTGTCATTTCCTTGATTTCAGCAGGCCAGGATGCCCCAGCCCAGGACCAAGGGGTGGGGCCATCATTTAAGGTAGAGGAATCAGGGTGATGGCCCTGGAAGGCAGGGCCACCCTGTGGACCCAGACAACAGAACATTGAGCCAAAGAGGATTATTCTCAAGCCTTGGAATTGGGCTGGGTGCGGCAGCTCACACCTGTAATCCCAGCACTTTGGGAGGCTGAGGCAGGTGGACCACCTGAGATCAGGAGTTGGAGACCAGCCTGGACAACATGGTGAAATCCTGTCTCTACTAAAAATACAAAAATTAGCCGTGTATGGTGGCACATGCCTGTAATTCCAGCTACTTGGGAGGCTGAGGCAGGAGAATTACTTGAACCCAACAGGCAGAGGTTGGAGTGAGCCAAGATGGCACCATTGCACTCCAGCCTGGGTGACAAGGGTGAAACTCCATCTCAAAAAAAAAAAAAAAAAAAAAAAAAAAAAAATTGAATGGAATTTGCCCTACCAGGTTCCAGGACAGGAGATCCATGACCACTTTCTTCTTTCCAACGTCTCCCTTTTAAACTAGAAATGTCTATGCTCTGCCTGTCCTGTTTGAGAAGCATATACTTTCTTGTCTGGTCGTAAAGGTTCACAGCTGGAGATGAATTTTGCCTCATGATAAACCATACCTCAAATCGTACCCACACCTGGTTTAGATGATACTTACATGAGATTTTGGACTTACAGTTGATGCTGGTCTGGGTTAAGACTTTTGGCACTGTTGGGATGAGGGTGAGTGTATTTTGCCTATGAGAAGGACATGGATTTTCAGGGAGCAGAGGGCAGGGTGTTATGGACTGAACCATGCTCTCTCCAAATTCAAATGTTGAAGTCTTATCTCCCAGTACCTCAGGATGTGACTCTTTCAAGATAAGATCTTTAAAGAAGTAATTAAATTAAAATGAGATCATTAGGGTGGGGCCCAAATGCAATATGAGTAATGTCCTTATAAGAACACAGACACACACAAGAGGATGACCATGTGAGGACACTGACAGAAGATGGCCATCTCCAAGCCAAGGAGACAGGCCTCCAGAACTGAGATTTAAATGGTTGTTTAATCTGCCCAGTCTGTGGTACTGTGTTACCAGCCCTAGCAACCAGTATATGTGGTCTACCCACACAGTGAAATACCATTCAGCCATCAAAAAGAGTCAGCGGTGATCCATGCTGCAACATGGAGGAACCTGGGAAACATCGTGCCAACAGAAAGGGCCAGTCACAAAAGGCCACATATTATATAATTCAATTTATGAATTGAAAGGCAAACCTGTAGAATATAAAATTGACTGGTGATTGCCTGCTGGACACCCTGCAACATGCAGGACAGCCCCACAACCAAGACCCCTGTGGCCCCGAGTATCAGCAATGCTGAGGCTGTGAGATCCTGCTCTTGCCCAGGCCTGCAGGCTGCCTTCTTTCTTTGTTATTGAAATCCCACTTACTCCCTCTTAAAGCATGCTCTTCTCCCTTTAGGGCTGGGGAAGGAGAAGATTGGTGAGAGTAAGGGGTTTCTTTCTTTTCTTTTTTTTTTTTTTTTTTTTTTTGAGACGGAGTCTTGCTCTGTCTCCTAGGTTGGAGTGCAGTGGCACAATCTCAGCTCACTGCAACCTCTGCCTCCTGGGTTCAAGAGATTCTCCTGCCTCAGCCTCCTGAGTAGCTGGGATTACAGGTGCCCACCACGATGCCCGGCTAATTTTTGTATTTTTAGTAAGAGGGTTTCACTATGTTGGCTAGGTTGGTCTTGAACTCCTGACCTCAGGACAATCTGCCACACCTTGGCCTCCAAAGTGCTGGGAATATACAGGAATGAGCCACTGTGGTGATCTGTTTTTTTTTTTTTTTTATAGACAGGGTCTCCTTGTTGCCAGGCTGGAGTGCAGTGAGCTAATCATGCTCACTGCAGCTTCAACCTCCGAGTAGCTGGGACTCAGGCACGCACCACCACACCCAGCTAATTGTTTTTTCTTTTTTCTTTTTGGTAGAAATGTAGTTTCACCAATGTTACCCAGGCTAGTTTATTGTGGGGTTTTTTTTTTGGTTTTTTTTTTGAGACAAGTCTTGCTTTATCGCCCAGGCCAGAGTACCAGTGGGATCATCTCAGTCTCCACTGTAGATCTCTGCCTTCTGGGTTCAAGCTATTCTCATGCCTCAGCTTCCCCATTTAGCTGGGACTACAGGGCCCGCCACTATGCCCAGCTATTTTTGCATTTTTGTAGTAGAGATGGGGTTTCACATATTGTTGGCCAGCCTGGTTTGAATCTGACTCGTGGTGATCCACCCAGCTCAGCCTCCCAAAGTGCTGGGATTACAGGCATGAGCCAACGCGCACAGCCCAGGCTAGTCTAAAGGGAGAAGAAACAAGGCTGTAAGAGTACAGTAGTGGGATTTAAATACGAAAGAGGCAGCCTGCTGTTCTATCTCCCTTCAGGACTTAAAGGCATTTGGGAAGCAGGCCTGGCGAAGAGCAGGATCTCACAGCCTCGACACTGCTGGATACTCTGGGCCACAAGGGTCTTGGCATGTGGGGCTCCTGTTGTTTGGAGGATGTTCAGCAGTGTTCCCTGGTCTTGACCAGAGAAGCCAGGGCCCCACCCCAGTCCCCGTTGTGGCACTGGACTCGAGGAATGGACCTAAAGGCCTTTACCTATGTACTGTGACAGAGCCGAGTTACACGAATTTTTAATTATAAAAGATTTTATTACCACTAATTTTATTTAATTTAATTTTTTTTTTTTTCATTTTGAGGACAGAGTTCACTCTTTTGCCCAGGGCTTGGAGTACAAGTAGCACCAATCTCCTCTCACTGCAACCTCCATTCTCCCAGGTTCAAGCGGATTCTCCTGCCTCGCCTTCCGAGTAGCTGAGATTACAGGCACCCACCAACACCTGGCTAATTTTTGTATTTTTAGGGTAGAGGAGGGTTTTCACCATGTTGGTCAGGCTGGTCTTGAACTCCTGACTTAGGTGATCCGTCCACCTCGGCCTCCCAAAGCTGGATTACGGGCATGAGCCACCACACTTGCCTATATAACATAATTTTGAAATGCACACCACTGTTAGTAGTAGAGGATGGATTAGCAATTGTGGAGCTGAAGGGTGGGACAGGAGGGAGTGGCTGTGTTACAGAAGCCCTGGCCATCCTCGCGTATGGAGCTGTTCAAAATGTCTGATTGTGATGCTAGAGACGGGACTACGCTAGCGATGACATAGGGATGGACACTTAATACTCATGTGAGTAGCAGTTGAAACGGGAAGTCTGAGGATAAGATCCGTGGATGATCCTGCTGTTTGTGGTATTATGATAGAGGTTCGTCTTAGTTGCCAGGAAGGAGAGAAGGAGAGAGGGAGGGAGGGAAGAAAGGGGATAGAATGTAGATAGGGGAAATCGTCTAAAACAAGAAGTACAAGGAAAATAAGGTCAAATCTCTTACTTAAATTGTGTTATTTTCCAATGATCTCACTAGATATGAAATAAAAAGGAACAGCTGCCCAAACCTCCAGTCTTCTTGGTTGCCAGCTTGGTTGCTATTTTTAATGCTAGGCCATAGCAGCAGATCAGCCAGGGATTTAATAGGGAGAGTCTGGAAATAGAGTCATGGAAGTGTTGAGATGAGGTCTTCGCACATCCCTGGCCGACTGAAAAAGCGACGCATCTATGGGGAAGACCTGAGACAGCCCAGCAGAAAGTGAAAGGCAAAGTTACTACCTGTCCAAAACATTCAGCCCTCCCCTCACACTCCCATCATATCTCATGCGAAATTAAAAAAAAAAAAAAAAGAGGAAATATATTGAAATAAGAAAGTTGGGGAATTTGCCTTTGTGAAAGCACTTATTTTTTTCCTTTGGAGACAGGGTCTCACTCTGTCACCCAGGCTGGAGTACAGCAGTGTGGTCATGGCTCACTGCAGCCTCAACCTCACAGGCTCAAGCAATCCTCCCACCCGCACCTCCCAAGGAGCTGGGACTCCAGGCATGCCCCTCCATGCCCAGCTAATTTATTTTTAGTAGAGACAGGGGTCTCACTATGTTGCCCAGGCTGATCTTGAACTCCTGGGCTCAAGCAGTCTTCCCGCCTCAGCCTTCCAAAGTGCTGGGATTACAGGTGTGAGCCACTGCACCTGGCCTAAAAGCACTATCTGATATTTGTTTTCCTATTTGTAAGTTAGTCCTTAGATTGAAAGGTTTTGTTGTATATTGCCCACACCAGTTGTGTATATTAGAAAACACATTCCTTAAATTTTTTTTATTTAATATTTATTTTATTTAAATTTTTTTAATGCTAAACCACAGCAGGAGTTTAGCCTATATTTAGATAATGGGTTATCTAAATTATATAGAAGTCAAAATTTTTATTGTTCTACTTGAAGTTAGTTTACCTTATTCCTCCTGTAACTAAAACTGACTCATCCTCTATCTCCTCCACGTGTTCCATAATGTAGCTAATCTAATGAACTAATCCATTAATTTGTTAATGGAAGAAATATAGCCCATCCCCATCAAATCAAAGTACTCAGTCTTCTATGAATCATACATAAGTTTAAAGAAATTTCTACAGACATGCTGCAGGCCCTGCTGTCCACTAGTGTGAATTTTAGATGAGGTAAAAGGGAAGGGTGGGTCTTGACAAGCCGGTATCAAGTACATAGAGGCAGACAAGGACTCTGCCTTATTTCAGGTACTGCTTTTGAGAAAAATGAGGAAGGGCAGGAAGGAGGGAAGCCAGTTAGTCAGTGGGCAGTTTTGACATACATTTGCAAAGCTGGTTTTTCTGCACCTTTGCCTAGGAAAATGAAGTATAACAAACCTGATATTGAAAGGGACCTGTGTTAAACATTAAACAAAAATGTAAATTTTTTATGTTCAAAGGAGGGTTTAAAAAGGAAGCAGGCCGGGCACAGTGGCTCATGCCTGTAATTCCAGCACTTTGGGAGGCCAAGGCAGGTGGATCATTTGAGGTCAGGAGTTTGAGATCAGCCTGATATGGTTTTCACCATATATGGTGAAACCCTATCTCTACTAAAAATACAAAAAAATTAGCTGGGCGTGGTGGCACATGCCTGTAATCCCAGCTACTCGGGAGGCTGAGGCAGGAGAATCGCTTGAATCTGGGAGGCAGAGGTTACAGTGAGCCGAGATTGCACCATTGCACTCCAGCCTGGGCAACAAGAGCGAAACTCCATCTCAAAAAATAATAATAACAAGGAGAAGGCCTTCCAGTTATGGCAGCACAAAGAGACAGGCAATTCCTTTCTGTATATAAAAAAAAAGCAACAAACAACCAAAAAATATATAAAACTAGTCAAAACTGTTTATCAAAACCAAGAGAGAACTGGAAATTGACAAAATGCAGGCAAAAAATTGAGCAGCATTTATTCTTGAAACACTATAGATCTTCAGGCAAGTAGGAGATGGTGGCTTTTCTTTGCCTGTGGCTGCTCCCGTCACCCCCAAGCTCAGCCAATGACTTTTAAGTAAGCTGGGGCTGGCCATGAAAACTAGTAGCTTTGCTGCCACACAAACATTCAATTCAGAACAGTGCCTGGGGGGCTGAAAATCCTTGGCTTTGCTGGCTTCACATGGGAATGAACATCTGGAAATGAGCAGGGAAAATCCACAGCTTTGCTAGCTTGAGGTTGCAGCCCCAGTTGGGGCAAGCAGCAGGCCAACCAGGAATTTAACAGGGAGGTTCTGGAAATGAGAATCACAGAAGTATTGAAGCGAGCTCTTCACGCATCCCTGACTGACTGAAAAAACTATGCATATATGGAGAAGACCTGAGAGAGCCCAGCAAAAAGTGAACGGCAAGGGAGACTTGAAAACTGGCCTTCTCCAGCCCCCACCCAGATCCACTGATAGGGGCTGGAAGTGTAATGGGCTTGAATTTTTTTTTTTTTGGAAACAGAGTCTCCCTCTGTCACCCAGGCTGGAGTGCAGTGGAGCGATCTCAGCTCACTGCAACTTCCGCCTCCCCGGTTCAAGTGATTCTCCTGCCTCAGCCTCCCAAGTTGCTGAGATTACAGGCGCCCACTACCATGCCCGGCTAATTTTTTGTATTTTTAGTAGAGACAGGGTTTCACCATGTTTGCCAGGCTAGTCTTGAACTCCTGACCTCAAGTGATCTGCCCGCCTCAACCTCCCAAAGTGCTGGGATTACAGGCACGAGCCACTGTGCCTGGCCTCAGAGAATTAAAGAAAACTGTTCAAGGAATTAAAAGAAAATATGATTTAAATGACTCGACAAATAGAGAATCTAAATAGAGAAATACAAACTATAAAAAGAATTAAATGGAAATTCTGGAGTTGGAAGGTACAATTACCAAAATTAAGAATTCACTAGATGGGCTCAATAGCAGATTGTGAGATAGTGGAAGAACCAGTGAACATGAAATAGACCAATAGAAATGATCCAATTTGAAAAACAGAGAGAAAAAAATGAAGACAAATGAACAGACCTTCAGACACACACGTGGGATGATGTTAAATGTCCCCACATACATGTAATGGGAACCCCAAAAAGGGAGAGAGAAAAAAATAAGGAAGTAATGGCTGAAAGCTTCCCAGGTTTGATGAAAAATATTGAATTGCAGATTTAAAAAAAAAAAAAGTTCAACCAACACTGACTTTTAAAAAACACAAAGAGAACCACACAGGAAGGACAAAGCCAGAAACATCACACTTCCTATGTTCAAATTATATTATAAAGCTATAGCAATCAAAACAGTACAGTACTGGCATAAAAACACACTTAGAGCAATGGAACAGAATTGAAAGCACAGAAATAAACCCACTCATATAAGGTTAACTAATCTTCTACAGAGGTGTCAAGAACAAGAATGAGGAAAGAATAGTGTCTTCTGGTGTTGGAAAAACTGGATATCCACATGCAAAAAAATAAAAAAGAAATTGGATCTTTATCTTCCATCATATGCAAAAATCAACTAAAAGTGGATGAAAGATTTAAATGTAAGACTTAAAATGGTAAAACTCCTAGAAGAAAACATGCAGGGAAAGGTACATGACATTGGTGTTAGCGTTGATTTCTTTTTTGATATGACAACAAAAGCAAAAATAAAGGAGTAGGATTGCATCAAACTAAAAAGCTTTTGCATAGCAAAGAAAACCATCAACAGAGTAAAGATACCCATAGACTGGGAGAAAATATTTGCAAACCATATATGTGATAAGGAGCTCATATCCAAACTATACAAGAAAGTCTTACTACTCAATAGTAAAAAACAAATAACCCTATTAAAAAGTAGGCAACAGGCTGAGTGCAGTGGCGCAATCTCAGCTCACTGTAACCTCCACCTCTCAGGTTCAAGTGATTCTTCTGCCTCAGCCTCCCAAGTGACTGGGACTACCGGCATGCACCCACCCACGCCTGGCTAATTTTTTGTATTTTTAGTAGACGGGGTTTTGCCATGTTGGCCAGGCTGGTCTTGAACTCCTGACCTCAGGTGATCCACCCGCCTTGGCCTCCCAAAGTGCTGGGATTACAGGCGTGAGCCATGGTGCCCAGCCCATTTTAGACTTGTTGATTGCCCTATGATCTCAGTTCTCTAATGAGTTTAGGAAAAGTTATGATTTTGTAGTTTATCTGCTATCGTTGCTGTTAGGGTGTAATACTCATCCCAGCTTTCCACGTCCTGGATTCTTTGTGTTTTAAGAATTTTTTACTGTAATCTATTTCATATATTCTACTGTATACATTGCCAATATTTGCTTTTATTTATTTGCAGTTTTGATTTCTTCTTTGACGCAAAGTTATTTAGTGACTTTAAAATTTTTTAAGGTGATTGAGATTTTTGTAAAAGAAAATATTTCTGTTGTTACAGCATTGTAGTCAAAGAATGTGGGCAATAAATTTCTGCTTTGAGAAAAAAAAAAACAAAAACATGGGCAAAGGACCTGAATAGACGTTGCTCTAAAGAAGACATACAATGGCCAACTGGTTTATGAAAAGATGCTCAACATCACTAATCATCAGGGAAATGCAAATCAAAGTCACAATAAGATATTACCTTACACCTGTCGGGATGGCTATTGCCAAAAAGTCAAAACAAAAAACAAAACAAGATTGGTGTGGATGTGGGAAAAGGTAACCTTTACATACTGTTGGTGCGAATGTGAATTGGTACATCTATTATAGAAAACAGTGTGGAGGTTCCTCAAAAAATTAAAAATAGAACTACCCTATGATCCAGCAATTTCACTTCTGTGTATATATCCAAAGGAAATAAACTCCCTATCTTGAAAAGATATCTGCCCTCCCATGGTCACTGCAGCTTTGTTCACAACAGCCAAGATATGGAAACAATCTAAGTGTTCATTGATTGGTGAATGGAAAAAAAAAAAAAAAGTGGTGTATATATAGAATAGGGTATTATTTAGCCTTAAAAAAGAAGGAAATCCTGCTGTTTGCAACAACATGGATAAACCTTGAAGACCTTATACTAAGTAAAATAAGCCAGACACAGAAAGACAAATACTGTGTGATCTCACTTATATGTGGAATCTAAAATAACAAACTGGACATAAACAGAATAGAATGCCTGTTACCAGGGGCTGGAGCAGGTGGGGAAATGGGGAGATGTTGGTCAAAGGGTACAAACTTGCAGTTATGAGTAAATTTAGGAGACCTAATGGACAGGAGGGTGACTATCATTAATAATAATATACTGGCCAGGCACAATGTCTTAGGTCTGTAATCGCAGCACTTTGGGAGATTGAGGCAAGAGAAGAGCCTGAGACCAAAAATTCAAGACCAGCCTGGACAACATAGTCAGACCTTGTCTCTACAAAAAAAATTTTAATTGGCCAGGGGTGGTGGCCCACACCTGTTGTCCTAACTACTTAGGAGGCTGAGGTGGAGGATAACTTGAGCCCAGGAAGTTCAAGGCTGCAGTGAACTATGATTATGCCATTGCACTCCACCCTGGGTGACAGGGCGAGACCCTCTCTCTAAAAATAATAGTAATGATAATAAACTGTATACTTGAAATTTGCTGAGAGTAGATCTTAAGGATTCTCATTACAAAGGAAAGGAAAAGGTAACCAGGTAAGGTGATAACTATGTTAATTAGCTTGATCATAGCAGTCATTTCACAATGTATACATATATCAAATCATCATGCTATATACCCTGAGTATATACAATTTTTATTTGTCAATTATACCTCAATAAAGCTGAAAAAATATTAAAGGCCATCCTTCATGTTGAAAGAAAATAAGATTTTAGAGTTATTAAAATGACAGAAATAAATGAACACTGGAAATGGTGAATATGTGATTAAATATCAAAGAATATATATATTCATTCTTTGAAAAATGTAAAATTGCTTCAAGAAATAATTGCCACACTGCCAGTTTATAACCTAGACTTTATATATTCTTTTTTTTTTTTTTTTTTTTTTT
>NW_016805082.1:805386-822760 GCF_001698545.2 Rhinopithecus bieti | reverse complement strand
TTTTTTGAGACGGAGTCTTGCTCTGCCGCCCAGGCTGGAGTGCAGTGGCCGGCTCTCAGCTCACTGCAAGCTCCGCCTCCCGGGTTCACGCCATTCTCCTGTCTCAGCCTCCCGAGTAGCTGGGACTACAGGCGCCCACCTCGTCGCCCGGCTAGTTTTTTGTATTTTTTAGTAGAGACGGGGTTTCACCGTATTAGCCAGGATGGTCTCGATCTCCTGACCTCGTGATCCGCCCGTCTCAGCCTCCCAAAGTGCTGGGATTACAGGCTTGAGCCACCGTGCCCGGCAACTTTATATATTCTTAAATCTTAAACTTAAAAAACTTTGTAACAAGCCCAAACATAAATATGATATGTACATATATGTGTGTACACACACACACACACACACACACACACATATCTCTGCCTTTTTGTTGGAGTGGCTTATTTAGTCCATATATATTCATATTAATGGCTCATTTAGTGTATGTATATATATATTTTATATGCATGAAGGGGTAGGAATCAGAGCTATTATATATTGGAACAAAGTCACTATATTTTATCAGAATTAAAATACTATTAAAATAGACCACGGTAACTTAAAGATGCATACTGTAATCCCTAGACTAGAGCATGCAGTAGGAAAAATATATATATAGCTTAAAATATGAAAAAAAGTAATTAAAATGGTATACTAAAATTACTTGTTAGACATAAATGACAGCAGGAAATGAGGCACAGAGGAACAAAAAAATGCATGAGTGACAGAAAACAAATAGCAAAATGACAACTGTAAATATAACCACACCAATAATTACATTGATATGAATGGACTAAATAAGTCCATTCCAATAAAAAGGCAGAGATTGTCAACCATGCAGATTCTCAAGGAATCTCCCTTCTATGCATAGTTTTGGGAATGCTAGACTTACATTAATGGAAGTAAGCCAAGAAAGAAAAATAAATGGCATCCAAGAAACAGGGGATCCAAAACAAGGAAAAGGCTTTTTTGGAAGCTGCAGCAAAAGGCAGGGTGGGCAGAAAACAAGCAAAAGGCAAAGGGAATTTGTAAGATGGTACAGAATGCTTCAGGACAGACAACCAGTTCAATTTCGAAGAGAAGATTCTCAAAACAGGTCTCTAGGAATAAAACAGAAATAAGTTATCTGAGGTTAAAATGTCTAGAATTTAATTTGGTCAACACTTGACAGATCTTTTAGCTCTTTTGAGGAAAAAGATAGTGATCGATATTCAGGAAGATAAACATGTTAAAAAAAAAAGGCAATTATTAACCCCAGAATAAAACAAAAGTATTAGGCCAGGCGCGGTGGCTCATGCCTGTAATCCCAGCATGTTGGGAGGTCGAGGCAGGTGGATCACCTTAAGTCAAGAGTTCGAGACCTGCCTGGCCAACATGGTGAAACCTCATCTCTACTAAAAACACAAAAATTAGCCGAGTGTGGTGGCACCATCCTTAATCCCAGCTACTCGGGAGGCCGAGGCAGGAGAATCACTTGAACCCAGGAGGTGGAGGTTGCAGTGAGCCAAGATCATGCCATTGCACTCCAGCCTGGGCGACAGAGCAAGACTCTGTCTCAAAAAAAAAAAAAAAACAGTGTTAGAGAAAACATAACCACCCATAATACAATACTTGGATCCGCATTCATTCATTCCACAAGTATTTACTGAGTGCTCACTCTGTATCTGGCCCTGCAGTAAGCTGTGGACTAACTACAATAAGCAAATAGATCAAATCTCTGCTTTCCAGAGGCCCACATTTCAGTGGATGAAGACAGATGCTTAAAAAAAAAAATCAGTCTGCAATATCACATGGTGATTCATACTTTACAGAAAAGTTACAAGTCGACATAGATTGAAAAGTGGCGCCGGCCTGTATTTTACATGCAGTAGTCACGGAATACAGTGGCATTTGAACAGAGACCTGAGTAAAGTGAAGGAGACAACTGTTGGCTCCCCGTGGGAACACTGTTCTAGAAGCCACAGACAGTGCAATGTCCTGAAGCAGGAATGGAGTGTTCTGAGCCGTTTAAGGGAATGGAAGGGATCCACTGTGGCAAGGGATGAGTGCTGGGAGAAATCAAAGAGATGGACCAGGATCATATACGGCCTTATTGGCCCTGGTAAGGACTTTGGATTTACAGAGCCATGATAATGAAACTAATGATTTCAATAAGTGAGTATAATGCAACTGCTATGAAAATAGTAGGGTGGGGAGGAGGGTGAGGCTGTGAGAGAGCTCCAGGAAGTTGATAGGTAATGCCTGACAATGATGAATTAACAAATGGCCGCATGCACAAAGTATTAGGTTGGTGCAAAAGTAATTGTGGTTTTTGCCATTAAGTTTGCACCAACCCAACAACTACAATGGTGGAGGTAAATACTGGAGGAAACAGCTGAAAGGGTTGAAAGTGGCTTTGCTGGGGGTGAGGAGGAATAGAACATGAGGCTGTTGCTTTTCAATATAAGCCTTTAATACGACTTGAGTTTTTGAAAACTGCAAACATTTTTTTTTAAAGCTTGTGAAAGTTCTTGTCAATGTGTAAGATATGAAACAGCCCTGACAATGTAGCTGGTGCTAGAGAGACGGGTCTGTCTCCAAGGTTGGAATATGCTGTGCAGACGGGAGATGCTTTACATTCCAGGGTGGTCTTTTCTAGATCACTGTCTTAGTCTGCTTGTGCTGCTACAACAAAACACCACAGACCGGGTAATTTATAAGGAACAAATTTATTTCTCGCAGTTCTGAAGATTTGGAGGTCCAAGATCAAGGCACTGGCCTGTGGTATCTGTTGAAGTCTGCAGCCTCACATGGCAGAAAGGACAAAAAAGGAAACCAACTCCCTCCATCCAGCCCTTTATAAGGGTGCTTAATCCCATCCACAAGGGAGGAACCTTTTTGTCTTAATCATCTCTTAAAGGCCCCACATCTAATACTATCACATTGGCAACACCTGAATTTTGGAGGGGACCCTTTCAAACCATAGCATTCCAATCCTGGCCCCCCAAAATTCGCGTACTTCTCACATACAAAATACATTCATTCCATCACAATTGCCCCCAAAAGACTTAAATCATTCAAACAGGGACTTTAAAATCTAAAGTCCAAAATCTTATCTAAATCAGGTATGAGAGAGACTCATTCACTTTGAGATAAATTTCATCCTGAGGCAAACTTCTCTCTAGCTGTGAGCCTGTGAATTCAAATGACTTGTCTACTTTGATTCAAATACAATGGTGTGGCAGGCACAGGACAGATGTTTCTGGTTCAAAAGGGAGAAACAGGAAGGAAGAAAGAGTAACAACAGGTCTCAAGTGAGTCCAAAACTCAACATTTGATCTTACGCTTGAGAATAATGTTATCTGACTCCACATCTCACCTTCTGGACACACTGGGGTGGGTGCTGGGCCCCCAAGGTTCCAGGTGATACCACCTCCAAGGCTTCCCTAAGTATTGGCCTACTGGGGGGCTCTCTGCAGTGGCTCCACCCCAGTGACAAATCTCTGCTTGGGCCCTGAGGTCAAAGAAATCCTTTCCATCTAGGTGGAGGCAGCCATGCTCCCACAGCTCATACAGTATGCATACCTACAGAGTTAGCACCACAAGGATGCCACCAAGGTTTATAACTTATGCCCTCTGGAGTAGTGGCCCAGCCTACACCTGGTCCTGCTTGAGCCACAGCTAGGGTGACTGAGGAATGCTCTGCTGGAATGTGGGAAGCAGAGACCAAGGTGGCCCTGGGCAGTGATCTCTAAGAGACCCCACAGGCACCTGGGCCCTTCCCCTGAAACTGTTCTGCCCCAAGGCCCTAACCCTCTGGGCCTCTAAAGACCAAGGCAGCCCCAAATGCCTTTGGGGTCATTTTCCCATTGTCTTGATAACTAGCACCTGGCTTCCTTCTACACATACTAATCTCCTTCTCAGTCATGTGGCCATACCCGTGGTTCTGTCTCCTACACATACGTTTTTATCTTGTATATGGCTAGGCTGAGAATTTTTCAAATATTGACGTTCAGCTTTCCTTTTGATGATAAATTCTGCCTTCAAATCATTTCTCTTTTCTCAATTTTTTTTTTTTTTTTTTTTTTTTTTTTTTTTTGAGATGGAGTTTTGCTCTTGTCACCCAGGCCGGAGTGCAATGGCGTGATCTTGGCTCACTGCAACCTCCCCTTCCCGGGTTCAAGCGATTCTCCTGCCTCAGCCTCCTGAGTAGCTGGGATTACAGGCACCTGCCACCACACCCGGCTAATTTTTGTATTTTTGGTAGAGACGGGGTTTCACCATGTTTGTCAGGCTTATCTCTGACTCCTGACCTCAGGTGATCTGCCTGCCTCGCCCTCCCAAAGTGCTGGGATTTACAGGTGTGAGTCACCACGCCCGGCCTCTCAGGTTTTTCTATAAGCAGTTAAGAGAAGCCACACAGCATCCTGAACACTTTGCTGCTTTCTATCTCTTCTGCCAAGTATCCTAGGTCATCATTTTTTTTTTTTTTTTTTTTTTTTTTTTGAGACGGAGTCTTGCTCTGTCGCCCGGGCTGGAGTGCAGTGGCCGGATCTCAGCTCACTGCAAGCTCCGCCTTCCGGGTTTACGCCATTCTCCTGCCTCAGCCTCCCGAGTAGCTGGGACTACAGACGCCCGCCACCTCGCCCGGCTAGCTTTTTGTATTTTTTTTTAGTAGAGACGGGGTTTCACCGTGTTAGCCAGGATGGTCTCGATCTCCTGACCTCGTGATCCGCCCGTCTCGGCCCTCCATAAAGTCCTAGAACACGACATAATTCAGCTAAGTTCTTTGCCACTTTATAACAAGGATAACCTTTCTTCCAGTTTCCAATACCTTGTTCTTTATTTCTGTCTGAGACCTCATCAGAATTCCCTTCACCATCCGTATCTCTATCAACATTCTGTTCATGACCACTTAGGCAATCTCTAAGAAGAACGAGGCTTTCCCCACAGCTGATATCCCACACCTACAGCTCTCCCCTTCTTCTGAGCCCTCACCAGAATCATCCTTAATGCTCCATTCATGGCAATCCAGGCTTTTCTCAGCACTCACTTCAAAGCTGTTCCAGCTTCTATTCATTATCAAGTTCCAAAGCCACTCCCACATTTTTACATATTTGTTATAACACCTGGTTATAAATGTTATAAACGTCTCTGGTACCAGTTTCTTAGTCCCTGTTGTGCTGATATCACAGAATACGACAGACTGGGTAATTTATAAAGAACAAAAATTTATTTCTCACTGTTCTGAAAGCTGGGAGGTCCAAGATCAAGGCACCAGCATCTGGTGTCTGCTGAGGGCTGCATCCTCACATGCAGGAGGACAAATAGGGTGCCAGCTGCCTCCAGCCAGCCCCCGTATGAGGGCATCTACTCCTAGTTCAGGAGGGAGGGGCCCTCATGGCCTAGTCCCTTCTTAAAAGTCCTCTTCTCGGCGTGGTGTGGTGGCTCACACCTGTAATCCCAGCACTTTGGGAGGCCGAGGCGGGTGGATCACCTGAGGTCAGGAGTTCAAGAAGAGCCTGGCCAACAGGTGAAACCCTGTCTCTACTAAAAATACAAAAATTAGCTGGGTGTGGTGGCAGGTGCCTGTAATGCCAGCTACTCGGGAGGCTGAAGCAGGAGAATCGCTTGAACTGGGGAGGCAGAGGTTGTGGTGAGCCGAGATCGCGCCATTGCACTCCAGCCTGGGCGACAGAGCGAAACGCTGTCTCAAAGAAAAAGTCCCCTTCTCTTAATGCAACACCTGGATTTTGGAGGGGACACATTCAAACCATAGCAATCACCAACAACTGGTATTTTTCTCCCACCCTACATATTCTTTAGGTAACCACCCAGGCCAGTGAGGAAAATAATCAATCTACTTCTGAATAAATCCTAGCTATAGTCTCATGCTACCGTAAATGGGATAAAAGCAAACCATGCCCGAAAATTTTTGGAATAAAGTGATGTTTACACCATTATGCTGATTTTTATAAAATGTGAATCATATTGACCATGTTCATTTGTACTAGACCACCACACCAAAACTTTTTTAAATTATTTTCCAGTTAGGTGACAAATGATGTTGTGCTTTCGTTTGTACATCTCTCATTTCCGGGAGATTTATAATTTGTATTATTTTGTGAATCATCCGTTCATGTCTTCTGCCTGTTCTCCTACGGTCTTTTTCTTATTAATTTGTAGAGACTCTAATGTAATAGCTGTTGACCATACAGCTGCCACAAACATGTTTCTGATTTGTTTACCTTTTGGTGTCCCTGATATTAAAAGATGCTTATATAGCTGAACATTTTTCTTTTCTAGTTCCCCCCCTTTATGTTTAGGCCTTGGAAGGTTTCTCTACCTGAGATCAATAAATATTTACCTATCCTCCTCTTTCCCCACCCTCATCCTTTTATTTTGCCCACATGTTTAAAGCATTAAGACAGTGGAGTCCAGTTGGTCATGTAACTCACTTTACAGATGAGACTTCAGTGACGTGACGTAACGTAAAGGCTTGTTTTATGAGAATGTGTTGATCCTTCTTAACGTGGCTTATGATTTGCCACCTCAGGCACGTATTGTATTTCCTGCCAAAATATACATTTGTTTGCCTTCTTCATTAGTCACTTAACAGCCTTCCCCTAATTTTTTAGGTGTCCTGATGGCAAATTTCCAGGGCCATGCGCTCCCTGGGAGTTTCTTCCTGATCATTGGACTGTGTTGGTCAGTGAAGTACCCACTGAAGTACTTTAGCCACACACGGAAGAACAACCCACTGCGTTACTATCGGCGTCTTGAGATCATCGAAGCCGCAGTCAGGACTTTGTTTTCTGTCATCGGTAAGAGCAGGGGTCATTTGGTCCAGGGAATCTCCTCCTCATACCCAGAACCTTTAATTCATGTTTTGAGCCCTGTGAAACAGATGTTTCCACTGGCAGAGATAATAGGGCAACAATTTCCAGAGGGCCACTATTTTATTATAACATCCATTGCGTACAGAGCTTTATAATACGAACGGTTGATGGCTCTCACATCATAGGACACTGTGAAAAACTATCAAATCAACAAGGACACAGGTATGGAAAGTTGTTGGAGCAAAACACCCACTGTATGAAAAAGATCTGACACAAATACAAAGAGAAAAAAACAAAATAGATTGGGCTCACGTACCTGAGCTGTGACAAAGTAGAAAAATCACCTTTTTCCTCAATCGTCTCTCCCTCTAGATCCTTACAGTAGTTGACACCCAACCCATTGGCTCATCCTCATCCTCAAGTCTCAAGTGCGTAGAGAGAGTTTATGCAGATTAATAAATTAGCCAGTGGGAGAGAAAAAGCAGCAGAGGGCTGTTGGAGAGGGAATTTCCTTCACTCTGCCCCCATTCCAACAAGATCCACCCACTCCCACTGTTTCCTTTGTATCCACTCCGCTCCACTGGGGCCCTCCAAGAACAAGCAGTGATGACAGTAACAGGTGTTCTTCCTCAGGACCAGCCCCACCTGGGGGGAATGAGGGGTCTTAATCTGCAACTGACAATCACCACTTGTCATCAGTGGCCTGTGGTTTCTTGGAGAGAGTGAAGCAACATCGCTGGCTTCTCTTGGAGAAAGCAAAGCTTTACACAGCTTTGTTGGCCTCATCCTGCCAAACTTCCCCACTCACCATTCATGCATCAGAGAGGCTTCCCGTGAGAAGTGACAGGGACCTGCGGCTTAAAGGGTCAGGACAGCGTCAACCTTTGCCTAAATAAAGCTAGGACAATTACAGCATTTGGTCCCTTGACTGGGTGAAAAAGGTACTCATTCAACAGCTCTCTGGCACGCCTACCACATGCCAGGAAGTCACTGTTCCAGGCATAGGAGACACACTGGGGAACCACACAGTCTCTGCTGTCACAGGGCTTCCATTCTAGCGTCACTGGGACTTTTCCTGGGTCATTTCCACAACTCCTTGACTCTTTGTGTGGGAATTCAAAAAGGATCTGGCTTGAGAAACAAATATCTGGGGAACAGAGTCCAAAATGTCATCATGGAGGATTTCTTCTAGGCTTCCCCAAGAACATTTTGGGTACCAGACATAAAAACAAATCTTTTGCCTTGTAAATTAGGTATAAAAGTAGAGGGGGTAAGAACGAAGAGCTCTCCTGTGGCGCAGTTTCGTCATTTTCTGGCCCACATCATGGGGCCTCTGCCTTGTTTACCCAGTGTTTTAAAACACAGAGCTGGGAGGGGCACAGGGCTTGCAGAGCTGGCTCTGTGCCCAGGAAGGACACGCACTCAAAGTCAGCTCTGCAGACACGCACCTGGGAGCCGCTTGTGTGTCTCTGCTCAGATTCTGCTTCCAACCTAATCGTTTCTGTCCGGGATTTCTTTCACTGCTCACTTGGCAGGGAAGCCCAGGGATTGTTCTATCAGCCACACTCCGACCTCAGTGATGATGTCTTGCTCATCTCCACTCCTGGACAAACCTCCTGGGGATCTGGTTGCGTTCGCTGATTCTTCTACCCTCAACCCCAAACCCCTAAAAGGAACAAGAATGGCAAGATGTCTACACAGGTTACTCAGCACACACCCCGTTTTATACTGAAGCAGCTGCACCTGAGGCAGCCAAGTAGGTCTGCTGACCCGCGGGCCGCCCTCACCTCACCCCATCTCTGCTTCAGTCTCGCCTTTGGGTTGCTGCTTTCTGCTATTTGTCTTGGAGTTACTCTTCCCTCTAAAACAGCCATTCTCATTTCCCTGCAGGGATCCTGGCTGAGCAGTTTGTTCCGGATGGGCCCCACCTGCACCTCTACCATGGGAACCACTGGATCAAGTTAATGAATTGGCAGCACAGCACCATGTACCTATTCTTTGCAGTCTCAGGAATTGTTGACATGCTCACCTATCTGGTCAGCCACGTTCCCTTGGGGGTGGACAGACTGGTTATGGCTGTGGCAGTATTCATGGAAGGTAATTCTGTGGAACGGATGGAGAGGAAGGATAGCCTGACAAGCCATATTTATGAAGGATCAGAGTACAAAAGACCAGAAATGTTGCAAATATAATAACCTTCCCCAGAAAATCCACATCTCTGGGCTGCCAAAACCGGAATAGGACCTAGTGCTCTGCTCTGGACAGGCCAGGTGGCATATTCCCAAAAGTAGCCCATGAAGGCTTTGAGGCTTGCAGGCAGCTCCCAAAGCCCCTGGTTAACACTGCAGGAGTCCTCCTTGCCATCCCACTGCCGCCAGCAGTCCCTGCTCACGCATGTGCATACTCCTCAGTGTGGATGGATGTGTGCACATACACATGCGTGTACACACAATGCCCCAGCTGGTTGAATGCCCCCATGCAGGGGATACATCCCTTTGGCTAAGCGAAACCACACTGTACCCTTCACCCAGGGAGGTACCGTCTTGCCTCCATCATAAGTCTCAGGAGACCCACCCCGCTGCTAGGGGCGCGCTCCCAGTATGACTCACACTGACTGGGGTATGAAAATCCATTTTGTCATCTAACAACCTCACTTCTGTACCTCGGCGAGTCGAAAAAGGTTGAGGGCAAAACTGAATTTCAAGTATACACATAGTCTGTTACAAGTCAGCAACATGCTTCAGCCGACCCATCCTATACTAACCCACCATGGGTTCCAGAGAGATTTTAAGATACAATCCCCTGCTGCTTTATACTCCTAACATACGAAATACACTTACTCGCATCGGTTTGCTGCCTGTAATGTTATGTAAACTAACTTCCTAAATGCTGAAGAGTCTAGCTGAGACAGGTGTAAGAGGAAACATCGGTGATGGTGAAGGCCAAGCGTGGCACTGACAGCTGCCATCTGGTTTGTGGCAGGTTTCCTCTTCTACTACCACGTCCACAACCGGCCTCCGCTGGACCAACACATCCACTCGCTCCTGCTGTATGCTCTGTTCGTGGGGTGTGTTAGTATCTCCCTAGAGGTGATCTTGCGGGACCACATCGTGCTGGAACTTTTCCGAACCAGTCTCCTCATTCTTCAGGGAACCTGGTTCTGGCAGGTGATTTTCCACACCCAGGCCCCTCGCTGGTATGGATGAAGCAGCCCCACCGAGTGTATCCCTGATTATATGGGGTTTGAAAATGCAGCACTAACATGTCATGCAAAGGGGTTTAGATGACCCTTTTGCCCCCATGCCTACCCTTTGACTTCTAGTTTTATCCATTAACATCCAGAGGATGCGTCAGCAATCCAAAATTTAGAGCATGCACAGTGAGGGTCAGCTGGCCTCCCCAGAGGATGGGCTCATGCCTTTCACAGGCTCTGCCTGCTAAACTGTCCACTGGAAATGTGGGCCCTGAAGTTCTGTTTTGTTGTTTCTTTTGAGAGAGAATCGCCCGGTCACCCAGGCTAGAGTGCAATAGCACAATCTTGGCTCACTGCAACTTCCATCTCCCAGGTTCAAGCAATTCTCGTGCCTCACCATCCCGAGCAGCTCAGGTTACAGGTGCCTGCCACCACATCTGGCTCATTTTTTTTGTATTTTTAGTAGAGACAGGGTTTCAGCAGGTTGGCCAGGTTGGTTTCGAACTCCTGACCTCGTGATCCGCCTGCCTCGGCCTCCCAAAGAGCTGGGATTATAGGTATAAGCCACTGCACCTGGCCCTGTTGTGTTTTTAAGCAAGACTTAAAATTAACCTGAAGCCATTTTTTTTTTTTTTTTTGAGATGGAGTCTTGCTCTGTCACCCAGGCTGGAGTGCAGTAGCATCTTGGCTCACTGCAAGCTCCACCTCCCAGGTTCACGCCATTCTCCTGCCTCAGCCTCCCAAGTAGCTGGGACTACAGGCACCCACCACCACGCCCATCTATTTTTTGTATTTTTAGTAGAGATGAGGTTTCATCGTGTTAGCCAGGATGGTCTCAATCTCCTGACCTCATGATCTGCCCACCTCAGCCTCCCAAAGTGCTGGGATTGCAGGCGTGAGCCACCGCGCCTGGCCTTTTTATTTTTTGAGACGGAGTCTTGCACTGTGGCCCAGGCTGGTGTGCAGGTGTCACGATCTCGGCTCACTGCAACCTCCACCTCCCAGGCTCAAGCAGTTCTCCTGCCTCAGCCTCCCAATTAGCTAGGATTACAGGCGCCCACCACCACGCCCAGCTCATTTTTTGTATTTTTAGTAGAGACAGGGTTTCACGATGTTGGCCAGGCTGGTCTCGAAACTCCTAACCTCATGATCCGCCTGCCTGAGCCTCCCAAAGTGCTGGTATCACAGGCGTAAGCCACCGCACCCAGTGAGAGCCATTTTTCTATGTGAAAAGGTCTTTCGATGCTAACGAAGTGTGGGAACTACGAGGTAGTGGTAACATACGGGCCACTTCGGTGGCCACAGGAGGATGGCTAGGTTGCTTCTCAGGACAACCAACCCTAAGACCAACTTCTCTGTGTAATCCCCTAGATTGGGTTTGTGCTGTTCCCACCTTTTGGAGCACCCGAATGGGACCAGAAGGATGAGGCCAACCTCATGTTCATCACCATGTGCTTCTGCTGGCACTACCTGGCTGCCCTCAGCATCGTGGCCATCAGCTATTCTCTTGTTTACTGGTATGTCTGAGACTTCAGTGAAGCTTTTCCTCCTAGCTCTAAGCAGGACTGATGTGATTAACTCGCACCATCTGATGAGTGCCGACTACACGTCAAATTCTGTGCAAGGTACTCTCATGCAGGGAAGGTGTCACTAGCCTTATTTGCAAACAAGGGGAATGAAGCTTTTCAAAATTAAAGGACCTGTCTGGGTCATAGTAACCTGAGGGACCCAGGTTTCAAATGCAGGCCTCACAGATTTTAAGCCTGTGGTGTGGTGGGGAAAACCGAAATGGGAATCAGTACTGGATGGTAGTCCCCGCGGTAACGGTTCATTCTGGACCCATCGATCTTACTTCCGGACCTGCCCTCCCTGCTTCCCAGAGACGATGTGACAATCAAAAAATAAACCAGAGCAGAATGTTAAGACAAACTGCACTCCACCCCTCACCGAAGTCCTCATTAGAGGTAGATACATAACAACTATGGACTCCTATGCGCTTGCTGCGCCCCAGGCCCAGTGGAAAGCACCTACACTCTATTATCCCATTTAATCTTCATTGCTCTATGAAGTATGCGCTGTTAAAGGCTTCAAAAAGCTGAGTAACTTGACCAAGGTCACCCCACTAATAAATGGCAGAGCCTCTCAGTGCAAGGGTGACTTTTAGCAAATGGTATTACCAGTTCTATTTGCTGTTTGGCTGCCCCTACCTTTCTTTCTAAGTCATTTCTCTAGATCCCAAGTAGAATATTAGGTTGGTGCAAAAGTAACTGATTTTTGCCATTATTGCATCCAGAAAGTTCCATATGGACCCAAGAGAAGGGAGCTCAAGTCAGTTTCTTCTAGTTCTGCTGCCCAGCTACTGAAACAGTAAACCAAGATAGGCAGGAGACCTTGGCCTTAATTATGACATTCAGTAGTTTCCACCAATGCCCCTTTATCTACTGATATTTCCTAAGAAGTCTAGTTTATAGACATGTAATCACAGTATTTGATAGAAATATAAAGAAAATAGTTTAAGAACCAGTAGATGCCTTCACATCCTTGGGTAATGGATTAAGGGAATCTCTGGCTAATTGGCTCTTATTGTTTCTCTATTAAAGCCTTTTGACTCGGATGAAGAGACACGGAAGGGGAGAAATCATTGGAATTCAGAAACTGAATTCAGGTGACACTTACCAGACCGCCCTCTTGAATGGCTCAGATGAGGAATGAGCCGAGATGTGGAGGGCGTAGATGTCCCACCGAACAGCTGGAATGAATGGAGTTCATCCCCCCACCTGAATGCCTGCCATGGTCTGATCTTAAGGGTCTATATATTTGCACCTCCTCAGTCAACACAAGACTGGAGGTTCTAGAACAGGAAATCAGGCCTACAGCATCCTGTGTATCTTGCAGTTGGGATTTTTAACACGATTTAAAGTCTGTGTTGGTATAGTACCCCTCATAAGGAAAAATTAAGGCCTCCAAGCAGCAGGCCTTTGTGCCTCAGTGTAAAGAGAAATCAAGAGATGCTAAAAGCTTTACGATGGAAGTGGCCTCATGGATGAATCCAGGATGTGAGTCCAGCAGGAGGACTTGCTGCTTTTGGTAACTTATCCCTTTTTCTCTTAAGCAAGCAGGTACTTTTTTATTAGAAATATGTTAGAATGTGTAAGCAAATGACAGTGCCTTTAGAGTTCTAACTCTAACTGACATATTTTTTAAAAGTAAAATAATTCACAAGTTTTGGTATTTTAAACTACTGTTAAACATATCATAACTAATCATACCAGGGTACTAAACCACTGTTTGTAAGTGACAAAATTAGGCCAAAGGTGATTTTTTTTTTAATCAGGAAGCTGGTTAATGGCTCTACTGAAAGTTGGGGCCCTGATGTTTTGACTCCTCAAAGTCACCCTAACATAAGATCTGATAGGAAAGCTGTATAATGAGGTAGAGAGAAAAATATCAGGTATGGAAGGCTTTCAATTTTAATATAGCTGAAAGCAAAGGATAAAGAATTCAGAATTAGTAATGTAAAGTATTGAAACCCTAATCTTGCTTCTGGATCTGTTCTTTTTAAAAAACTTCCTTCACTGCACCTGTAATCCCAGCACTTTGGGAGGCTGAGGCAGGCGGACCACAGGGTCAGGAGATCGAGACCATCCTGGTTAACATGGTGAAACCCCGTCTCTACCGAAAATACAAAAAATTAGCTGGGCATGGTGGCAGGTGCCTGTAGTCCCAGCTACTCAGGAGGCTGAGGCAGAAGAATGGCGTGAACCTGGGAGGGGAGCTTGCAGTGATCCGAGATCACGCCACTGCACTCCAGCCCAGGTGACAGAGCAAGACTGTCTCAAAAAATAAAAACTTCCTTCAACAAGTATTTATTAAATATCTACTTTGCAACAGCACTGAGATGGCTGTAAGGACTCCTGAGACAGGTGTCCAGCAAGGAGTTTATAGTCAAACAGGAGAGACATGCCAGTAGTCACACCCAGTGTGACGGGTGCTATGAAAGACAAGGACAAGCCACGATGAGAAAAAGGAGAGGAGGGGAAATACAGAACTTGCCCTGTAGAGAAAACCCATCCCAGGCTGAGACAGTAGCACATTAAAAAATGAAAGCATAACAAATATGGAGAACTTAAAAAGATTAAGTTCTACAAACTGATAAAAGTGGGTTAGGACCAAGTTGATGGGCCTCAGAGACCAAATAATACTTTCCATGTGCATAGTATTTTTCAGATTCTGAGATGTGCCCGATCTCATCTGGTTCTCACAACCGCTTGTAATGTGTAAGAGCATGAGGTCTTTCAGAAAACCTGGCAGTGCTAGCTGGGCACAGTGGCTCGTAATCCAGCACTTTGGGAGTCCGAGGCGGGTGGATCACGAGGTCAAGAGATTGAGACCATCCTGGCCAACATGGTGAAACCCTGTCTCTACTAAAAATACAAAAATTAGTTGGGTGTGGTGGCGGGTGCTGGTAGTCCCAGCTACTTGGGAGGCTGAGGCAGGAGAATCACTTGAACCCGGGAGGCAGACGTTGCAGGGAGCTGAGATTGTGCCACTCCACTCCAGTTTGGTGACAGAGCAAGACTCCATCTCAAAAAAAAAAAAAGGAAAGAAAAGTTGGCTGGCCTAAGACCACGCAGATGCCAGGTGGCAAAGCCAGTCTTCAGTATGACTCCAAAACCAGGCCTCTCTCACCATTCCACTCTGCTACGTCACACAAACCCAGGAGAGAATTTACATCCAGCACTGCATGCGCTTTGGAAGAAATGCTGTACTTCACTAAATGAAGGTAACCTCCCAGGGTTAGCCAGCCTTTCAGAGTTGAAGTCACTGCTTAGGGATTCAAAATGAGCTACTAAAAGCACTAATTTAGTTATTAGAGAACCCCGGGTTCCACTTTCAGGAGCCACCTTGTTTGGCCAGTGGAGAAACACAAGCATTCTTCATTCAACAAATACTGAAGGACCTATTATTGGCAATCAACATAAAATGTCTTCTTTCCTTGGGGACTGGAGGTGGGCAGAAGGACCTATTCAGTTTTACTTTCAAAAAAAAGATCCACATGAGTTATTTTTAAGTGTACCATATTTTAAGAAAATGTACTATTTTCTCCAGAGTGAGGGGCTGAGGTGTAAAGAACAGATATATTAAAATGTATTTAGATGCCCTTCACACAGCAAGGCTTGTGATGCCTTCATGGAAGTAATCAACCCTATCATAAACATTATTAGATGTGGTATTAAAGTATAAACTGATGACAACACTATTCTCCACATCCTGTCTTAGATGTGTTTTCTGAATAATTTTACCAATCTCTGTCAACCAGAGGCTCAATCGTTGCCACCAGAAGCCCTTCTGGAATCATTCCCTACAAAACACGCACCATGGCTGGATGCAGTGGCTCACGCCTGTAATCCCAGCACTTTGGGAGGCTGGAGCAGGTAGATCACCTAAGGGGAGGAGTTGGAGACCAGCCTCGCCACCATGGTGAAACCCCATCTCTACCAAAAACACAAAAATTAGCAGGGCTTGGTGGCGCATGCCTATGACTGATCCCAACTACTCAGGAGGCTGAGGCAGGAGAAAAGCTTGAGCCCAGGAGGCAGAGGTTGCAGTGAGCTGAGATTTCGCTGCATCACTCCAGCCTGGGCTACAGAGTGAGACTCCATCTCAAAAACAAAAACAAAACACTCACCATCGCTGCGCCATTCATCTTTCACAAACCTGAAGCCAGCATATGAAGGAAGCTAGTGTGGCACAAATCCTGGGCTGTCACCGTAAACAGCTCCGGTAGGGAGTTTCCATTCTACGCTATTGTTATTCCACCCACAGGCTGGATAGTGCCGAAGTTACACGTCCTGACGAGTCAGCATCCTGAAGCAACCTGAACTGTACACTCACTCCCTGCTCTCCAGAATGCACATGTCTGCATGTGCAAAAAAACGACAAGCAGAGTCAGTTGACCTCAGCAAACAGGAATGCAGGCAGGGCTGTGGCTGAATGCCAGAGCTACTTTTATGAAATTCCTTGTTAAGTAAATTCAGAAGGGGTTTGTTTGTAGCTGGCAGTAAATACCTAAGACAGGATCTCTGGAATTTCTACTTTCTTTTTTTTTTTCTTGTTTAAAAACTGCCACATGGCCTTCCAGGTGAAAGGTGATTCTTGAAAATAACAAAGATACGCAAGTATCAAAGGACTGTCAAACGCAGACACACTCGCCTTTCTCAAGTGGAAAGACCCATTTCCCCGCACTACATCCTACCTCTCCCCAACTGCCAACCTCATCCCGTGCCAGTCTCCTTGCTCATCACAAGCTCAACCTGGGAGGCCTATTCACTTCTGCTCTCTGCAATGCAGGCTTCCCACCTCCTAAGACTGGATCGCCCCCAGGCTCGCCAGGATACACCACAGCCCTCCTGCCCAGAGGAAGGTGACAGAAAGAGACTGACTTAGAATCAGAAGCCTCTCTTTAACTTCAACGCAGACTCATGTCTTCCAACGGTTAAAAGAGGAATGATGACACTGGTTTTACAGAATTGCTCTACACGATATGTCTGTGAAAGAGCTGTGGAGCCAGCCAGCCTCCCAGAGCCTCCTCCACTTCTCGGCAACCGCCTAACCACCCAACAGCTAAGCCAGGCTCCTTCCATCCCACATCCTCCAGCTCCACCTCTTCACCCAGAACCCACAAAAGAGCTTCAATACACTCCAAAAATGAAAGATACGTTTTTAATAATTTAGGCACTTTCAAGAGAGTCATGGAAGCCCTATCACCTCAGAAAGCCTTTACCACTCACTGCTGCCCCAAAACAAGAGACACAAATATTGTTGACAACCAGTGCTTGAATTAATCACATTTTAAAGTATCGTCCTGAACTCTCCTTGTAGCTGACAGAGGCTGAGAAGCATGAAATAGCCAGGATTAAATGACCTGCAAATCTAGACTGGCTTCTTTTGGGGCTGGTACTGCCAGGCAGGCAGATCCCTGTTCCTTGTACCCCCACTGTCCTCCACCATCTCTACTCTGGAGCAAGGGTCAAAAAACTTTTTTTTTTTTTTTTTTTTTTTTTTGAGACGGAGTCTCGCAGGCTGGAGTGCAGTGGCATGATCTTGGCACACTGCAACCTCCACCTCCTGGGGTCAAGCAATTCCCCTGCCTCAGCCTCCCGAGTAGCTGAACTACATGCACACACCACCATGACCGGCTAATTTTTTGTAATTTAGTAGAGACAGGGTTTCACCATGCTGGTCAGGATGGTCTCGATCTCCTGACGTTGTCATCTGCCCGCCTCGACCTCCCAAAGTGCTGGGATTACAGGTGTGAGCCACCGAGCCCAGCCACCAA
>NW_016805082.1:781187-805253 GCF_001698545.2 Rhinopithecus bieti | reverse complement strand
GAGACGGAGTCTCGCAGGCTGGAGTGCAGTGGCATGATCTTGGCACACTGCAACCTCCACCTCCTGGGGTCAAGCAATTCCCCTGCCTCAGCCTCCCGAGTAGCTGAACTACATGCACACACCACCATGACCGGCTAATTTTTTGTAATTTAGTAGAGACAGGGTTTCACCATGCTGGTCAGGATGGTCTCGATCTCCTGACGTTGTCATCTGCCCGCCTCGACCTCCCAAAGTGCTGGGATTACAGGTGTGAGCCACCGAGCCCAGCCACCAAAAAAAAAAAAAAAAAAAAAAAAAAAATTTCTTAAAAGGCCATATAGGAAATAGTTTAGGCTTCAAGGCCACACAGTCTCTCTATGTCAACTACTCAATTTTGCCTTCGAATCTGAAAACAGCCACAAATAAAACAAACACAAATGGGTCTGGGCTGTGTTCCAATAAAACTTTATTTACAAAAACAAATGGCCAGCCCCAAGAGCCTGGTTTGCAACTCTTGCTCAGGAGCAGAGCAGAATGTGTACTCTCTGAACTGCAACAAAGTTTGTGCTGCAAAAGCAGCACCTCTGCTGTCACTCCCCTCCTCTTTGTCCACTGGCTCTGGACGTCCATGTGAACAGCTTGCCAAGAAGGGCGAAGCGGGCAGGTGAAGCTGAGGGGGCCACAATCAAGATCCCAACACCCCTATCTTTAACAGGCAGTGCCAAGAGAATCCCATTTCAGGGGACCCACTCTACCACACTGCCTCTGGATTACTATGCAGTTACCAAGTTGGCTACCACCTTACTAAGATTCTTGCCATTTTCTCATTCTAGTCAAAAGAATAAGTCAGTTTGGTGGAGAGGGTGGCTAAAGCCCAAGTTTATATTTGATAAAGATGTACAACAGGTTCTTTAAAAAAATAAATTACATAAAATTTTCTGGATGCAAACTCCTATCCAGACCACTAGTCATGGAGAAGACCAGAAGCCAAAAAATACAATCCTCACGGAGAACCAGCTTATTCACTGTCTGTGCACTCTGCGACTGGTAAGCCTTCCCTGGGGGTCTTACTCTCAGAACTCTGGCTTGTAGGACATAACTGGTACCTCCTGCAATTCCAACACAATATTCTCCTAGATTGGTCGACAGCAGACCCTGGAACCCTGGAGTGAACCTTTCCCAGGGTGTTCCACTATGGCACGTGGCAGCAGAATCCAGGCCACTGTTGCCATCATCCCCAGCCTGGCTGCCTTGAACAGGCAAGCTTAAAAGAATGATGCAACCTCCCTGCTCCCTTCTCAGCCAGGACAGACCAGGCACGGGCTTTCATGGAAGCCATCCTCTCTCATCATCATTGTTGCTCAGGTGCCTGTTTAGGAGACGGAGCTGTAGTCACAACAACAGTGGAGACCGCTTTGGAGGAGCCAGAAGCTGTTCCCTGTTGGAGATGGGATGCAGGGACAGTCTGGATGCGCACCTGTTTGCAAAGAGAGAAGGTCAGGTCAATGGACTGCAAGTGGGCGCACCAGTTAAGAACAGCAGTGGAATCAGAGAGGAGCCCGATATGGCGAAGAATTTGCCCTGGGCCTTACCTGTGTGGCCTGACCTTGCTGCTGAAGCTGCTGCAACTGCTGAGCAGTGAGGAAACTAACAGGCTTATTGCCAGCAATGAGCTTAGTGCCCGCTGGCATAGTTGTGAGGATGATGTTGCGGCCCAACCCACTGAGGCTGTGGAGGGAAAGCAGGGGTGAGGTATAACGATATCGGCGGGTATTCTCTGGCCCAGATTTAGGCCATGCATTGAAGGACAACAGGGAGGTCTGTGCCAATGAAAATCCCAGCATTTCAGATTGAAATGGAAACCAATTGCTGAGGCCACCTTTCTTCTAGCTTTTCCACTTCCCATGGCAGGAGAAGACAGTAATCCCAGAAGCCCCTAGTGCTCTGGATAAAATGGCCCTTGGCTCCTGGCCCTGACCAGCAGGAATAGTGGACAGGGCCCCAGGGAGGTATGCATGTCTGCAAGAAACCCTCCCCCTAATAGCCACATCTCATAAGCTGCCCTGAGACTGCCGGACTGACTTCAATGTGCCCTTTATCCCTGTTTAAATCAAGGCCACAGGTGGCCCTCATTCCCTGAACTGCTTCGGTTCAGAGCTCAGATGTCAAAGGGAGGGCCGCAGGTGGCCCTCACATCTAGCTGAGCCCCATCTTAACACTCCCCACACCCTTTTTTCTCCAGTATGTACCACCACCACGCATGCTGCTTTATCATTACTTCTCTACTTTACAATGTATGCTTGGAGAACAGCAGGGATTTTCATCTGTTTTAATCACGGCACCTAAAACAATACTAGGTGCTCAATAAATACTGTTGATGAGCACAATAAAGGAGAGGTGTCAGAGGAGGGACCCAGAAAGACCAGCCACTTTGCCATTCGGTAACAAGGACTGGTAAGCCCTGCCTGCCACCTCCACCCTGAAACTGGTTCCTTCACAATGACATAGCACTCACTTGGCTCCAAGGTTGCCTTTGATGATGGGGGCTGTGACCACACTCTTGCCCTTCATTGGCTGGCTGATCACAGACAGGGGAACAGTGATCCGTGTAGGCAACTTCCCCTAGAAAGAAAAGGCAGTCAGGTTTTGTAAGACAGGAGGTAAGGAAAACCAGCAAGTGTCACCTCCAGGGCATCAGGAACTGAGGAGCAAGCACTACAGATGCTGTGAGTCCCCAGAACCCACCAGGGTCTCCAGACTCCTATGGTTTGGGCCCAGGAAACCCTAACGAAACTACTTATATACCATAGCCAGGTGATATCTGATCTTTTATCATCCTCTTTCATGCTACCAAAAGCAGCAACAACCCTATCTATCTGCTTTCAACAGGCTAAAACCTGTATCTAAATCACAGAGGCAGGTGTGTCCTCACTTTAGCACAGTCCAAGATTCTGAGTTCCTTGGAGGACAGAGACTTATCTCTGTATCCCTCAGTACATGGCACAGTGCTGGGCACACAATCACTACTTGGTGAAATAAATTCGAGGAAGGACAGAGGGCCTCAAGAGTTAATACCTAAAGCACACAACTACTCACTGGAGTGCAGGGCCACTGGTGAGGAACAAACAGCAGGGCGTGCTAGATTAGGGAGAGGCCATGCTCTCTGGTGCTTTCCATTTCTCCCGGAGATAAGAGAGATTAGCTAGGGGACACTAATAATAAACTCAATCAAGTGAAAAGTCCAACCCCCAAGCTAATAAAGCCTAAAAAGAATTTTTTTTTTAGAAACTGAGAAGGCCTAGAGTCTTTGAGACTTGGATGGTTAAGACAGGTCACTGCGTCACCTGTTTTCAGACTGCCTTGGTTTTAATGCTTGACTGGTAATAAAATTTATATGCAGTAAAATCTTATGTAAATTAAATCTGAGTTTTAAAAAATTCAAGAGGGCTGGCTGACAGGATGCTGGGAGAGGGCATCAGCATTCCACAGAGGCAGGCTAACTCTAAGGAGACGGGCACTCAGCTGCAAAACTGTGCCGCAGGTCCCTGCACCTATCTCCATGGGGGTCACCCACAGCCTGGAGCCTGTGAAAAAAGCATGCAGAGGGCAACAGGCAACAGAATACCTTGAGATGGCACCTCCAGATACATTTACTTACGGTTTTATTTTCTTCCTCAAAATGCCTTTGTTGCTTAAAACATCTCAGACCAGTATATCACCTAGAATGATCCCCTCAGGAACTACCTAAAAAGCTGACTAGACAGTGGGAAAAAGCACCATCAATACTTCCTGCCCCTCCAAATGCTCTCCAGTTGCACCTACCCAGGTTGATTGTAACAGGACAGATGACACTTGATACAACCTTTCTATGTTAGAGGGATTCAGCAGAAACAGAAGTGGATCAAGTGAGTGCAGTTTCCCCGCTTCCTTATTTCAACTTTTATGATGTAGAAACCTAAGTAACTACTATTGTGTGTGTGTGTGTGTGTGAGACGGAGTCTCGCTCTGCCACCCAGGCTGGAGTGCAATGGTGCGATCTTGGCTCACTGCAACTTCCACCTCCCGGGTTCAAACAATTCTCCTGCCTCAGCCTCCTGAGTAGCTGGGATTACTGGCACCCATCACTACGCCCGGCTAATTTTTGCATTTCTGGTAGAGACGGGGTTTCACCGTGTTGGCCAGGCTGGTCTCGAACTCCTGACCTCACGTGATCCGCCTGCCTTGGCCTCCCAAAGTGCCAGAATGACAGGTGTGAGACACTGCACCTGACCAACGATTTCTTTTTTAACCACACTATGTTAGGGTTTTCTGTTTTGGGTGTTCATTTGACTTATGTTTATATCCTTCTTCATTGCTCTGGCTTTTATCCCAATTAATGAAGGTTTCCCTACATAGCTTGCTCAGTAAAGTGAAACTGTATTTTATACTGTCCATACACACCTCTCTTCTGAACAATGCTCCTTACCTAGAGGCTAAAGAGTAAACACACATGTATCCACAGACACCTGTGTGGATATGAGGATTTGGTTTATGATAAATGTAGCCTTTCAAGCTAGTGGGGGAAGCAACAGTTGATTAGTCTGGCAAATTTGAAAACTGGGAAATGGGATTTCAACTTCATCCTATTCACAAAAATATATTTCAAATGCATTAACAATTCTACTTTTTTTTAAAACTCAAGGTATTTTATGAAAATAAAGGTTAACATTTTATAACCCTGGGGTAAGGAAGACACAGACACAAAACCTACCAGCCATTAAAGGAAATGCTGATAGATCTAATTAGATACAATTACAAAGCTCTGTAGAGCAAGAGACTCCATACATAAGGTTAAAAGATGACAGGCTGGAAAAAAATATTTTCTATGCATATAAAGAATTCACATCCACAGATTCCGTATCTTCAGGATGTTATAAAAAGCCACCTCAAACAATATGAAAATGCCAAATACCGCAAAAGAAAAGTGGCAAAGATTTACTCACCAGGGAGCACATGCCAACCTCCAAATGAATGGATACTCAACTTCACTCACATCAGGGATATGAAATCAAAAAAGAACCCCCTTTTGACCAGTAAGACATGTATATGAGGTTAAAAAGACGTAGTATCAGCACTGGTTAAGGTAAGGTCTAGGGGAAACAGGAGGCTTGCTGATAGGGGCACACGTGGATGTGGCTTTTCAGGAGGTGCCGCTGGAGTATCTCAACTCTCCATGTGTGCACCCCCCAAGGCTGGCGGTAGCACTCTCCGCTTCAGAAACGTTCACACATAAGCCCAGAAACATTCGCCACTGCCTGGCTAATAGTGGAAACGCATCCTTTAGCAGAGCCCCTTCTACTGGTTGCTATACCATGAAAAAGACCCCAGTCAATATCTGTGTATGGCCTAGAATGATCAAGACATTTATAAAAAATAAATAAAGCAGGCAGAGCCAGTGACTCACGCCTGTAATCCCCAGCACTTTGGGAGGCCAAGGTGGGCAGATCATCTGAGGTCAGGATGTTCACAACCAGCATGGAGAAACCCTGTCTCTACTAAAAATACAAAATAAGCCGGGTTTGGTGACACATGCCTGTAATCCCAGCTACTCGGGAGGCTGAGGCAGGACAATCGCTTGAACCCGGGAGGCAGAGGCTGCAGTCAGCTGAGATCACACCAATGCACTCTAGGCTGGACAACAATAGCGAAACTCCGCCTCAAAAATAAATAAATAAATAAATAAACAAACAAATAAATAAATAAAGCAAATCACAGAATATATAAAGTCTCTCATGGGTGTTTTTTAAACTACGTGTACATGTATGAAAATGCTCAAGAAAAGGACTAGAAGGATAAATGCCGAACTACCAACAGCAATTAATCTTCATGAAGGGAGAACTGGAACTTGGTCAGGTTTTCTTTTTTTTTTTGAGACGGAGTCTTGCTCTGTCACCCAGGCTGGAGTGCAGTGGCCGGATCTCAGCTCACTGCAAGCTCCGCCTCCCGGGTTCACGCCATTCTCCTGCCTCAGCCTCCTGAGTAGCTGGGACTACAGGCGCCCGCCACCTCGCCCGGCTAGTTTTTTGTATTTTTTAGTAGAGACGGGGTTTCACCGTGTTAGCCAGGATGGTCTCGATCTCCTGACCTCGTGATCCGCCCGTCTCGGCCTCCCAAAGTGCTGGGATTACAGGCTTGAGCCACCGCGCCCGGCCGGTCAGGTTTTATTTCATCTGCACTGTTCTTTACTATTTGAAAAGAATGTATGCATGCACCACACTTTGATAAATTGTTTCAAAGGAAAACAAAAGTCTATCAGTAAACAAATCTCTCTGGGGTAAATGAGGTGATATTTAGGGCCTCTAATTTCCACTCCTAAGAAGAAGTTTCCTAGTTTTTAGGGAGTCTCTCGCACAACCGGCAGTTGAACCTTAAGTTTTCTAAAAAGAAGGCCTAAGCTTCACCCTAGTTACTCACAGCCTGGGGCGTGGACACAACCGTGGTGCTGACGGGGACCTGCCGCACGGTGGGGGCTCCCGTGCCGATGCCGATGGGGGTGCTTGCAGTCCCAGAAGCCACAGCCACAGTCTTGGACACGGCAGCATTCATACTGGGCAAGGACACCGCTGAAGTATGGACAGTTCCAGACCCACTGGCTACCGAGGCCCCTTGCTTGGCATGGGTTGCAACGGTGATGGTCTGGCCTGCTTTGGGAGGCATCACTCCCAGTCCCTGCACGATGCGGATCGTGGCAGCTGGTTTTGCTTCTGAAGAGGCCACTGTGCTTTTTCCCTTCTGGTCAGCCACACTCACGCCAAGGGCTGGCATCAAGCGAAAAGCTGAACCTGAGGCTTCTGTTGGCTTGAGGTCGGGAGTCACTTTGACCACAGTGGTACCTGTTGGAGTGGACGAAGGAGCACTGGCTGAACTGGCCTTGGCAGGGCTATCAGCTGCATGGACTGGATTGGAAGTGACGTGTAAGGTGGCAGAGATGCCTTTGCCTGTAGTGTTGCCTCCTGTCCCGAAGAGGTCCTGCGTCAATTTGACTGTGGTAACCTGGGACTTGGCCAGCGTGGCCATCATGTCCGGAGTGATGCGCAGAACCGCCTGGCCCTTGGCGTCTGTGGTGATGGAAGAGGGCGGCAGGCGCAGCACATCCTTGCCCTGGATGTGGAAGTGAGTGGCTGTGAGTGGAACGCTGTTGCCTGTTTGCGGCTTCACCCCGAGCTGCCCAGTGATTGCCACCTGGAAGGGAAGGAGCAGCACTTACCAGGGATTCACACTAGTAAACCGGTTACAAAATGCAACTCGACAAACTTCATTTCATGGGTAGATGTTTTGTATTTTTTTAAACTTTTCATTCTGCAAACATTCACAGAAGTAGAGAGCAGTATAACAAATCCTCATAACCTTTCACCCAGCTTCAAAAATTAATAATTTGTTTTAGCGATCCCTCCCCACGGTGGTGGGGGAGGGAGGAATTAGAATATATAAAGGTAAATCCAAGATCTATTATTTTACTGATCAATATCTCTGTACACATCTATAACCTAGAAAAGGACTTTTTGAGACGGGGTCTTGCTATGTCACTAGGCTGGAATGCAGTGGTCCAATCAGAGCTTACTGCAGCCTCGAGCTCCTGGGCTTCCATGTTCCTCCTGCCTCAGTCTCCTGAGTAGCTGGGACTACAGGTGTACCAGAGCCTGGCTTCCCACCTCCCAAGGCCAAGTCCCTCCATGTGTAAGAGATGCAAGCCTTTTAGCCTTACTCAGGGACTTCCTCTCTCTGTGGCGTGATCGATCTTCTCCCTTCTACTAGACCACGGCCATCAGAATGCAAACATGCTGTAATACCTCCCATCCTAAAAAACAACCAATCCTGGCTAACTCTACACCTCCCTCCACCTACTGCACTCCACACTCAACTCCAGTTCTCTGCTCTCTTCAGAAGCAAAACTCCTCTAAAAACTACCTACACAGTCACCCCTCGGTATGTGCGAGACTGGTTCCAGGATGTCCCCAGGCAGATACTAACACCCACGGAAGCTCAAGTCCCTTACACAAAATGCATTATCTCCATAAAACCAACAAACATCCTCCCATGTAGGTAAAATCATCTCTAGATTACCTGTAATATCTAATACATTGTAAATCCTGTGTAAACAGCTTCTATGCTGTATTGGTTTTTTAATCTGTATTATTTTTTACTGTATTGTTATTTTTTATTGGCGTTTTTTCCAAATAATCCATGGTTAGCTGAATCTGAGGATGTGGAACCCACGGGTACAGAGACCGATCGTACTGTCTCCACTTCCTCGCCTTACCTTCTCTTTTGAACCCATTCCCCAAAGCCACCAATCCACTGGACCAGTGAAGCCCATGCATTATCCTGATCCACCGAGTCTCATCTCACGCTGCCACTACATCTCACACCTTCCCAACTACACTTTTCTCTCTCTTGCAGTCTCCACAACTCAGTTTTCTCCTGCTTCAATAAATGATGCCACCATCGATCCAAGCACCCAAGCCAAAGCCATGGATGGGGTAATTCTTACCCTCCTCCTCTCAGACCCCTACTCGAGCCACCAGCAAACTGCACTGGCTCTCCCTTCAACCACATCCAGACTCCACTACTCCCCTCCACCTCCGATGAACAGTCACTCCCATCTACGGCAGCCTTGCCTCTCACCTGGACGACTGCTACTGCCTCCTACAGGGGTTCCCCATTTCCATTCTTGTCCCCCACTGTTCATTCTACCCAGCAGCTGGATGCGTCTTTAAATGCAAACCAGATCAAGTCACCCTTGCTCACCATCTTCCAGTGGTTTCCCCTCACATTCAAATTAACTTCAAAGTCCCACATAATCTAACCACTGGCAACCTCTCCCATCCTCATCTTCTAACACCCTCACACTTGCTCCCTATGCTCCAGCCACAATGATTTTCCTCTCGTTCCTCAATCATATTCCTGACACAAAACATCTGCACTCGCCATTCCTGGGCCTGGAATGTTTTATCTCCCAATCATCACTTCATGGCACGCTCTTTCTTTCATCTCTTTCAAATGACATCTCCCCAGAGAGGCCTTCTCCAATCACTCCAGCTAAAATAACACACTACTGCTCTCCACCTGAGCCTGTCTACCGACCTGCATAGCATTTATTACTATCTCACACTGAGGTACTTGTCTCTTAGCTCTATCAGAACACGAGTTCCGCGAGGGCAGGGACTTAGTCTGCTTAATGTACTATTAAATCCCCAATACTCAGCACAGTGTCTGACTTCATGTTTGTTGAACAAAAAAAAAATTACTTTATCGTTATGTGGTTCCATTTCCTCATCTGTAAATAATAGGAGTGCCTACCCCATAGAGCTGAGAAGATTAGACTATTTAACAAGCAAAAAATGCGTAACGCAGTGCAGGCACACAGGAGGCACTCCTATCAGTATTAGTTGCTATACTGCTTAACGATTCTTTGAAGTTCAATGATTATTCTTTTACATTCACAACCAAGAAAGGAGAAGCGAATTCTACTTTTACGAGTGGTAAACTGAGAAGCCAATAAAATATGGCAATGGGAATTTAACTAAATAAATTCATGGAGCGTCTACTCTAAATCCGGAAACTCAACTCTTAAATGCTGAATTAAATGGAAAGAGACAGAAATCTCTTCAGCATCTATAAAGGCTGCACTGCCTTTGGCGGGAACTCACACCTAAGTGTCTATCAGCTGAGAGTCAGAGATGACAAATCTTCTTCCCATGTGCATGCAGTCTGGCCAAGAACCTCCAGCTCCCGTGGTCCCTGCTCCAGGATGAAGGACTGAGATCCCCCTGGAAAGAGCCCCACCTACCTGCTTGATGATGTTCTGTCCCGTGACGTTTTGAATGACAGCAGCCGTAGATGCACTGGGAGCAGAGGTCCCAGGAGAGCTCGTGGCTGGCTTACTCACAGGGCTGGCTGTGGCAGGGAGACTTGTCACCGTGAGCCCTGTCTGTCCAGGTCCAGGCCGCTGCACAGTGGCTGCCGTAGTCTGCGCTTTGACTGGCACAGTGGCCATTACTGTCTAGTTCAGGGCATGAGGCCGAGAGCTTAATTAGACTCTAAAATGCAAACCAGCACTCTAAGCAAGAGTCTCCCTCACCACGCCCAGGAAGCATTCCTCTCAAAGAGCTTCTAACCCCACAGTACTTAAGGCACATCACTCTCTAAAATGGACACTGTAAATGTCTTATTTGTGTACATCTTAATTTTCAGAATTTTACATTTAACATCTCATTTTATTCCTACACAGAGGACAAATACTATTTCACCCCTTTTAGAGCAAAGGAAACTGAGACAAAGAGGATATAAATCTTCCCTAAACTCACACAACTAGTTCATAGCATAGCTAAGACTAAAGGCACAGCAGAAGGAGCCTAAGATGTAGACTCATAAGGTCCGAATTTACAATCCGCCTCTACCAAGATCCTGATGTTAGGGTTCTGGGGAAACCACCAGACTCCTCTGAAGATCTGATTCTCAACACATAAACACACTATCTAAAAATGCTTCCATAGCTTTGAACATTAAGTGGCTTATTCTGATGAATGTCATCACCAGTAGCAATAATCTACGGCTCCCCCAGGTCCTGACCCAGACTCTGCCCATCTGACTCATCAGCCCACCTCTGGGTCTGCATCCCTGCCCAGTGACCACAGCTTCCCTCTTTACCTGAGGCATTACTTTGGTCTGCGTGGCAGTGGCTGGAACCCGGATCTGCGGTCCTGCTGGCATCTGTGGCAGTGTCTGTGCTGGCCCTGCCGACTGCTGGGGAACAGCAGGAAGGCTAGGCTGGGCCACCACTCGCACCTGGGACAGTCCGGCAGAGCCAGAGTGGCTCACGACCCGGGCAGCAGCCTGAGAACTGGGTGTAGTCTGGCTGGAAGCTGGGGAAAGCATTGTTCCCAGATGTGGCATTGTTGGTGAAGACACCAGAAGAACGCTATGAAGAACATCGGGGAAAGACAAAAACAAAAACTTGGGACATGCATACAAAAGGACTCTAGAACGAAAAAGCTGAAGAAAAGGAGGAACTTACCCTGAGCTAGACTTAGCTGGTTCTGAGACTGTGGTAGGGCCGCTTTTGTTCACCGCCGATACAGGTGGAGGGGAGATGGGAATGGCAGGCAATGCTGGTGTGGTGGGGGTTACAGGAGTGACTGGGGTGGGTGGCATACTGGAGTCACTGAGGCTCATCTGGCTCTGCTCAGAAGGACCACTGCTAAGGACCTTTATGGAGCTCTCCTTGCTACTGGACTTCTACAACAGAAGACAAAGAAAACTCACCTGCAGGTGTTGTGAAGATCCCCCTACAGGAAGGGATGCCCCTACAGCTCCTGACGCCCCACACTAAGTAAAAGGCGAGCAGCTACTCTTAGTTGCCTCCATCCCAGAATCCGTAAGGCAGAAACTCTCCTGAGGTCACTTACCACCTTGGATGGGGGCTTGGGTTTTTGCTGAAGAGCTTTTCTGGCTTTAGCTGCAGCTGCTTGTGCTTGGTGAATCCGCTCTGTGAACAAGAGGGGCAAGCTTCAGCCAGAGTTTAACCTTAGCGAACTACAAAGAGGGGCTTTGTTAAAAACCAACACCTTGCTGGTGGACTGAATCCTGCCTCTACCATCTTGCCCTACCTATATGCCAATGAAAAGAATAATGGAATTGGGGCAGAAAGTCAGAAAGTATCCCCAGTTGGGCTGGACACCATGCCCAGAGGCCTCACACACCAAATTCTTCTTCACTCCGGTCACGATGCAGGTAGATCCACAGCTTTCGTCCAATGTCGTATTTCACACAAGGATCTTTTTCATAATGTAGCCGATCCAGTGCACCACTCACTACTGTATTTACCTACAAATCAGACAAAGGGAAATAAACAAGTCAAGTTCAGATAACAGAAGTTATCTGGACTCCAGGGGAAAAAAACACATCATTGTATCTAAATCACAGCTGATACAGATTCTATCTCAGCCTAGCTGCATATTCCCAATAGTTCACCAAATCGTTGGCGAGACAATAAATGCTGTAAGACTACTGAGATACTGATCTATTTTTACTGTAAGGATACTGTGAAGTAAGTGACCAGCCTGTCCTTTACCATAAACTAAAAGAAAGCCTAGAGCCAAATTTGTGTTTCACTAACAGCAAGGGTTTTGATCACTTTGCATTTTTCAAGACACATTTTCACGTCATTCAGTTTTTTAAAATTTGTTACATTTTATATTTCTTAATAAGTTTTCTTAAATCCATTCTGGAACAAAGCAAAAGTAATCTCTTCTCCGTCCTACCTGAGTGCTGGTGACATCTGGTGCAAGAAACTGGGAGTCCTTAAGCAGTTCACAGATTTCTGCCCGTGTGCCTTCTCCATTAGGCAGTCGAGCCGCAGCATCCCGAACTGATGACATGGGAAAGCACACAGTCCACAAGTCAGGCAGGGTTCCTACAGAGGTACAACCTCCCCTACCTGCTGTGGTGGGCAACGCTCCTGGGGTTCCTGCTCCTCTACCTTCCCTGACGCCAGATTAGGTGCACTCTGCCCTCCAGCAGCTCAACCATTGGTGTTCCCTACACACTTGTCTTCTTTTTTTTTTTGAGACACAGTTTCACTCTTGTCGCCCAGGCTGAGGTGCAAGGGCATGATAGCTCACTGCAACCTCCACCTCCCAGGTTCAAGCAATTCTCCTGCCTCAGCCTCCCGAGTAGTTGGGATTACAGCCATGCACCACCATGTCCAGCTAATTTTTGTATTTTCAGTAGAGACAGGGTTTCGCCATGTTGACCAGGCTGATCTTGAACTCCTGAACTCAGGTGATCCGCGTGTCTTGGCCTCCCAAAGTGCTGGGATTACACGCATGAGCCACCACATCCAGCCCCTATACACTTTTAAGAGTCACTTTTAGGTAACACCTTAAGAATTCAGAGGGCCTGTGAACTCAGGTGGGAAGCAAAATTACATTTTAAACTGAAATTAAACATTTCCTTCAATTATGAACAAAGGGAACAAACCATATACTAGCAGTGCGTTGATGGTGTAATGGAAATCAAACATTTTCATATATTACAGCTACTGCAGATAGCTAAGAATATCATTTATGTAATCAATACTTGGAAATTTCAAGAAATGTCAGACCTCATGCTAGATCTTGTCATATAACATCATAGTAACAACACGTATTTCTGCACCATAAACTTGTTTCAACATTTTGATAACTATTTCAAAACAAATGGTCTCTTTTGTAACTGTATTTTATTTTATGCATTTAAAAGCATAATTCTGGCCGGGCGCGGTGGCTCACGCCTTTAATCCCAGCACTCTGGGAGGCCGAGGCGGGCGGATCACAAGGTCAGGAGATCGAGACCACAGTGAAACCCCGTCTCTACTAAAATACAAAAAACTAGCCGGGCGAGGTGGCAGGCGCCTATAGTCCCAGCTACTCGGGAGGCTGAGGCAGGAGAATGGCGTGAACTCGGGAGGCAGAGCTTGCAGTGAGCCAAGATCGCCCCACTGCACTCCAGCCTAGGCGGCAGAGCGAGACTCCGTCTCAAAAACAAAACAAACAAACAAACAAACAAACAAAAAAAAAAAGCATAATTCTGAGAAGGGGTCCACAAGTTCCACCAGATTGCCAAAGAGATTCCTGGCATTCAAAAAGGTAAGAATCCTCACTGTTAAATGAAGCACAGCCTGGAGGAAGCAAATTCCTGTATTTAACCTATTTAGCTGGTCTGGGAGCAACTCCTAACTGAACGTAAACGTAAGCCCATACCTGAGGAAGAAGACCGGGAGCTGAAGATGTCCCCTTCAGCTCCCAAACTCCAACGCTTCAAAAAACTATGCCTTGTTCTCAAAGTCTACCCTGAGTGGAGGGGTGTGGCGAGGACAGAGTTCAGAGTTGATAAGAGAACAGCTGCAGGGTGAAGAAAGGGATCTCTGATAAGCAACATGTGCCACCTACCAAGAGACAGAATGGTAACGTAGGCAGGCCGGTCGGAGCGCAGCAGGGAGTGCTCCCGAGCCTTGTTGAGCGAGGTCTCCTTGTCAAACACGCCCTTCACTGGCCCCACCACAGACTCGAAGCCGTGCATGCGAAAGGTGAACGCCTTATGGGGTTGGCTATACCGGTAACGCTCCTACCAAGAGACAAGGGACAAGGCTCCGAGGTCAGAATTAGTGGGGTTCTCTCTCGGGCTTGCTTACAATATAAGCAGATCCACGTGGAACAACGAAAACAGGAAGGAACAAGTGATTCTAGTAGGAATGCTCAGCCAACCACAGTGGCAAAGGATGGCTCTCAGAGCCAGTCACTGAGCAGAGGGACAACGAGGTAACATAAAGGCACTTTGCTACCTGGAAGACAAGATCATCCAAGTATTTCTTACTCCCCTTCCCCACACTGTTTCCACCCCCAACAAGTAATCCCAGCCAACAGAAGGTCTAAGGGGAAGGGTATGAGTTTCTTGCAAGAAGGCAGATGCAGGAGAGTCAGGCTGAGAGCTTCTCTCTGCACGGCTCACAGAGGCAGAGACTCACACTGGCTTTCAGGTACTTCTTACCTGCTCCTGAAAAACCCGCTTCTCCTCCCCCGTGCTGGGCCGCACCACATAGTCAGTTCTTCTGGAATATAAAGAACTCTATATCAACCCTGAGAGTTGGCATGTGTGTCAGACCCACTGCCCCTGCTTCAGAACCATGCCCACTGTGACATGGAAAGATGTCCCTCAAGAAGCACTCAACTCTTACAAAGGAGAAGAGCCCACTTTCCAGCTCCTATGAAGGAACTCCTGTTGGTATTTACAAATCACTTGGTTCTTAGAAATCCAGAAAGGTACTGGGTGGAGAGATGGGCAAGGGGCTGACATCTTTACCTATTGTTTTCAATACTGCTGCTAAGTAGGTCCATTCTAATGGCAACAAACAATTCGGCCTTAGAGGAACAAAGGGCTTCAAGTGCGTTAGGTAAGGGTTATTTTTCTACCTCCAGGAAACGTACCCGGGGGCTTGAGATCTACACTTCTATTACGTAAAGAAAAAGTTCTGCCGCACTTAAGACTGGGCCTCTGTATGGTGTCAGAAAGCTATGGAACCATGCCAGGACAGAAATAGAAACACGGGACAATGTGATATAAAGAGCCTAGGACTAAGAGTCAGGAGATCTAAGTTCTAGAAGGTTAGTCCCACTGCTAACCTTCAGCAAGTCACTTAACTTCATGCTTCCATTTATTGGACTAAGGTGGCCTAGATGAATAATTCTCAAGTAGGAACCCAGGGAGGAATACACATTTAAAAAGTATGTCCACCTACAAAGGAGATTTATATGACCCTTAGAGGCTCTCCTGCCAGCCCCTCTCTCCACCAGACCCCATTCCACAAGGAGTCCCGCTCACTCAGGGGGGCGGCCTGCCTCAGTATGCCAAGTCAGGAAGAACCAGGGGCCTCCTCAGAGCTCTGAAGCCCATTACAGCTCTAGCATACCAAGAAGTACCAACAAAATCGAGGCAGTATCTGAACTAGTTTCCCGGGGCACCACCCACCACTACAGTACTGTACTCACACCCGAGGGACAGGTGTCGTGGCATCTGAGCTGTCTTCATTTTCTTGCTGGAGAAAAAGAAAACGTTGACAGGTAAATGGACTAAAGAATTTGGGCAAACTTAAGAGCTCTGGAAACCTAGTGAGAAGGATCTGGTATTTCTTAAAAAACCATACCTTACAGAAGGCCTGATCTTTGGTCTCTAGCCATAGCTGGAAGAGGGCAGCCAATTCCTTTTCATTATCTTGGGATTGGCCTATTAGAGGAATAAAGAGATAAAAAATAAGAAGGTCTAAGGTATTACTGAGAATCCTGCTTTCTCTTTACTAGCTTTATCTACACCACAGAGAGATTCTGTCAGGAGCTGTAACAACAGTCCTTCATACAGCCACTGCCTTCCAGCTGGTGGAAATCAGCCTGGACCACCACTCTTGGATGCCATCTAATCAAATCATTCACTCTGTAGGCATCTGCTGAGTACCCACTGTGCCACACATTGCATGTGAAGCTAAGGTTACTCAGTGAATTCAGTCTCCACCCTCACAGGAGTTTACGGTCAAGTGAGGAAACAGCATACATTTCAAAATCAATTCAAAAGGTGGTAGGCATCACAAAAGATGTAATGATAGCTTATACCAAGGTAATTATTCTATTTTTGTAGGTAAGAAAGGTTTCTGGCTATTGGGGCACAGAGAAATTCTATTCACTACCACAGCAGTTAAGACCCTGGGGCAGGAAAAAGCTTGACTTTCCATGACCCGCCTAGAAAGAGATAAGCCCTGTCTCCTGTGCCCTCCTCTGAGGTCACTCTGTTCAGGCTGTCTGAGACCCTGATGGCACCTGTGTCTCCTGCCCAGGTTAGAAGCCACAGGACCATCATCAGCCAGGTTTGCTTATGTGATGAATGCAGCTACCCTTCTCAAAGGGGCTGTTTATCTTTGTTTTCATAGTCAGTACATAATATCACTATTTGCAGAAAGCTCTCAACAATGGCAGAGTAGCTTCAACTAAAGCACCTGGCCGACAAGCTTCAAATGCTTATTATCTGGCCCTACATGAAACGGTCTGCCAGGCCCAGATATACGTGTTCCCTCCATGGCTACTGCAGCCTGACTGACGGGGGGAGTGCTTGCAGTCAGCTACCATCATCACCTTCAGCTCACGGTGGTTTCACCTCCACTGTTCCACTAGCGACTCATGCTCACTGAAAATTCACAACTTTCTTCATGTTCACAAATCTTTTTTTTTTTTTTTTTTTTTGAGACGGAGTCTCGCTCTGTCGCCCAGGCTGGAGTGCAGTGGCCGGATCTCAGCTCAATGCAAGCTCCACCTCCGGGGTTTACGCCATTCTCCTGCCTCAGCCTCCCGAGTAGCTGGGACTACAGGCGCCCGCCACCTCGCCCGGCTAGTTTTTTGTATTTTTTTTTTTAGTAGAGACGGGGTTTCACCGTGTTAGCCAAGATGGTCTCGACCTCCTGACCTCGTGATCCGCCCATCTCGGCCTCCCAAAGTGCTGGGATTACAGGCTTGAGCCACCGCGCCCGGCCCATGTTCACAAATCTTTAGTCTTTATCTTACTGAATCTTTTAGGAACTATGGAGGAAAATGACCACTCCCCACTTCTCAGGCGCTCCTATCTTCTGGCTTCCAAGACTCCGGAAAACCCTGCTCCAGGTTTTCCCCACCTCTACAGTCGCACCCCCCGCCCGCACTCTCATGCTCTCACTCAGACCCTCTGCCGTGAAGAGCCCTCCTCCGCCCTCTCTCCTCACTCTGTGCTTCCTCCTCAGGTAACAGCATCATTGGTGCCCTGCACCAGACACATGCTAACACTCTCCCTCTTAAACTCTTTGGTCTGAATTCTAAACCCACACATCCTACCGTCTATTCAACAACTCCACTGGAATACCTCAAACGCAGCTCTAAAACTAAAGTCAGGCTGGGTGCAGTGGCTGACACCTGTAATCCCAGCACTTTGGGAGGCTGAGGTAGGTGGATCACCTAGGCTCCGGAGTTCAAGATCAGCCTGGGCAACATAGGGAAACCTCGTCTCTACTAAAAATATAAAAAACAGCCAGGCATGGTAACGCACGCCTGTGGTCCCAGCTACTCAGAGGTAGGAGCAGGCAGGAGAATCGCTTGAGCCCGGGAGGCAGAGGTTGCAGTGAGCCAAGATCGTGCCACTGCACTCCAGCATGAGGCACAGAGCAAGACTCTGTCTCAAAAAATAAATGAATAAATAAATTTTACGAACTAAACTCAGGATCTCCAGCCTCCAAGTCCAGACCTCCACAGCTGCTACCTGCACAAACAACACCTTCCTCCACCAGCTGCAAATCTAGCAGGAGCCATGCCTCACATTATTCTCCTTCATTCCCCACAGCCAAGCCATAACCAAGCCCACCTAAATCTTTCTCAAACGTATCCATCCTCTCCCGTGTCTAAATTACCATCAGCTCTCATAGCCTGTGGGTTGCGTGACTATTTTAGATCACATCTTCCTCATGGAAAGGTTCTAACTCCTCCACCTCGAATGCTGCTGCCTCCCCTCTACTTGCCTGGCTCAGTCCTATTCATCATACACCTCTGCTCAGACGCTGCTTCCTCAGGAAGGTCCTCCCAACTCTGCACACTACATCAATTCCTATTATAATATTTTTCCTTTACAGAAAGGATCAGTTTGTCATTAAATCTAAATAAGTATTTGTTCCCCAAACAGACCTTAGGCCCTATGAGAGGAGCGCACTGTCTCAGAAGCCATTGTATCCCCCCAGCACCTAACAACAGTGCCTGACACCTAGAAGCTGAATAAATGTAATAAACAACGAATGGATGAGTCTACTGTTTTCATAACCTGCTCTCCATACACCTCTCCACAGACCACTCAGCACAGAGAAGTGCCTATGAATTTCAACAGGAAACCAACACGGATTTCTCTCTTTTCACCATCACCAGGCAACAGCCTCCAAGTGACTTCAGATGCATGTTATGACAACTTACACACTAAGTGGGCTTTATAAACTTAAAAATAAGGACCCTGTTCTTTAGAAACAATTTATTCAGGGCTGCTGCACATTCTCCTCAATAGCAAAGCCCACTTTTAAGAAAGAAAAATATTCATAGTACAAATTAATCCAAAGTCATTGGCATGATTAATATAAATGTTGACGCTCTTGCAAAATACCCTTGCAGATTTAAATTTAGCCATCACCAGACTACATCATACAGAAAGGATATTCCTTCCATCTCAGCATTGGTCCAACCAGAGGAGTCAGTTAACCCATCTTGAGAGTACAAAAGTGTCTTGAAGGACTCCTTCCCAGAGCAAAATAAGATCTAATATTGCTTTTTAAACCAATCTGCAGGACCATATTGATTGGAAGGCAAAGAAACTTAGGGGAAGAAATGGGAGAATGAAAACCTGTTAGGGGCCGGGTGCAGTGGCTCAAGCCTGTAATCCCAGCACTTTGGGAGGCCGAGACGGGCGGATCATGAGGTCAGGAGATCGAGACCATCCTGCCTATCACAGTGAAACCCCGTCTCTACTAAAAAATACAAAAAACTAGCTGGGCGTGGTGGCAGGCACCTGTAGTCCCAGCTACTCGGGAGGCTGAGGCAGGAGAATGGCGTAAACCCGGGAGGCGGAGCATGCAGTGAGCTGAGATCCGGCCACTGCACTCCAGCCCAGGGGACAGAGCGAGACTCCGTCTCAAAAAAAAAAAAAAAAAGAAAAGAAAAGAAAACCTGTTGGGGTAGATAACACGGATTACTTACCAAGCAACTTCCACTGTTGGGTTTTCTCTTTGAATTCAACAAATGGAGAGAAACTGGAAGGAACAGCTGCAAGAAATGGACCACATAAACAAGCCATACAGGTGCATCCCTGAACTCTGAAACAGCTTTTGAGTGTTCCACAGTGTATTAGAAAAGCAGGAACCTTCAAGGCATAGCATTATGCAAAGGCATAATGGATTACACGAGTGAAGCTGCAGTTTACTCTATTAATTAATTAGACAAAAAGGGGAAAAAACACTGACCTTACAAAAAAAGCACCTTACCTCGACTTTCTCCAGCAAGATACTGCAGGGCTGGTAGTACCAACTCAGCCCAGTTGGGGGCCGCAGAGAACCAGCTGTTGAGGGAGCTGGCTGGTGATGACTGCCAATCCAAAACTCGCTCCTCTAGCTGAGGGAAAGCAAAGGCAGAACCCAGTTAGACTTCTCTTCTATACCAGCAATTCCACACAAGCGCCACCACAAGCTGGGGCATATGCATCCGCAGTTTGTCCAAATCACAAAGCAAGTTAACTACAGAGCTTTGAGAGGAACCCAGACTTCACTTCTCAAGCTATAGACCATTCAGGATTTGAACACTTTGAATACTCTAATGTACCTCCAACTTTTCCAAAATGCTTACCATAGGAAGGCTAGCCTGACTCTCCAGCAGCAAGATCTCTAATAGAAGAGAGAAAAAGCTGGAAGATATTTCATTGATTCCAAGGCAAGGCTTGAGGTCTTCAAGGGGCCTAATGAGGGAAGAAAATAAAATCAAAAGACCAAGAACACATCCCTAGATTGACTCAGACCCCCAAGCCTCCTAGCAGTCACAAAAGAGTTCAAGAAAGGAGCAAACAACATTTTCCCAGCAGTATCCCTGGGAGTCCAGGTCTACAAGTCCAACACACTTACACCTACGACAAGCCCTGGGGGCCAGGGCACAGCCTATGGCCTACCCATTCACCCTGAGAATCACAGAATCTCTGATGCTCACTTACTCTTCCTTGATAGCAGGAATTGCCAGCGGAGAGGGGGCCTGTGAGAGAGATGCAACCCCTTCAGTATTGCTTAGAGGCTCAGCCAGGTCCTCTACCTCTGATTTGATCGTTTTTATTTTCTTCTTCTTCTTTTCCTCTTTTCCTTAACCTTTTTTTTAAGGACAGCCAAATCATATAAGGCTGGGAAGGAAAAGTAACACCAGTCACAGAAATGTATCTCCTACACAGGGAAGTGAGGGGTCTTATCTGCATATTCTCTTCCCAAGGCCCACCAAAGATAGAAGTCTCAGTAATAAAACACTCAATGAAACCAAATTCAATGAGTGATTTACAGCTTTTTTTTTTTGAGACAGGATCTCACTCTGTTGCCCAAGCTGGAGTGCAGTGGTGCAATCATAGGTCACTACAGCCTCAACCTCCCTGGCTCAAGCGATCCTCCCAGCTCAGCCTCTCAAGTATACGGCTTAATTTTAATATTTATTATAAAGAGTTCATAGGCCTGGCACAGTGGCTCACGCCTGTAATCCCAGCACTTTGGGAGGCCAAGGTGGGTGGGTCACGAGGTCAGGAGATTGAGACCATCCTGGCTAACACGGGGAAACCCCGTCTCTACTAAAAATACAAAAAATTAGCCAGGCGTGGTGGCAGGCGCCTGTAGTCCCAGCTACTCGGGAGGCTGAGGCAGGAGAAGGGTGTGCACCCGGAAGGTGGAGCTTGCAGTGAGCCGAGATCGCGCCACTGCACTCCAGCCTGGGTGACAGAGCGAGACTCCGTCTAAAAAAACAAAAAACAAACAACAAAAGAGCTGATGCTCAGTTGTGCTGATTTTACATTCATTTCCCACCTGTAAGCCCGTAAGAGGTAACAATAAAGGTTATCAGCATGAAGGAGGCCATGGTTTCATTTATTTGTGCCACATGTTATGGGCTCGTGCAACTTAACACCACAGTCAGATGAAGGCTCCCAGAGGGCGCCCAGTCACTTACCTGCGAGAGAGCCCTTCCTGCCAGCGTTTACTCGAGTCATGATGTCATTGAGGGTCAGGTCCCCTGTCAAAAGGTCCGGGTGATCCTAGATGTGATATCCAAAATGTGGTCATGGAGGCCCAAAAAGGAGCAAAAACTAAGGTGATTTTGCAAATGTATGTAACAATTAGATGTTAGGTGCACTTGGGGAAATCACATTGAATAAAAAATATAGGAAGAGAAAACTATTCAATTTTTCCCTATCATATACCCATTTAATTTAAAAAAAAACCTTGATACTGGTGCATAGAACCCAGTCCCAACCTTCCTATCGTACAGCATTTAGTTATAAAGCTCTTCTGCATTCCTGGTCTCATGTGCTTTGCAAACAGTCTTGTTAAGTTATTATTATGTTTTATAAAATGTGGAAACAGGGTTTAGAGAAGTATCACAGTAACTAGAAAAGAGAGAGAACTCAGTACTGACTTCCAACGTGGGGTTCTTCCCATCTCACCTCCTAGCCTTAGAAGGACTGTCCTTTCTTCTCAAAAAGGCCTCATCTTTTCTCCACTGCACTCTCTGAGGTGCTAGCTACCTCAGCTTGCTACATGGAATAATGGAAACAGTAACAAGTGGGACAAACCCAGGACCCGATTCCTGGCTCTGCTGCTTCCTGGCTAAAGGACCAATGACAAGCTCCCTGACCTCTCGAGCACTGTTGAGGTGGAGACGACTGTTCCTATACTCGACAGTGTCACTGTAACAACGAACGCAGACACTACATTCAGCAGGCCCTGTGAAGTCAAAGCCGCCACGCCTCACATCGTTGATGCTAGCCCGCCTCACCGGCTGCTCCTGTGCCCACATGGTAGGGAGGACATACAAACAAGGCAGGGATGCCCGTGTCTTCCTCAGGACAGCCAATCCTGAATCATCAGGCTGAAAACCACACGGCCGCAAGCCCTTCCCATCTTACTGGCTGATGTTTCCGCTTCTCATGGTGCTTCTTTAACATAATCTTCAGGTCACTGTCCCCCAGTTCTATTTTATCTGAGAAAACAAACCAAACCACATTCACTACCATGATTCTCCAATTTACAGCTTTTGGTCACTTGTCCAAAGAAAGATATTTCTGAGTTTCCCTTCTGACACCTGTGAACTACAAGTACTAAAAATCTTTCAAGTCACAGGATCAACACTTCCACTTCTCCTTACATTGGTAATAAATGACTTCAGTGACTCAGCTGGTCCTAAAACACACTTAAGGTTCTTAACATTCTTCTTTGCCTCCTATTCCAAATAAAAACTCTTCTCCAAACTCACAGACACTCTGGAGAATGGCTTGGCTCTGGTTATTCCTTTGTCCTCTTACTGAACTGTCCCTTCGTACTGCTGTTTCAAGATTTTACTTTCTTTAGCCCAAAATATCAGCTTCTGAGAAAAAATTTCACAACAAAGGAAAAAAGGCAGGCCTATCTTCAGATGTAAAAAAAAGTAAAATGGTACAAACACTTTACCAAACAAATCACCTAGTTCTAGGGAGCTTTGTTTTCCTGGTAGTTAGGAATCTACCCCCACCCACCTCCCTCTAAAGGAGTTTTCAGGTCTCCACCGCAATGTCCCAGAATGGTGACGGCGGCAACTCGGTTCTCACCTGCAGTTTTCATATCCGTGGTTGAAAGTGTAGGCACCGCCCTCAGGGGCACCGCAGGACTAGGAGAACGTGCTGGGGAGCTTGGAAGCCATGAGCTGAGATCTTCAAAAGAAAATTGTTCTTGTAAATCCAACGTGGCTGTGGACTCCAATAGGGGAGATTGGGTAAGTGGCCATTTGGGTTCAACAAGGCTAAGCCAACAACATGGAGGCCAGGGTTCCACACTCCTTTCTGACCCTTCCCCAGAGGAGCTGGAGCACACTTAGGTCATCTAACGGCTCTTCCAGGAAGAGAGACTTCAACAGAGTGCTGGGGTCGCATTGCAGCAGGCCAACAGCCACTACTACTCTCCTGTAAGGGGAAAACAGTTCTCTCAAGTGGCAAATGGGACCAGTCAGGCCCACTGTGGAGAACCCTGTCATGCAGGGAGTCGCCTGGCGGGCTCTCATCTAAGCTCAAATGCCACAAGGCCATGAGGGTGAAAAAGGCCATGTAGTCACTCCCCATCTGATGGCAATGCCTTAGCAACCCAAGGACCAAGGCCTTCTGAGCCCCGCTACCCACCCCAGACCAAGACAGCTCAAGAGGGTTTCTCTGCTGGGGAGATAAATGGCTACCACTGGCTCCAACCGGACAAGCGGCCGGTATCAATCCAATACCCCAGCTGCCCCAAGTGCCCGAGGACACTCACCCTCTTCATCAGATGACAGGGCGGTGTCACCACACTCTTCCTTCACTTCCCTCAAGACCTTCAAGTAACGCTGCTGGGTCCGCCACTCGCGCTCCTCAGGTGTGCGGGATGGTGAAGGGCGTTTCTGCCGGAAGGGAAGGGCGGGGCCGCTCCGCCGGGCCATCTCCAGCAGATCCTAGGAAGAGATCAGGTGGGGGTACACGTCATCATCCAAGACCTGTTCTGGAACAATGAACACTCTACAATTCTACATTTTCTTCTCTTCAGTGTTAAGCCCAACTCCCTCCCTCCAGATCACAAAGAAAGATACACATATATATTAATACATCCCAATAAAAAGAACCTATATTGATTACATGAAGAAAATCCCAAATCTGAGTGTTGAAGTGCTCTACTAGGAATGAACACTTTTTTATACTAGACACTCAAGTCTTTTTTTTTTTTTTTTTTTTTTTTTT
>NW_016805082.1:697380-781167 GCF_001698545.2 Rhinopithecus bieti | reverse complement strand
CCGGATCTCAGCTCACTGCAAGCTCCGCCTCCCGGGTTCACGCCATTCTCCTGCCTCAGCCTCCCGAGTAGCTGGGACTACAGGCGCCCGCCTCGTCGCCTGGCTAGTTTTTTGTATTTTTAGTAGAGACGGGGTTTCACCATGTTAGCCAGGATGGTCTTGATCTCCTGACCTCGTGATCCACCCGTCTCGGCCTCCCAACGTGCTGGGATTACAGGCTTGAGCCACCGCGCCCGGCCCGACACTCAAGTATTTCTATACCAAAGCGTGAAGGATGACTTAAAACCCAAACAACTTTGCCTCTAAGAATTTCCGGCGGCCACTGGACCTACTATGCTACCATCCATCACAGCATTCAGAGGCCCGTGCACACCTTCATATCCATTCTAAGGAATCCTGGTTTCCCTTAATAACCCATGATGCATCCAAAATCCATCTGTTTATCTTGGCAAACACTGAAGCTACTATAATTTCGTCAATTTTAAGAAGCACTTTTTTTATGTTTTAACATCTCTGAAATCAGGACACATTTGAAGTTTATCATAAGAAAGGATGGCATAGCTTAACTGTGTCACAGATTAATCGGTAGCATTTTTTTCTTAGTGGCAACTTTTGCGTTTTGCACCTGAAATGCTTCTTGAAGTCATGATACCTGTGACCGCCCACATTTTATATCCAGTTCCCAGCACTACTTACACTCCGGGAAGCAAGAATTTGCTTCAGCAGCCGATGGAAATACTGCTGCTGGGAGTTGAGGTAGCGCTTGTACTGTGACTTGAAGCATAGCTGCCGGTACTTGACCACCTCGGGGTTAAAGTGTCCATCTTAAAAAAATAAAGGTATATATATACACATCAGTCAACAAATATACATCATCAGTCAACAAATGTATTGAATGAGTGCTTAACATGGTAAACTCTTTACCATAAAACTTAAGGGAAAAGTGAACATCTAAGAGAATCAGGAAACAGAACCAAAAGTAAAAGTGTGCTGAGAAGCAATGACAGCTCATTTAAGGCTGATGACCATCATAGCCACAGTAATACAACTGTCTTCAGCAACACTAGAACTGATACGTGGCATGAGTCAGAGTGGAACACGCACGAAGTCCTGCCTTGACATTCCTCACTTGTATCCTTACCAGACTACCATACTGTTTTGGGGGAAACATGCCAGCACAAGAGACAGTGCTACCATTATGGAAGGTCACTTACAGAGCCCCTCTAAAGCCAAGCGGGTCTCCCTGACTTCTGCTCTACCAGAGGAGACAGTGCACCCTCAGCTGTAGTGAAACAGATCTCTGACAACCATAGAGGGCAATTCCTTTTTACACTAGTCACCCACCAAAGGTGGGAATGTTCATTTTAAAGCCTTAAAACAATGAGATTTCAGATGATAAGCCTGCTCTCTCTGGTCATTAGCAGCTGTCAGGTTGTCGAGTTTAACAGAATTCAAGATGTGCTGCCCATTCAGGGCCTTGTGTCAGAACACAGTCACCCTGGAAAGGAAGGGGAGGAGGCTTCCTTGGCTCCTCTCCATGGTACAGAAAGTAAACTGTAACTTAAACAGTGGTCCAAACCATTCTGCAACCCCCAACATAATAACTGATGCAGTTGAGAATCACCCATGGAAGCAAAAACCACTGGGTAAAACAAAGGCTTTTGGAAAATGAGACTATCACATGATCCATGATCCTGAAGTATCATCCCACAGTGCTTCTTTATGATAAAGGAAAAAAAGTACCCTTACAAACAAGAGGTATGGCAGACACTACTTAACCAAGTGATCAAATGTGGCTTTACCACAATGGAAAAACGGACACCATGTGCCTCCTGAGGTGATACAATGGGAAAGACCACATTTCCTGTATCGTATTCTTGCCGAAAGCCCTTAGCCCAATCTAATCAAAAGAAAACAAAATGACAAACTCCCAGGAAGCAGGACATTTTATAATTTAAGTGTCCTGGCTCTTCAAAATGTCAGTGTACTGAAAGACAAAAACAAAAGGGGCAAAGGGCCCTAGATTCAAAAAGCTAGAGACATAAGGCCCAAGCACAATGCATGAACCCTGAACAGATCCTGGATTTACACAGCCACTCTAAAGGACACTGCAGGAACAACTAAGAAAATTTGAACATGAAGGCCGGGCGCAGTGGCTCATGGGTATAATCCCAGCACTTTGGGAGGCCAAGGCTGGCGGATCATGAGGTCAGGAGATCAAGACCATCTTGGCTAACACAGTGAAACCCCGTCTCTACTAAAAACACAAAAAATTAGCCAGGCCTGGTGGCGGGCCCCTGTAGTCCCAGCTACTCGGAAGGCTGAGGCAGGAGAATGGCATGAAACCAGGAGGTGGAGCTTGCAGTGAGCTAAGATTGCGCCACTGCACTCCAGCCTGGGCGACAGAGCGAGACTGTCCCCCCCCAAAAAAAAGAAGAAGAAAATTTTAACATGAAACAGCCTATGATATTATCTGCTCAATGTAAATTCCTTGTGTGTGGTAACAGGGCTGTCATGATATGGGAGAGTGTCTGTTAAGAGACATGGACATGCTTAAGTGCTTGGTAGTGAACTGTCATATTTTCTGCAGCAAAAAGTGTATGTACCTAAACACACACACACAAACCTTGATACGTGCAATAAAGCAAATGGCAAGCTGTTTTTAAAAATTTTTAAAGACCAGGCATGAAGGCACCTCTAGTATGCTGGAAATTTTTTTTTTTTATGTAGATGCTGGTTACACAGCTGAGATCATATTATGTATTTTCTATATATAAGCCAATAAATTTTATTTTATTTTATTTTATTTTATTTTTGAGACAGAGTCTCGCTCTGTCGCCTGGGCTGGAGTGCAGTGGCCGGATCTCAGCTCGCTGCAAGCTCCGCCTCCCGGGTTTACGCCATTCTCCTGCCTCAGCCTCCCGAGTAGCTGGGACTACAGGCACCCGCCACCTCGCCCGGCTAGTTTTTTGTATTTTTTAGTAGAGACGGGGTTTCACCATGTTAGCCAGGATGGTCTCGATCTCCTGACCTCGTGATCCGCCCGTCTCGGCCTCCCAAAGTGCTGGGATTACAGGCTTGAGCCACCACGCCCGGCCTAATTTTATTTTTTAAAACACAGCCTAGACAGCAAAGTGTTACACAAAACCGCTCTCTGCCGGCTCAGTATCTGTACATGAAGATAAAGAGAAGAAAAGGAAGAAAGGAACACCCACATAAGTGAATGTGTGCCCATCTACCACTCCCCTCAAAGAAAGAATACTGAGCTACAAACCTCGGAAAAGCTTCTGGGCAATGTGCAGAGGATTTCCAAAGCGGAAGTTCTCCCCACTGAACAGGGCTAAGATGAGTTCATTCTGCTGCTCAGCACTGTCTTCAGGAAACTGAGGCAGAAACTGCTGGAGGTGTTCACGTTGAGAATCACTTAACACTTCCTGCCATGTTGAGAGGCTGACAACATCAAAGAAGATCTCAGGCTAGAAGAAATAGGAAAGGTAAACAAAAGTAACATAAATTTTTAAGTTTTTTGTATGTGTGTGCACACAAAACATTACATAATACACGTAAGATTTACCAATTTAACCATTTTTAAGTGTAGACTTCAGTGGCGTTGCATTCACATTTGCCGTGCAACTATCACTACCAACTTTTCATGTTTTGTTTTGTTTTTTTTTGAGACTGAATTTTGCTCTTGTTGCCCAGGCTGGAGTGCAACAGTATGATCTTGGCTCACTGCAACCTCTGCCTCCCAGGCTCAAGCGATTCTCCTACCTCACCCTGCCGAGTAGCTGGGATTACAGGTGTGCACCACCATGCCTGGCTATTTTTTGTATTTTTAGTAGAGATAAGGTTTCACCATGTTGACCAGGCTGGTCTCGAACTCCTGACCTAAGGTGATATGCCTGCCTCGGCCTCCCAAAGTGCTGGGATTACAGGCGTGAGCCACCGTGCCTGGCCTACATTTTTAAAAATAAATTCAAATTCCAATGATCTGAGATGAAAGACTACATATGAGCCACAGTCTTGTATCAACAGTAAATAATAATCCAGAGAAAAATGATTTTAGTAGAGAATCCCACTTGGAAGCCACCTCTGCCAACGAGGGTATGAGGGTGGACATCTGAATTCAGCTTCAACTGAGTGGCAGGAAACGTTTAACATGAAAGGAATGAACTTGAGGAACTGAAGTCACTAGCTAAGAGTGAGAAGAAATAGGACAGAGTTCATTTTCAACTCACGAGTTATATGCTGGATACCTTCCATGAGCACAATACTAATTTGGCCTGGCATATATATGGTCTGAGGTGGGGAACAATTAAATATGCAGTTACAATGTAGTTAAAGAAGCGCTGATGTGTATGGAAGCAAACACCCCACATTTACAATGTCAGAGAACGCTCACCAAAAAGCAGTTGTTGAAGACAGGAGAGGGACAAGGAAAGAGAAAAAAAGATGGTCGGGGAGAGGGTTAGAAATCCACAAAGCAGCACCATACAAACAAAAACACAATTAACACAAAAGAAAGGATAGCAGTTACCTGTGGGGGAATGGAGAGGGATAAGACAGTGTGCGTGGTGGCGGGTTTCAGTGGTCTCGGTAGTCCTCCTACCCTAACTGAAGGCTATACCCATGTTCTATTATTGTTTTACCTGTGTGTATATATATGCATTTTATAGACTCTTCTGTGTGATACATTTCACTTTTTTTTTTTTAAAGAGTTCAGGCAATATTTGGCTAGAGCAAGAACAGGGAGGGAGGTGGAGGCAGCAGACAGCAAAAAGATGCAAAGGACGGCAAGCATTTCAGGTAGTTGTGACTTTATCCTTAAGGACAATGGAGACCCACCAAAGGGTTTCAGCAGGAAACAATCCAGAAATCCAACCACCTACTCCAGGCATCTTTGCATGAATGTATCAAAAGCACCTCAGTCCCAAGGCCCAGGATTTTCCCCTGCAAGCCTATTTTTGCCTACCATTTTATTCCTAGCATCTAACTCAGTGTCTGGCATAGAGGTGCCTAATGGAACAAGTGTTTGCTGACTACATGAGTAACATAAAGGGATTGTCCTGAACGAGTATGCCAAGAAAACAAGGATGGGAAGTATGTGCACCAACTGCAGTACAGTTGTCAGTAGCTGGGAGAGAGGATCAGACAACAGCACACGGGTGGCTTTCATTTTATCCATAGCGCTTGACATACTACCAAAGAAGAATGTAAAACAAAAAACTAGGCCGGGCGCGGTGGCTCACGCCTGTAATCCCAGCACTTTGGGAGGCCGAGGCGGGCGGATCACGAGGTCAGGAGACCGAGACCATCCTGGCCATCACGGTGAAACCCCGTCTCTACTAAAACTACAAAAAACTAGCCGGGCGAGGTGGTGGGCGCCTGTAGTCCCAGCTACCCGGGAGGCTGAGGCAGGAGAATGGCGTGAACCCGGGAGGTGGAGCTTGCAGTGAGCTGAGATCCGGCCACAGCACTCCAGCCCGGGTGACAGAGCGAGACTCCGTCTCAAAAAAAAAAAAAAAAAAAAAAAAAAAAAAAAAAAAAAAAAAAAAAAACTAAATTATCTCTTAAAACTGGGTGATGTACAGATGACTGTTTGCTGTATCATGCTCCACACCTGTACGTTCAAAATATGGAAAACAAAAAAAATACGTAATTAAATGAATGTTTTCACGTACATAGTGGCTTGCAAATAATAAGCACTTAATAAACAGTAGCCACCTTAATGATGATGATGACACATCTTGCCTGTGAAAGCGGACAAAAACAAGCTGGCATCCCACCCCAAGGCATATACTATTACTGAGTAGCGGGTTACCTTATGGATACAGAAAATACGTGTAGATTTTGCTTAATGCTCCACGACCACGACATGGTAACCATTTTAAACACATATATAATTCTGCTTTTAAAATACACCTTTTAAAAATGTTTGTTTTCTATTAGTAAGCGGTCTTATTGACATAACTGAACATAACCATGTATAATATTTATTCGTTTCCCACTGAAAGGCTTCCCAGTGGAACTATTTTCAGTAGAATATAGATCCAGGCATTAAGCATTTCCAGTGATGTTCTACGGTTGAAAAGGTAGTGGTGACCAGAACCAGAGGCCTTGTCCGTGCTTGCAATGGGACTCAGTATTATCCTGCTGGGCAAAAGAAACGCTAAGAGATACAATCGTGCCATGACTGAAAAAAGCCAGCAGCACAAAAGATGCCAGATAGCCCACAGGTTGAAAATCAGAGCAAACGACACTACGTCTCCCATGTACCAATATGCTCTGAATCTAAAATAAGTCCGGGCAGCAAACTAAGAATGACAGTCTATTTCCTATGGTTTATTAAGTTTGGGCCCTGCAGATAAGACTGCCAGAAAAGCAGCTATAGTTTAAGTGGTCCGGACATTTCTCATCTGAACATAAACAACGATCAGCTCATTCAGATTGCTGGGTCCCTACTCAGTTGTTGGAATGAGGGCAAGCATGGGGCAATCCAGGCCAGACAAAAGGAGTGAACTGGGGTGAATGACACCAGGCTGTGATGGATTCCCTGAGTCACCAGGACCCTCAGGGGCTTAAGGCCCTACACAGAAATTCCATTGCTAGCCTTAGCACCATTAGCACCACTGCAGCGGCCTCCATGGTACTCCACTGCCAATCAATCTGTAACCACACTGTACATCCTCTTAGTGACTACATTTTTAGACCACACATCAAATTATTAATGTAAACCAAACTAGTACATTTAGTGATAAACATATACTTCATAAATATCAGGGAATGAAAGCGTCTCAAATAGTTGAAAAGAACCAAACGAATAAAGGAGATTACCTCTAAGTTTACAACAAAAACATTTAAAATACTGCAACTGTTAACTAACAGATTTACTAACACAGTAAGACACTGCGTCATAGAGGAATTAACTGCCAAATATTTCACAGTGAAGATTGTACTCACAACAATCTTCTGGTTTTAGTAGAAAAGACACCCACTGACTATTTTTTCATATTTGTTTCCCATAATTTCTACTTTTTTTTTCTATTTTTAATTATTATTTTAACAGTATTGGGGGAACGGGTGGTGTCTGGTTGCACGGGTAAATTCTTTAGTGGTGATTTCTGAGATTCTGGTGCGCCCATCACCCAAGCAGTGTACACTGCACCCAACGTGTAGTCTTTTACCCCTCACACCACTCCCATCCTTCCCCGCAAGTCCCCAGAGTCCATTATCATTCTCACGCCTTTGTGTCCTCAAAGCTTAGCTGCCACTTATAAGTGAGAACGATGTTTGGTTTTCCATTCCCAAGTTACTTCACTTAGAATAATGACCTCCATTTCCATCCAGTTTGCTGCAAATGCCATTATTTCATTCCTTTTTATGGCTGAGTAGTATTCCATGGTTAAAATATACAACCTTTTTTAATGGATGAAAATTATCTTGTTAAAAATAGAGCTTATATCACGTTATCAAGTTATTTTGACATATTATTAAAGATACAGAATGCAGCTTGTTTTCTTCCTTAATCAGATATTAAATAGACTCTAAACTTTAAAAAAAGATAAGAGATCAGGCTGCCTGCAATGTAGAAAATGAACAAAAGGGAGCACAAAAGACTGGAAATGTAGAGTGGAAAAGGTTTCCCATAACTGTTACAAGGAAGCTGACAGAGAGGAAAAGGTCGCAACCATGTTACTACTCACATCCTCCAGAAGGTCCTCAGGCAGACTAACTCTGGTGCCTCCCAGGAGGCAATCCTCCATGATGCGTGTGCCATGGCCATCTCCACACGGACCAAGTTCCAGAGGATCTGTCAGCATATGGTCTAAGGAATCCATTGTTACTTCTCCACAGGTACTCTGGACAAAGACATGCATCTTGAGACAGAAAGGCAGAAATTCCAGGGATCTAGCTGATGCTAACATTCCTCCAGAAAAACATTCAGCCTCCAGCCAGTTCTTACACCTTATCCTTGCACCCTAATTACAGCTAAACAGCTCTTCTCCCTCCCTTTCACCACAGCATTCTCACTGGAATTTTCAAGTTTTATCTGGAAGAGTTCTTTTCTCAGAATGCTCCTACAGTAACTCCTAAATTCATACATTTCATATGCCTTCACTTACAGATGAGTAAAATGAGACTGAGATTAAATGATAAACAGATCACAATCTATAATTTACACTTCCCAGACCAATAATCACTCTCCCACAATGTAATTCTTTAACAACTGTTTTTTAGCAATTAATTCTTTGTTGTTGGCTGGGTGCAGTAACTCACACCTACAGTCCCAGTACTTTGGGAGGTTGAGGCGGGCAGTCCCCTTGCGTCCAGGAGTTTGAGACCAGCCTAGGGAACACGGCAAAACCCCTTCTCTACAAAAAACAAAAATAAATCAGCCAGGCGTGGGGGCACACGTCTGTAGTCCCAGCTACTCGGGAGGCTGAGGTGGGAAGATCGCTTGAACATGAGAGGGAGAGGGCGCAATGAGCCGTGACCACACTCCAGCCTGGGCAACAGAGACCCTGTCTCAAAAAGAAAAAAAAGAAAAAGAAAGAATATTTCTTTCTTTCTTTATTTGTTGTGCTTTCACAGAAGAAAATTTGCTGAGAATCAACCTACACTAGTAAAACGCAAATGCTAACGGTCACGCTATGAGGGCCCATCAAACGCCAGGCCTTTCACAGATCTCGTTTAATTCCTACAACTGTGCGAAGCAGGGTCATGGGTTTTTACAGCAGAATTAAAACGGAAAATCAGAGTAGGTCAGTAACGTGCCCAACCCCAGAGGCAGTACTGAAATTCAGGTCCGCCTGCCTGCAAACCCATGTGCTTAATGCTACACACAACACCTCTTGTATAACCTCACAATATTTAAATAACGAAAAGGAAGCTTACTGATATGACTTTATTAGTCCACATAAATGCCTGAGGTTCCACACACCTGACCATAACAACCAGTAAAGTCAACGGCCAATCTGCCTTTAGGTAGTCCATCTGATCCGTATAATCATGTAAATTAATGCTACTTTTCTCCTTCCTGTAATAACTGAACACTGCTGAACACCTTTAGAAAACTACATATTACAACATTTTGGACTGACGGCTGGGATTAGGTGTCAAGTTGACAGCACAGGACTGCACAATGCTAACAGGACCACAGGGAGCTTCAACTCAATCACTCTGCTAACATTCACTCAATCCATCCTTTCCAGCTCCTACTTCTACGAAGTGGGCTAAAAAACACACTAAAATGAAAAGAAAAAAGGATGTTAACAGTCAAAACACCAGAATTCCAGCCAAGGTCTGCCAGTAACATTCCACAAATCTTACCAAGCTAGGTGTCAATTTCCTTATTTGATGAAGGGAAGCTGGTCCGGGTCCTCCCTCCCGTTATTTCCAACGCTGAAATCCTGCAATGAATAATCTCCAGATGAGTGACAGTGTGAATTACATAATACAGGTACTTTTCTTTCCCAAAATTCTCAAATGACAACAGATCTATAATAACTACATGTAAAGTGAAGCACGTTCCACTAAATTATTTCAAGTTCCCTTGAAGAGATTTCAGATCCATGTAAAGATACAGCAAAAACTTCAGTGTTGGGTCAAGGCAGGTGGGTGGTCCCCAAGCAACTCTGCCCCATCATTGCCCCTTCAGCACATGGTGAAATGACATCCTGACCATGCCTGTGCCTAAATAAGTGAAGCGGGTGAGACGGCACATAGTATCTGAGTTTAACGAAACTTCAAAATAGAAAAAAAAAATTGCAGAAGCAACCTGATGCTCAGAATAAAACAGAACTGGCATAGAACAGACTATCAGCTGCAAAGTCAGTGTCCTACCTGCCTCTTGGGAGGTCTATCTCTATACAACTTGCTCACAAGTTTCTTCAAAGACGGTGCATGTCCAGCTAAATTTTATCTAGTCCAGTGACAACCTTTGCACTGCCACTATTCTGAACAGAATCTCAAAATACCAAAAGCAGGCAGCTGCCAGGGAGTTGGACCCCGGAAGCCCAGGATTTCCAGGTCTTGGTGCGTTCTGAACCTCTTCACTAGACCAGGAAGGCCTGTCGGCCTTTCATCACTGGCTTTTCCTCAGCACCTGGTCTAACTTTCCCCGCTGGACCCTCCCCAATGCAGAAGCTAAACCCTCGGGTCCTTCCGGAGCAACAGCCGGCTCCAAACCCGTCAACTCCGCAGCAAATCCCGCTCCGGTGCCAGCCCGGCTGGCCCAAGGCCGGGGTCCAATCCTCAGACCTGCACGACTCGGCCCCGCCCCTCCCCCACGCGTGCCTAACCCTAACCCCCAGCCTCACGCGTCGCACCGCTCCCCACGCCCCGCTCCGGCTCCCCACGCCCACAGGGGCAGCGACCTCGCGGACCCAGCCGCCTGCTCCTGCTCCCACCACTCCCCTGCGACACTTTAACCCTTTCGCCGCCCCTTGCCCGCCCTCACCTGAACCGCAGGCGCCGGTCCCCTAACCCGCAGCCCTTCTCCGGCCGCGGGCTCCCGGACGCGCTCGCTCCCGCAAGGAGTCTGAGTGCGCGCACGCTCTGGGCCTGAGCGGCGGAAGGGGCGGGGCAGCGCGGGGCGGGGCCTGGAGGGTGCCGGGGCGGGGTCACAGCGGGCGGGGCCTGAAGCGGGGCGACTGACACGACGGTCGGCGAAGGTGCCTGCGCGCGGCTGTGCCCGGGAATGCAGGTTCCAGCCCGCTTGCGCGTCTCACCTGATGTAGGAGCTTCCAGAGGCCCCAGACAGTGCCTGTGTTTGTCTGACCGCGAATCAAAGTTCCATAGCTCATGAGCGAAGGCACGTCTTTTAGCTGACGTTTGCAGAGAGCATACCCTGCCCCAGGCCCTATGCTAAGCACTTCTTACCCACCGTCTTTGCGCTGCAGCCCTGTGAGCGATGCACTATTAGTGCCTATTTTACAGTTGAGGACATGAGTAGAACGCGACCTCAGCCTGTGCCTCTGAGTTCCTTCATTCCTCCTTCCCGTCCCCGGGCCCTCGATGTCCAGAAAGAAAGTAAACACATCGAAGGATCACATTTTAAGTTAAACTCCATCATGTTCCTCTTGTTAGATATCAAGGACCCTTTCCTCTTATTCACTGGGTTTTGCTTAGTACGGCTTCACACTACTTATTCCAGGTACTCCCAGCAGTGGCGCAGAGACCATCCTCAGTTCTCCTTGTGGATGGAACCAGAGAAGCCGGCCGGCCGAGCTAATGTTCTTCCTTTCCTGGAAAAGAATGGTTTCCAAACCACCCAATCTCTGTTCCTCTACTGGCTCCACAAATGCCCTAAGTTCCTGTTACACTGTTGAGAGGCTCTTGAATTAGAAACGATCAAGTATAAATGGCAGTGGAATATCACTCCATAGTTGTCACCGATATTTCCCTTACGTTGCGATTGTGACAAGACCAGAAAGAGAAAAAGAATAAAAACAATGTAAACTATAATTTTTGATTGACTTTGTTTTTTAGAGCAGTTAAAAGTTAACAACAAAATTGAGCAGAAAGATCAGAGATTTTCCAAATACTCCCCGCCCCACCTCCCCACATGCATCGCCTTCCTTTTAATCAACATCCCCTACCAGAGTGGTACATTTCTTAGAACTGATGAACCCTGCCCAGCCTGGTGGCTCACGCCTGTAATCCCAACACTTTGGGAGGCCGAGGCGGGTGGATCCCGAGGTCAGGAGATCGAGACCATCCTGGCCAACATGGTGAAACCCCGTCTCTACTAAAAATACAAAAATTAGCTGGGTGTGGTGGCGGGCGCCTATTAGTCCTAGCTACTCGGGAGGCTGAGGCAGGAGAATTGCTTGAACCTGGGAGGCAGAGGTTGCAGTGAGCCGAGATTACGCCATTGCACTCCAGCCTGGCGACAGAGTGAGACTCCGTTTCAAACAAACAAAAGAACTGATGAACCTACATTGATACATCATTACCCACCATCACAGTATAATGCAGAGTAATTTCTCTGTCTTAAAAATCATCTGTGCTCTGCATATTCATCTCTCCTTCTCCTCTATCCCTGGCAACCGCTGATCTTTTTGTCTCCATAGTTTTGCCTTTTTCCAGAATGTCATCTAGTTGGAATTACATAGTATGTAGCCGTTTCAGATTGGCTTCTTTCTCGTAGTAACAGGCATTGAAGTTTTCTCCATGTCTTTTCATGACTTGATAGCTCCTATTTCTTTTTAGTGCTGAATAATATCCCATTCCATTGTGGTAGTCCAATAGATATGCCACAGTTTTATCTATTCGCTTAGTGAAGGACGTCTTCATTGTTTCCAGGTTTTGGCAATTATGAATCAAGCCAATTGCCAAATTACCTTCCAAAGCAGCTATACCATTTTGCATTCACACCAGCAGTGAATGAGAGTTCCTGTTGCTTCTCATTCTCACTGGCACTTGGTATTGTCAGTATTCTGAATTTTGCCCATTCCAATAGCTCCATAGTGGTGTCTCGTATTCTTTTTTGTTTTTAATTTTTATTTTTTGTAGAGACGGGGTTTCGCCATGTTGCCCAGGCTGGTCCCTAACTCCTGGGCTCAAGCAATCCACCCACCCCACCCTCCCAAAGTGCTGGGATTACAGGCATGAGCCACTGCACCTGGCCTCATGTTGTTTTAATTTGCATTTCCCTGATGTAGAGCCTCTTTCACATACTTCTTTACCATCTTTATGTATTTTTTACTGAGATGTCTCTTAAGGACTTTGGCCCATTTTTTAGTTTTCTTATTGTTGAGTTTTCATTGTTCTTTGTATATTTTAGATAACAGTCCTTTATCAGGTATGTCTTTTACAAGTATTTTCTCCCAGTCTGTGGCTTATCTTTCCATTCTCCAGTCTCTCTCAGGGCAGAAATTTTAAAGTTTAATGAATTCCAGGCTACCAATTATTTCTTCGTGCCTTTGGTGTTATATCTAAAAAGTCATCACAAGACCCAAAGTCATCTAGGTTGCCTCCCATGTTATGTTATCTGCTAGTTTTATAGTTTTGCATTTTACATTTAGGCCTATAATCCATTTTGAGTTACTTTTTGTGAAGAGTGTAAGGTCCAGGTCTAGATTCATTTTTTTTGCGTGTGGATCCCCATATGTTCCAGCACTTTTTTTTTTTTTTTTTTTTTTTTTTTTGAGACAGGATCTTACTCTGTCACCAGGGCTGCAGTGCAGTGGTGTGATCTCAGCTCAGCTCACTGCACCCTCTGCCTCCCAGGCTGCTGAAGCAATCCTCCTGCCTCCACCTTCCAGGTAGCTGGGACTATAGGCATGCGCCACCATGCACAGCTAATTTTGAGGTGTTTTTTTGTTTGTTTTGTAGAGATGGGGTTTTGCCACATGGCCCAAGCTGATTGCAAACTCCTGGACTCCAGTAATCTACCCACCTTGACCTCCCAAAGTGCTGGGATCACAGGCATGAGCCACTACGCCTGGCCTCCAGCACCATTTCCTCTTCTTGAAAAGACTATCGTTTCTACATTGCCTTTCCTCCTTTGTCAAAAATCACTTGACTGTATTCATCTGGGTCCGCTACTGGGCTCTCTATACTCTTGCATTGTTCCACTTGTCTTTCACCAGTACCACATTGTCTTGATTACTGTAGCTTTATATTAAGTCTTGAAGTCCGGCACTGCGGTCTTCCAACTTTGTTGTTCTCCTTTAATAATGTGTTGGCTATTTAGGGTCTTTTGCCTCTCCATATAAACTCTAAAGTCAGTCTGTTGATATCCACTAAGTAACTTGCTGGGATTTTGATTGGGATTACATTGAATCTGTAGATTAAATTGGGAAAACCTGACATCCGGACAATATTAAGTCCTCTTATCCATGAATACTTTCATTTATTTAGTTCTTCATTGATTTCTTTCAACAGATTTGTAGTTTTCACCATATAGATATTGTGCATATTTTGTTAGATGTATACCTAAGTATTTCATTTTTGGGTGTGCTAATGTGAATGGTATCGTGTCTTTCCTTTCAATTTCCACTTGTCCATTGCTGGTATATGGAATGTGATTGACTTCTTAAAATTAACTTTGTACCCTGCAACCTTGCTATAATTGCCTATTAGTTCCAGGATTTTTTTTTTATTCTTGGCCGGGCGTGGTGGCTCACACCTGTAATCCCAGCACGTTGGGAGGCCAAGGCGGGTGGGTCACTGGAGGTCAGGAGTTCAAGACCAGCGTGGCTAACATGGTGAAACCCTGTCTTTACTAAAAATACAAAAATTAGCCAGGCATGGTGGCGGGGCCTGTAATCGCAGTTACTTGGGAGGCTGAGGTAGGAGAATTACTTGAATCCAGGAGGCAGAGCTTTCTGTGAGCCAAGATCACACTATTGCATTCCAGCCTGGGCAACAGAACAAGACTCTGTCTCAAAAAATTAAATTAACCTTACACCCTGCAACCTTGCTATAATTGCTTATTAGTTCAGTTTTTTTATTTTTAAATCTTTTGGATTTTTGTCACCTGTGAACAGAGACAGTTTTATTTTTTCTTGCCAATCTGTATGCCTGTGTATTTTTTTTGTGTGTCTCATTGCATTAGCTAGGACTACCAGTACTATGGTAAAAAGCAGTGGTGAGAAGGAACATCTTTGCCTGGTTCCTGATATTAGCAGGAAAGCTTTGAATTTCTCACCATTAAGTATGATGTTTGTTGTAGGGTTTTGTGGATCTTCTTTATCAAGTAGAAAAGTGCCCTTCTATTACTAGTTTAAGAGTTTTTATCATAGGTGGGTTTCAGAGTTTTGTCAAATGTTTTTCTGTGTCCATTGATATGATCATGAGGTATTCTTAGCCTGTTTGTATGATGTTTTACATTAAATTGTTTTCAAATGTTGAACCAGCCTTGCATACCTGGGATAAATCCCACATGGTTGTGGTGTATAATTGTTTTTTTGTTTTTTTGTTTTTTTTTTTTTGAGGCGGAGTCTCACTCTGTCTCCCAGGCTGGAGTGCAGTGGCCAGATCTCAGCTCACTGCAAGCTCCGCCTCCTGGGTTTACGCCATTCTCCTGCCTCAGCCTCCCGAGTAGCTGGGACTACAGGCGCCCGCCACCTCGCCCGGCTAGTTTTGTATTTTAGTAGAGACGGGGTTTCACTGTGTTAGCCAGGATGGTCTCAATCTCCTGACCTCGTGATCCGCCCGTCTCGGCCTCCCAAAGTGCTGGGATTACAGGCTTGAGCCACCGCGCCCAGCCGGTGTATAATTGTTTTTATACATTGCTGAGGGCTTTTGCATCAGTGTTCTTGAGCTATATAGGTCTGTATTTTTTCTTGTAATGTCTTTGTCCGATTTTAGTATTAGGGTGATGCTGCCCTCACAGAATGAGTTAAGATCCTCTTTTCCTCCCTGGCTGTCTGAGGATAGACCGCCATCATGAACGACACAGTAACTGCTCAAACTAGAAAGTTCATGACCAACCGACTACTACAGAGGAAACAAATGCTCATTGATATCCTTCACCCCAGGAAGGCAACAGCGCCTAAGACAGAAATTCGGGAGAAACTAGCCAAAATGTGCAAGACCACACCAGATGTCATCTCTGTATTTGGATTCCGAATTCATTTTGGTGGTGGCAAGACAACTGGCTTTGGCATGCTTTATGATTCCTTGGATTATGCAAAGAAAAATGAACTCAAACATAGACTTGCAAGACATGGCCTGTATGAGAAGGAAAAGACCTCGAGAAAGCAATGAAAGGAACACAAGAACAGAGTGAAGGAAGTTAGGGGAATTGCAAAGGCCAATGTTGGTGCTGGCAAAAAGCCGAAGGAGTAAAGGTGCTGCAGTGATGCCATCTGCAGCCACTGGGGATTTTTCACAAGATGAATAAACTAAAACTTTTAAAAGATGTATTCTCTTTGCTTCTATCTTACGAAAAAGATTGGAGATAATTGGTATAATTTCTTCTTTAAGTGTTTGGTAGAATTCACCAGTGAACACATCTGGCCTGGTACTTTGTGTTTTGAAAGGTTAATTATTGATTCAATTTATTTCATATATATATGAAATACATGTGTGTATATATGTATATATGTGTATATATGTATATGTGTATATGTATATATGTGTATATGTACATGTGTATATATGTATATATATGAAATACATATATATATGCCTGTTCAATTGTTTATTTCTCTTCTATGAGTTTTGGCAGACTACATCTTTTAAGAAATTGGTCCATTTCATCTAGGTTGTCAAATTTGCATGCATACAGTTCGAATAGTATTCCTTTATTAGCCTTTTCATGTCCATGGGATCTGTAGTGAAGTCCCCTAATATATATATTTTTTTCTTTTTTGAGATGAAGTCTCACTCTGTCCCCCAGGCTGGAGTGCAGTGGCACAATCTCGGCTCACTACAACTTCTGCCTCTCAGGTTCAAGCAATTCTCCTGCCTCACCCTCCCGAGTAGCTGGGATTACAGGCACCCGCCACCACATCTGGCTTATTTTTGCATTTTTAGTAGAGACAGGGTTTCACTATGTTGGCTAATCTGGTCTCAAACTCCTGACCTCAGGTGATCCACCTGCCTCAGCCTCCCAAAGTGCTAGGATTACAGGGGTGAGCCACTGTGCCTGGCCTATATATTACTGATATTAGTAATTTCAGTCTTTTTTCTTAGCATGGCTGGATACATCAATTTTATTGATCTTCTCAAAGAAGCAGATTTTTGTTTCATTAATTTTCTTTATTGATTTCCTGTTTTCAATTTCATTGATTTCTGCTCTAATTTTTATTTCTTATATTTATTTTGCATTTGTTCTTTTTCTAGTTTCCTAAGGTGGAACTTCAGATGATTGATTTTAGATCATTATTTTGTTTGTTTGTTTATTTATTTATTTATTTATTTATTGAGATGGAGTCTCGCTCAGTCGCCCAGGCTGGAGTGCAGTGACGCCATCTCGGCTCACTGCAAGCTCCGCCTCCCAGGTTCACGTCATTCTCCTGCCTCAGCCTCTCGAGTAGCTGGGACTACAGGCGCCCGCCACCGCACCCGGCTAATTTTTTGTATTTTAGTAGAGACGGGGTTTCACCATGTTAGCCAGGATGGTCTCCATCGCCTGACCTCATGATCCGCCCGCCTCGGCCTCCCAAAGTGCTGGGATTACAGGCGTGAGCCACCGCGCCTGGCCTAGATCATTATTTTCTACCATATGCATTCAATAATAAAATTTCCCTCTCAGTACAACATCCCAAACATTTTTATGTTTCATTCTTATTTAGTTTAAAACAAAAATTCTGGAGGCAAAGTCTCACTCTGTCACCCAGCCTGGAGTACAGTGGCACAATCACAGCTCACTGCAACCTTGACCTCCCAGGCTCAAGCAGTCTTCCCACCTCAGCCTCCCAAGTAGCTGGGACCACTGTGCTCAGCTAATTTTTAAAAATTATTTTTTGTAGAAATGGGGTCTCACTATGTTGCCCATGCTGGTCTCAAATGATCCTCTTGCCTCAGCCACTTAAGAGTGCTGGGATAAGAAGTATGAGCCACTGTGCCTGGCCCACAATATTTTTTAATGTGAGATGTCTTTTTTGGTTCATGTGTTACAAAGAAGTGTCTTTAATCAGCAAGTATTTTGAAAATTTACAGCTGTCTTTTTTATTTCTAGTTTAATACCATTGTGGTATAAGAGCAGACATTGTATGTGTTCTTTTAAGTTTGTTAAGTGTATTTTATGCCCCAGAATGTGTCCTATGCTGGTTAGTGTTCCATATGCTTGATAACAATATGCACTCTATTATTAGAAGAAGTAGTCTATAGATCTTATTTCCCATTGATCTTTGTGTTGAGCATAACCATGTCCTTACTGATTTTCTGCCTGCTCGATCTGTACATTTCTGAGAGATGATTCCACCATTATAGTTGGAGACCAATGACCCTCTGTTTCTCCTTGTACTTCTGTTTTTGCTTTACATGTTTCGATGCTCTGTTGCTAAGCACTTACCCATTCAGGGTTCTTATGTTCTCTTAGAGAACTGATCCCTTTATCATTATATAATGCCTCCACTTTATCCCTGATAACTTTGTCTGAAGTCTGCTGTCTGAAATTAATCTAGCTACTCCCACCTTCTTTGATTAGTGCTAGCATGGTGTATCTTTCTCCATCCATTTGTTTTTAACCTACATGTCATTATATTCAAAGTGGTTTTCTCATAGACAAAGTATAGTTGGGTCTTGTTTCTTGATCCAGCCTGATGATCTCTTTTAACCGGTGCATTTGAACACTGATGTTCAAAGTGATTATTGATATACTTGGGTTAATACTGACTATATTTGGATTAATGCTGACTATATTTGTTCCTGTTTTCTATGTGTTCCCTTGTTCTTTGCTCCTATATCGTCTTCCACTCCTTTTCTGCCTCTTGGTTTTGAGATGGGGTCTCACTCTGTCACCCAGGCTGGAGTGCAGTGGCACAATAGAGCTCCCTGCAGCCTCAACTCTGGGGCTCAAGTGATCATCTTGCCTCAGCCTCCTAAGTAGCTAGGATTACAGGCACATGTCACCACGCCCTGCTAATATATATTTTCATTTTCTTTACAGACAGTCTCACTATGTTGCCTGAGCTGGTCTTGAACTCCTGCCTTTAAGTGATCCTCCCACCTCAACCTTCCAAAGTGCTAGGATTACAGGTGTGAGGCACCACACCTGAACTCTTTTGTGGTTCGAACTGAACATTTTATATGATTCTATTTTCTATTTTCCTAACTTTCCTAGAATATCAGCTTTTTTTTTTTTTTTTTCACTTTTTAGTGGTAGCTCTAGAGTTTGCAATTAATTCAAGTACATTTTCACATAACACTATCCCACTTCATTGACAGTGTGCGTATCTTTTTTATTTTTCTTTCTTTGAGATAGAGTTTTGCTCTTGTTGCGCAGGCTGCAGTGCAATGGGCATGATCTCAGCTCACCACAACCTCCGCCTCCTGGGTTCAAGAGATTCTCCTGCCTCAGCCTCCTGAATAGCTGGGGTTACACGCATGCACCACCATGCCCAGCTGATTTTGTATTTTTAGTAGAGACGGGTTTCTCCATGTTGGTCAGGCTGGTCTCAAACTCCTGACCTCAGGTGATCTGCCTGCCTTGGCCTCCCAAAGTGCTGGGATTACAGGTGTGAACCACCACACCTGGCCATAGTGTGCGTATCTTATAACGAAATAATCCTAATTCCTCCCTCCCACCCCACCATCCCTTATATTATTGCCATCATTCATTTCACTTACATATGGATATATATACAGATATATTAGTATATATCATTGCTATTATTTTGAACAAACTGTCATGTGTTAGATCAATGAAGAGGCCAGGCACAACGGCTCATGCCTGTATTCCCAGCACTTTAAGAGGCTGAAATGGGTGGATCGTTTGAGCCCAGGAATTCGAGACCAGCCTGGGCAATACGGCAAAACCCCATTTCTACTAAAATAAATACAAAAAATTAGCCAGGTGTGGTGGCACGTGCCTGTAGTCCCAGCTACTCAGGAGACTCAGGTGGGAGAATCACTTGAGCCAGGGAGATCAAGGCTGCTGTGGGCTGTGATTGCACCACTGCACTCCAGCCTGGGCGACAGAGTGAAACCCTGTCTCAAAAAAGTAAAAGAAAATAAATCAATGAAGAATAAGAAAAGCAAGATTTTCTTTTACCTTCAGTTACAAAGGTAATATTGATGCTCTTTCTTTAAGTAGATCTGAGGTTCTGACTTTTATCATTTTCTTCTCTCTGAAAACTTCTCTTAATATTCTCTTCAAGGCAGGTCTACTGGCAACAAATCCCCTTTACTTTTGGAGGATAATTTCATGGGGTACAGCATTCTAGGTTAGTCACTGCTTTTTTCTCTCAACACTTAAACATTTCATTCCACTCTCTCCTTGTGTGCACAGTTTCAGAAGAAAAGTTATTTTTTGTTCATTTGTGTTTTGGTTTTGAAGGACTTTTTGCATTTACCCTGTATGTCCTCTGAGCTTCCTGGATCTGGGGTTTCATGTTCCATATTGATTTGGGGAATTATCAATCATTATTGCTTCAAATATTTCTTCTGTTCCTTTCTCTGGCTTCTTCTAGTATTCCCATGAGGCACAGTTATACCTTTTTTTACATCATCTCACAGTTTTTGGATATTGTCTTTCAGTTATAGAGGTTTCTATTGAGATATCCTCAAGCTCGGCGATTCTTTCTTAGGATTTTTTTTTTTTTTTTTTTTGAGGTGGAGTCTTGCTCTGTCGCCAGGCTGGAGTGCAGAGGTGCAATCTCGGCTCACTGCAACCTCCACCTCCCAGGTTGAAGCGATTCTTTCACTTCAGCCTCCCAAGTAGCTGGGATTATAGGCGCCCACCACCACGCCTGGCTAATTTTTGCACTTTTAGTAGAAGCAGGGTTTCACCATGTTGGCCAGGCTGGTCTTGAACTCCTGACCTCAAATGATCCACCCACTTCAGCCTCCCAAAGTGCTGGGTTTACAGGTGTGAGCTTGCGTGCCCAGGCTATTCTTCATTTTCTATCTCTAGCATTTTAGCTCATTCTTAGGATTTCCATCTCTCCTTACATTGCTTGCTTGTTATTGCTTGTTGTCTACTTTCTCTAGTAGAGCCCTTTTCATACTGTTCACAGTTGTTTTAAATTCCCAGTCTGCAAATTCCAGCGTCTGGGCCATATCTAAATCTGGGTCTGATGTTTGCTCTCTTTCTTCAGACTTGTCTTTTGCCTCTTAGTATGCCTTGTAATGTTTTTCTTGATAGCTGGTCATGATGTGCCAGATAGAGAGAATTTCTGTAAGGAGGCCTTGAGCAATGTGGTGGTAAGGTGTTGGGGTGGGGGAAGCATTCTGTATTCCTAAATGAGGACTCAGTCTTCTGGTGATCCTGTGCCTCTGGACTGTGTCCTTCACGAGCACTACGCGCTTATCCCCTCTTAGATGAGGGACGATGGCTAGAATGAGCTGGGTCTGGGTGTTTCCCTTCCTCCAGGTGACTGAGGTTCTGCTATAACTTCAGCAGGTTAGGTGCTTGTTACAATAGAAAGATCAGAAAGCTCTGGAGTATTTCAAAATGGTTCCTTCTCCCCTTCCTCTGCTGGAAACATGTGGGGATTTTTCTCCGAATTTCACTGTGAAAACCTAGTGAAGCTCCTGGGGATACAACTCATAAAAGTGTGGGTCTCCCCTGACCCCCCTCCAGTGACTGAGTTCCCTGGAGTTTTTAACTTCTCAGATCTCTCCATGCTGAGCCTGCAGCAATTCATCAAATAGACTTCACATTTTCCTAACCTGGCCCTGGTTCTCATAGAGGTTACTGCTCATGGATCTTTTTCTCATGGGTTTCTGTTCTATAAGCTATGATTCTCTGTATCTGCCTGTTTGTCTTTCCAATTTTGGGGACGGCAGTTTGTCCTGTGAGCTCAACTTTCTGACGGATCTCAGGAGAGATGTTGATCTTTCCATTTGCTCAGCTTCTTACTTATTGCTAGGATGGAGAGACCACTTCCATGCTTCCTACATGCCACGCTGGAAACCAGAAGTTGCAATTCTTAAAAGAAAAAAAAAAATAGCTCTTATGGCTTCACACATACAAACAGGCTTATTAAAAAATATATTTATTAATTTTTACACCTGCTGCATAGCACAAGACTATTAACACTATAACTCACTGAATGTACAATAAATGTTCACATTTAAATAATAGGATAGGGTCAACATTTTCAACCAGTGGGTCAGCTTTAGCATCTCATGAAGTGCTTTTTAGACCTAGATATCTTAAGAGTTTTTTGAAAGGATACTTCCGAGTCAGAAAACAAGATCAAAACAATAGGTTTGTCCAGAAAAACAGGAATTTTACATGATGAAATGTCTATTTCTGTCAGCACAAATCAACAATAAAAACAAAATCTACATCCAACCTACTCCAAAATACTCACACTGCACTGAATTAAGTCTACAGTGTCAATGTGTCTTGAGAGAGGCCACAATATCCACACTGGCTACATACATGTTTTCCAAATTTAGTTTTCTGATGGCTCGTCATTTGCCACCTCTTGAAATTCAGGTCCTTTTAAGAATCTATGACCTTGGAATGAATGAGCAGAATACCTGATCTGAAAGCCACGTGACGTGGCTCGACTGCCATCCGCATCTCTGGCTGATAATATACAAATCAGTTTGAGAGTCTTTATTTCACATAAGGACCAAAGAAGAAGAAGAAAACTTAGAAGGGAAAGCAACAAAGAGGTCCTTCCACAACATTTTCCTCTGTGTATTTTAAAACTTAAAATAACTGCCATAAAATGAACATTCCATTCAGTGATTCTTTTCAGTTTTCCAATAAGTTATTCCTGAGGGGAGGGAAGATACCTTATGGTTCAAATTAAAAAGAACATAACAGGGCCAAATTTCAGTTATCAAAGCTAAAACTGGACCTTTAGAAAATGCTACTATTCTTCCCCTAGAAAGGCTTTCTGGACAGGACACTGGGATATTTGTAATCATTACACTGTGGGACTTAGGGAACCCGAGTCTGTATTTTGTAATGCAGGGTCAATATTTCCTGTTGAATATCTTTCTCCCAAAGACAGAGAGTCCATTTTCAGTGTCCGTATATTTATGAAGTAACTTTCTCAAGTTCTCTTAGCACTCAAACATTGGGGAATAGCGATACGAACACGGTCTCAGAAATCAAGTGCGAAATCTACCCATCAATAAAGTTCTTTTAACAGACTTGTTCACTTTTCAGAAACTGTCTTTATCATAAAGAAGCTACTCTACTTAATTTATAGAACCAGTTTTTACCCAGAAATGTAAATTAATTAACTTCATTTGAAATGAAGTAAGGTCTTTCTGTTCTGGAGTAATAAATTCTACTATGCAATAATTATTCTAAAAACGTGTTAGCATGTCACAGAAAGTTGATAAAATATATACTGATTTTGTAATGCCCAACTAATAGTATACTCATAAAGACTGGATTTCTTCCAGATCCCTTATAACTACTTTATTATAAGTTTTCCTCACATTTTAATTTTTTCCCTAAGTGTGAAGTTGATCATCTTATTAAAAGGTCCAGATGAGTTACAATATGTTTAAAGTTAAAAGTGTTAAGAAATAAGAAATGCCACCTTTCCATCCAACTTTAAAGAATGTTCATTTTAAGACAGCGTTAAAAGTACTAAAATACACTGAACACTGTCAGCAAGAGTTAAATGTACACTTGGTCAAGGAATATATCCTTTACCAATGAATGATAAATGGATCCTGCAAGGCAGAACAAAATTTCAATTCTCTCTCTTCTCTCTCTCTATCAAGTTTTGGTAATTTTTCTTGATACCAATATCTCGTTCTTACCACCACCACAACCAGAGAATGGGAGGCAAAGTGTTAATGCAGGGGTTCAGATTTTGCTGACATCAAGCAGACTTTTCTCTTTCAGGGAGTCCACCTTTGTGAAACAATGAAGAACTATCAGAACGTGAGCTTCTGACCTAATCCACTGAGGACCAGCATCTCTGGAAAGCACTACCAACAGCCTAACAACAGTTCTCTAAAATAGGGAAGTTAAAAAAAAAATCAGCAAGAAAATTTAGATGACAGTTTTGCTTCAGAACGTCACTGTCAAAACTTTTGTTTCATCATTTTCATTTTCTTATTCAACAAGCTCCCTTTGTTAAATTACTGAAAACTAAAACAAGATAAAGCAGTTCAGACCTAATACACACCCACAAAATGCCCCTTCTCCTCCGGTGCCACGGCTTGGAATAAGAAGTCCAGTAACCATGGACTTGGCACATCCTGTCTCCACCTTTGGTATGAACACAATACACCGCTTAATATTTCCACAAAGGAAAAGTAAGGCTTGTCAGTGTGTTAAAAGACCAACTCAAGAGCAAGGCAAATTCTCTCCATCTCGAAATCTACTTTCCCCTGAAAGATCTCCGTTCCGTGGCAAAAAACGAAGGGTTTGAAGAGTCAATTTGATAAAGATGACCTTGGCAAAATAAACCCCAGTGGATGGATGAGAGACAAAACTGTCGTTTCCAGACTCTTGAGTGAATAATAAATCTTACAAAAGAGCTCTAAGTGTCAGAGCTTTCAGACTTATGAGAACAGACATGAGGTGGGTGCTGGATTCGAGCTCCAGGGTGGAAGTCATGGTTTGGTGATGTGCACTTCACTGCTTCCGTTCCCATTGGTCGTGGTGGTGATGATGTACTGTGTAGCCTGCTGTTGGCTGGTGGTCTGGGGATCCAAGGAGTCACTGTGTGCAGGTGGCTGGACCTGGACTCCACCAGAGAGGGCGGAAGTTTGCTTCTCCTCCAATTCTGGTTGACTTTCTGATAACACATAATGACCCTTAAGGAAGAAGAAAAGGATGTTTAAAAACCTGGGGCCTTAAAGGGAGGATGAAGCTACTAAGGAAGGAGAGAGATGCGAAGAAATGTCACAAGGGACCCAAAATAGGCACCTATGAGAGATGCTTTACCTAGGTTCTTTAGAGAGGGGGGATCAGTCACAATAATTGACTACAAAGGTAAGCTCCTTAAAGGAGCACCTTAGCTGTTTCACCAAATGCTAGAGTGAACAACTTCAGGTACAGTAATTTGCATCATGGTGGTAACACTCGTGGCAAAGAAAACGTGCTGTTGCAATGCTCCTAAGAATTTACACATTCAGAAAAGACAGTTGACTGTCCATTCGATCTTAAGACTAATACAGAATGGATCCAAGAAGAGATAGTTAAAGTCTCCTTGAAGAGGCAGAATGACCCTGAAGACAGGTAGTCAAGATCAATGGTTCTCAGAGTTCAGAATTTCAAAAGACCAGCAAAATTTTAAAAAAATAATAAATGGAGGCCGGGCGTGGTGGCTCACGCCTGTAATCCCAGCACCTTGGGAGGCCGAGGTGGGCGGGTCACCTGAGGTCGGGAGTTCGAGACCAGCCTGACCAATATAAAGAAACCCTGTCTCTACTAAAAATACAAAAAAAAAAAAAAATTAGCTAGGCGTGGTGGTGTATGCCTATAATCCCAGCTACTTGGGAGGCTGAGACAGGAGAATTGCTTGAACCCGGGAGGCAGAGGTTGCAGTGAGCCGAGATCGTGCCATTGCACTCTAGCCTGGGCAACAAGAGCGAGCCTCTGTCTCAGAATAATAACAATAATAAATGGTTCCCAAATTTTATTTTGTCAAGTAAGGTCATTTAAAACATGCTACCATCAAATAGAGATTTTAACACTCAAGAGCACAGGAAGAACAGGATCTCAGAATGAAATCCCTTACACTGAATAAATTTAGCTTTATGAAAACTTACACATTGTCTTTGTTTTCTTATTTTTCCCCTCATCATGAAAACGTCTTCAGAGACCTGTAGCTGGCTATTTTGTTACATTAACATTTTTAAAGAAATGTGTCTGTCAGTCAGAAGGAGGGTTGGTCAGCTACAGAACAGAGGAAAAGAGACGTCACAGAGAGACTCTCAGGCAGTAGCCTGTCTGCACTGCCCAGAAAAGAGCCATCGCCAAATACCCATTTGATTCCACTAGGGCCAGATGTTCTGAGTTCACCCCACCAGGCAACGTTGTGATCATGATTGTTTTTTCCATGTGGGGAGGGGGCTGTTTGTCAACCTAGGGTCCATTGACTCCTGGGGGGTCCATAGGTCGGCTGCAAAAAATGCACAAACCCCCAAAACTGTACATTAAATTAGTGTGCATGTACACTGTGGTAGGGGAAGAGAAACAGTCTTGGCTAAAACCATTCTCAAATGAGTTCCAGGCCAGAAAAAGAACAAAGTCAATGGGTCGTACAGGGAACAAAAAATGTCCTGGTCATGCCAGTGTGATTATCCCATTTTACATTCGTTACTGTTTTCACTGACAATTAATAGTGTCACTCTGGATTTACATCTCTCTCCTAAGTCTAGTTAATGTGACCTTGTGTGCTGAGAAACAGGTGAGCTCTCCGTATACTAAAAAGAAAGAAAGAAAGAAAAAAAATCAGGGTTTTGAGACCACAAGACTAGCTAGCTACCCTCTGAAACCTCTTAAGAAAATCTTCCCTTGGTAATATCTCAATATTGCTAGCCATTGAAGAGCATTTTTCCTTTTTTTTCTTCTAGCTTTCTTAAGATATAATTAAACAAAACAACCTGATTAACATATCCATCAACTCAAGCACTTGCCATTTTATTTTATGGCAAAAAACATTATCTATACTAACAGTTTTCAAGTATACGATACATTATGAACACAGCCAGCATGCTGTACAGAAGATCTCCGAACTTATCCACCCAGGAGTATTCTTCTTTTTTTTCTTTTCTGAGACAGAATCTCACTCTGTTGCCCAGGCTGGAGTGCAGTGGCATGATCTCAGCTCACTGCAACCTCCGCCTCCCAGGTTCAAGTGATTCTCATGCTTCAGCCTCCCAAGTAGCTGGGATTACAGGGATGCACCCCACACCCACCTAATTTTGTATTTTAGTAGAGGCAGGGTTTTACCATGTTGACCAAGTTGGTCTTGAACTCCTGACCTCAAGTGATCTGCCTGCCTTGGCCTCCCAAAGTGTTGGGATTATAGGCATGAGCCACTGAGCCCAGCCAAGAGTATTTTTCTAAATTCCCATGTATGTACTCTGTCTTCTAATAACTTAAGAGGCAGGCCAGAACAAACCAGTGAAGATAAAAACAGAAGGAGACACAATCAACATTGTACCTGCCCAACTTAGATAATTTAAGGCAATGTTTTTCACTTTCAGGTGGGTGAAATGTTTAATACAGCTCCATAATTGATTCATTATATTATTCTCTCCCAACCCAGTTGAGGGCCAATTGTCTTGAGGACTTAATCTTTCCAAGAAGCATATAAAAACACCCATAAGGGCCGGGCACGGTGGCTCACGCCTATAATCCCAGCACTTTGGGAGGCCGAGGTGGGCGGATCATGAGGTCAGGAGATGGAGATCATCCTGGCCAACATGGTGAAACCCCATCTCTACTAAAAATACAAAAATTAGCTGGGTGGGTGGCGCATGCCTATAATCCCAGCCACCCTGGAGACTGAGGCAGGAGAATCACTCGAACCCAGGAGGTGGAGGCTGCAGGTGAGCCAAGACTGCACCACTGTACTCCAGCCTGGCGACACAGCGAGACTCTGTCTCAAAAAAAAAAAAAAAAAAAGGCTCACAGCGATGGAGCTAGGACCATTACAGTTATTAATTGAACAGATATTTATTGAGCATTTGCTATATCCTAGTCTCCTGGATAGGGCACTGAGGATAAAGTGATAAGACCCAAGACCCAGCTTTCAAAGAATTCATCAACTACTGTGAGAAAACAGAGTAAGCCAATCATTAAAAGATAAGTGGTGACAAGAGTTATATAGCACCACAGGTTGCTTACCGAAGTAACCGCCTTCACCTGGCCAGTAGTAACTGGAGTTGCCACACCACTGTCTGTAATCACAAACTGACCTGGGGGAAGTGTCATCATTTGAATCTCAGATGCTAAAAAACAGGAAATATTCATAGTTCAGTGGTCTCAGATTTTAACACAAATCTTAGAAACAAAACCATAACCAGTAGCCACAGTCCCCACTGATTTGCTTGCCATGAGAGTCTTACAATGATATGATTTCTCTGCTACGAATTGAGAAGAGACTGGTACGCAGCGACCCAGTGTCAGAGACAATCAGTGCAATCCCCTTCAAATGTGGCTTCTCAGTATCCACAAAGACAAATACTCAACAATTTTTAAAACCTTGAAATAAGTCACAAAGAGTTACCTTTTAAATCAATATTTTTATCTTTTATATTCAGATTTGAATTTGTGACACAAATGTATCCACACTTGGCTATCATAATTTAATCCAACTTGAATTTTATTTCACCACCAGTGTTATTAGAGCAAATTAAAAATAAAGCCGACCCTAGCATCTTGTTGATAAGTAATATTTCCTCCTAAAAGAATGAGACTTTCTTGGGAAAATGGCTGATTCCAGACCTGGGCAGAAAGCTTGTGAGACAGTTGTGGGGCACTGTGTCTTCTCAGCACACAAGATGTGATGAAAGACTATCGGGTCATGTGGGAATAATGCAGGAGCCAGTTAGAAGAGGCTCCTACAAGCCAGAGAAGGGGATCACTTGAGCATCGGTAAGGATCACACCTGCAATCGGCTGAAACACACCAGGCGTTGAAATCCACGGGTACATAACCACACTAAGACGTGCACACACACCCCTATCACCTTGGATAGCATAAGAAATCAATTCATTTTGTGAAAACTGGTAAACAAAGGAAATGAATTAGGTATTTAAAGCATTTATCCTGCCTTTCTTGTACAAATTGTACCTGAGAGAAACTTGGTAGTTAAGGTAAAATTTTTTTCTTTATAAAAGTTTTCTAGCTAATTAATGAATAAGGTGCTAGAATCATGGCCAGGCACAGGGACTCACGCCTGTAATCCCAGCACTTTGGAAGGCCGAGGCAGGCGGATCACTTGAGGTTAGGAGTTCAAGACCCACCTGGCCAACATGGTGAAACCCTCATCCCTACTAAAAATACAAAAATTAGCCAGGCAAGGTGGCAGGTGCCTGTAGTCCCAGCTACTTGGGAGGCTGAGGCAGGAAAATCACTTGAACCTGGGAAGCAGATTGCAGTGAACCAAGATCGCACCACTGCACTCTAGGCCTGAGTGACAAAGCAAGACTCCATCTCAAAAAAAAAAGAATATCACAACTTTGCAAGCCCTAATGAAATAATGGAGCTAAGGAATAAACACCGATGGCTCCTAACATCACAAAAAGAGAGACACCTGAACATTATGTGCTCTTGATAGAAGTACACACGCCAGCTATGAAATATCAGGAGGCAAAAAACAAACTGCACCTGAGCAAGCCTGCAGATCGAATTGCCAGTCTACAGGAAATGAAAGGGACAGAAGAGCACATATTCACTGCATGGTAACACGGGAATCCCACCAGCAAAATCCAGAATGCGGAAAACAGCACAAATGACCCGGTTTCCTCAACACAGAAATTATAACTTAAAAGAGTGAACACATACATTAAAAGAAACTCAAAACTCATCATCAATTGCAATGTATGGCCCTTATTCGGAACCCAATATGAGCAAACCAACTTTTTTTGTTTGAGATGGGAGTCTTGCTCTGATGCCCGGGCTGGAGGGCAGTGGCGTGATCTCGGCGCACCACAACCTTCGCCTCCTGGGTTCAAGCGATTCTCCTGCCTCAGCCTCCTGAGTGACTGGGACTACAGGTGCGCACTACCATGCCCGGCTAATTTTTGTATTTTTAGTACAGGCGAGGTTTCACGATGTTGGAGAGGCTGGTCTCGAACTCCTGACCTCGTGATCTGCCTGCCTCAGCCTCCCAAAGTGCTGGGATTACAGGCGTAAGCCACTAAGCCTGGCTGAGCAAACAAACTATTTTTTAAAAAATTTCTGAGACAATCATAGAAATATAAAAACCCTGACTGGGCATTTTAAATGTATTTGTGGGTATTAAAGAATTACTGTTGGCTGAGCACAGGGGCTCACGCCTATCATCCTAGCACTTTGGGAGGCCAAGATGGGAAGATCACTTGAGCCCAGAAGTTTCAAAACCAGCCTGGGCAACACAGCGAGGTCGCATCTCTACCGAAAAATTTAAAGGAAAAAAAATTGGCAAAGCATGGTGGTATGTGCCTATAGTCCTAGCTACTGGGAGGCTAGGGCAGGAGGATGGCTTGAGCCGAGGAGTTGGAGGCTGCAGTGAGCTATGATCACACCACTGTACTCCAGACTGGGTGACAGACAAGACCCCCTCTTTTTTTTTTTTTTTGGAGACGGAGGTTCTCGCTCTGTTGCCCAGGCTGGAGTGCAGTGGACAGGATCAGCCTCACTGCAAGCTCAGCTTCCCAGTCACGCCATTCCCTCCCTGCCTCAGCCTCGCCGAGAGCTGGACTAACAGGCGCCCGCCACCATCGCCCGGCTAGTTATTTTTGTAGTTTTTAGTAGAGACAGGAGTTTCACCGGTTAGCCAGGATGGTCTTGATTCTCCTGAACCATCGTTGATCCGCACCGTCTCGGCTCCCCAAAGTGCTGGGATTACAGGCTTGAGCACCCAACCCGGCGACCCTCTCTTAAAAAAATAAAGAAAGAAAAATTACTGTCATTTCTTTTAGGTGTGATAATGCTGTATGGAGTTGTGTTTTTAAAAAATAGTTTTTTTCAACTGAGCATGGCTTATGCCTGTAATACCAGCACTTTGGGAGCCCAAGGTGGGAGGATCACTTGAGCCCAGGAGTTTGAGATCAACTCAGCCAATGTAGTGAGATCTTCGCTCTAAAAAATTTTTTTTAAATTAGACTACACGTGGTGGCTCACATCTGTAAACCCAGCACTTGGGGAGGCCAAAGTGGGTGGATCACTTGAGTCCAGGTCAAGGCTGCAGTGAGCCATGATCACGCCACTGCATTCTTCAGCCTGGAAGACAGAGCAAAACCCTATCTCAAATAGTCCTTTTCTTTTAGAGATATATACCAAAATATGTATGGATGAGGTGATATGATGGATCATTATCCAGTTGGAGGATGGGAGATAATGATTGGCGCATATATGAGACAAGGTTGGGTGTAAGTTGGTAACTCCAGAGGCTGGACAATGGGTACAGGATGGTTCGTTACACTCTCTCTACTTTTGTATATTTTTATATTTTTCCCTAATAAATTTCAGTCCCAGAATCTTTTCTACAGGTTAGAATGCTAGCTCATCCTATTTTTACCATGAGTATCTTCATCACTCCACTTTTTTTTTTTTTCTTTTTTGAGATAGAGTCTCGCTCTGTCACCCAGGCTGAAGTGCAGTGGCACGATCTTTCTGCCTCAGCCTCCTGAGTAGCTGAGATTACAGCCATCCACTACCACACCTGGCTAAATTTTTTTGTATTTTTAGTAGAGACAGGGTTTCACCATGTTGGCCAGGGTGGTCTCAAACTCCTGACTTCAAGTGATCCGCCCACCTTGGTCTCCAAAGTGCTGGGATTGCAGGCATGAGCCACAACACCCAGCCCACTTCACTTTCTTTCACAGGAATTATACTGAGTACAGAGGTCAGTCTATTCACCAGATTCTAGTGGTAAGAGAGTCCTTCCCTGAGTGGAAACTAGACCCAGCCCTTGTTGTGACGTCCAGTGTTTAAGAGTATAGATTGTGGCCGGGCGCAGTGGCTCATGCCTGTAATCCCAGCACTTTGGGAGGCTAAGGTGGGTGGATCACCTGAGGTCAGGAGTTCGAGACCAGCCTGGCCAATATTGTGAAACCCCATCTCTACTAAAAATACAAAAATTAGCTGGGCTTGGTGGCCCGTGCTTGTAATCCCAGCTACTCGGGAGGCTGAGGTGGAGTTTGCAGTGAGCCAAGATTGTGCCACTACACTCCAGCCTGGGCGACAGAGCGAGACCTCATCTCAAAAAAAAAAAAAAAAAAAGAATATTGATTGTAAAAATTAACTAGATGGTAGAGTTTGAGCCTGACTCCACAGCAAATCTATGTAACATAGCCAAGGATCAATCATGACAAAGACGGGCCCCCCCAAAATAAATCAACAGTAGAAGAAAGATCAATACTTTCCCTTCTCAGCACCTATTCCTCCTAGTTTCTACTACTGAGGTCTGTTACATCTACTATTCCTTCCATACCTTCCATGATAAAGGTCTCATACTTCCTGGCCTGCAACCCAAAGCTGTTTACCCACCAAGGGGTTTACCTACTCTGACCTCTGTCAGCCAGCCTGTTACTGTTTCCATAGCATGAATATCAGGGTTTTGGAATCAACAACTCATATGTCTCTCTCCTTTACTAGATGGCGGTCAGCAGCACAGTGGGGTGGTGTAGAGTGTACACTCTGAAGCCAACTGCCTGGGTTCCAATCCTCTGTTTACTAGCTCTTGGAAAAGTGAGTGTGTGGAAATTGCCTTATCTGTAAAATGCAAATAACAATTGTACTTATCTCATACGTTGTTGTGAATACTGACTGTGATATATATGGTTCCGAATCATTCCTGGCCATACAGTAAGAGCTTAATGAAAGTTGGTTAACATTATTATTGTGTGGTGTTACTGATACCAATGAGAATATTATTCTTGGTATAGCCAGGGTCTAGTACAGTGATTGATACACAGGCATTCTACAAATATTGGTGGAAGGGATGACTCAACATAGCCTATATCCATCTATCTTACCACTTAATTACATAGCTATGCTTCCTCCAGCGATACACCTGACGTTTCAAAAATGTCCTATCAGGGTAGCTCTGTGAAATCAGAATGCTACACCTTGAGATTTGTCATGAAACTCATTGAAGTACATGCACTAGAGAGTGTACAAAACGGTCAATAGATACTTTAAAAATCTATCATAAGCTGAATAAATTCAGACACATGGCTGGAGATCTCCCACCCCTGACCGACACGGCATCGTCCCTTCTTACTTACAATAGCCACGGAAGGAATTCCAAGCACTGGGCAGGTAGGTGTGCTGCACAGAGGAATTCTGCTGCTGCTGCTGCTGCTGCTGCAGGGCCTGCCCCTGTGTGGAAGAACTGCCCTGGATGTGGGAGGGGCTGAGCCCCTGCTGAGCCTGCTGGGCTGAGGGACTCAAAGGCTGCCCAGATACCTGGGGAGAAAGAGAAAGCAATGGCAGGGAATTATGAACTTCTAATATAGTGAAGACTCACAGATAACTGAAGGAAGTAAATCAGACTAATATGAATTATAATGTTGAAACTATCATTGCTTATTTTTTTTTTTGAGACGGAGTTTTGCTCTTATTGCCCAGGCTGGAGTGCAACAGCACGATCTCGGCTCACTGCAACCTCTGGCCCCTGAGTTCAAGCTATTCTCCTGCCTCAGCCTCCTGAGTAGCTGGGATTACAGGCATGCGCCACCACGCCCGGCTAATTTTGTATTTTTAGTAGAGACAGGGTTTCTCCATGTTGGTCAGGCTGGTCTCAAACTCCCGACCTCAGGTGATCGGCCCCCCCCGGCCTCCCAAAGTGCTGGGATTACAGGCATGAGGCACCGCGCCCAGCCTATCATTGCTATTATTAAAAGTAATACTTTAAATAAGAATAAAATCAATGAAAAGCAAGCATAACTATAAAATTGTAATTTGTTTTCAAAGGATTCTCTACCAGAGTATGCAAAAAAATTAATTTCAATCAACTGTTAGAAAGATAAATGAAAGAAAATATAATTACCTACATTATATAAGGTTAAAAATAATAGGAGGTGAAGTAACTTCCCTGTGTCACAAAACTATCTGGAACACAAAATGAAATGGAACTCAAAGTTCATCATTTCCATTCACCAGCACTGACTAATCCCAGCTGGCTGGTGGAGTTCAGCACAGGTGAGTGAAGAGGCCCACTCCTGACAACAGGATGAGGCCAGTGCTCTCCAGCCTGCCACCTGCAATCCCGCTCCAAACTACCCACCCAGCTTCCTTTCCAAACATCATTTCCTGTTAGTAATCCAAACAGAATAACCCCGTTTCAGAACTGTACCCCTCCTCCAAGACCTCAAAGACCACTTCTACAAAAATGCCCTGGACTCCCTCCTAAACCTAATCTCTCCCTCTCTGAACTCTGAGAACTTATCTATGTATCTCAATTCCAGACTCAAGCATACAAACACAGTAACATGCAATATACCATAATACTCCACAAAGCCACTGTTCCAAACCATAGAAGCCACTTAGCCATTGCATTTAGAATGGAAAGCAAAGACCACTGTTGTTTCTAGGATGTCATACCACAGGACTCTGTGAGGGCAGAAACAGCTAACAGCTTAATGTGTGTCCACAATACCAATATAAAAATTGGAGGCAAAGGTAAGATCCTTTAATAAAAATCCAAAAATAACAGTATCTCAGTAGCTGAGGAGACTAGGTCTGAAGGGAATGTCCTCCCTCTCATTAACTCTGATAGTCCCTGAGGCCATGCTAACACCTCCAAATAGTCTGTGGAGCAGGGTACCTGGGCGGAGGACGGGGCCGAGGCAGTAGGCTCGCTGACCTGGATGTGCTGCACCTGGATGGCGTGCTGGGGGTAGGGCTGAGGATCATGGAGCTGGCCAACATCCACAGTGGACTGCTGTGACTGGTGAGGGGAAGTGGCCTGGAAGGAGAGAAAACAGGCCCAGAAACCAGATATATATTGATTGAGATTAAGGGAAATCCTTCCAGAGAAAAGGTTCAGTTAAAAACAATATCCTGGGCCGGGCGCGGTGGCTCAAGCCTGTAATCCCAGCACTTTGGGAGGCCGAGACGGGCGGATCACGAGGTCAGAAGATCAAGACCATCCTGGCTAACACGGTGAAACCCCGTCTCTACTAAAAAATACAAAAAACTAGCCGGGCGAGGTGGCGGGCGCTTGTAGTCCCAGCTACTTGGGAGGCTGAGGCAGGAGAATGGCGTGAACCCGGGAGGCGGAGCTTGCAGTGAGCTGAGATCCGGCCACTGCACTCCAGCCTGGGCGACAGAGCGAGACTCCGTTTCAAAAAAAAAAAAACAAACAAACAAACAACAACAACAAAAAAAAAACAATATCCTGGCCAGGTGCAGTGGCTTATGCCTATAATCCCAGCACTTTGGGAGGCCAAAGCAGGTGGATTGCTTGAGCCCAGGAGTTCGAGACCAGCCTGGGCAACATGGCAAAACCCTGTCTCTACAAAAAAATACAAAAATTAGTCAGGTGGCCAGGTGTAGTAGCTCACCCCTGTAATCCCAGCACTTTGGGAGGCTGAGTCCGGGGCATCGCTTGAGGTCAGGAGTTCAAGACAAACCTGACCAATATAGTGAAACCCTGTCTCCACTAAAAATACAAAAATTAGCTGGGTGTGGTGGTGAGCACCTATAATCCCAGCTACTCAGGAGGCTAAGGCAGGAGAATCACTTAAACCTGGGAGGCAGAGGTTGCAGTGAGCTGAAATCGTGCCACTAGACTCTAGCCTGGGCAACAGAGCAAGACTCCATCTCAAAAAAAAAAAAAAAAAAAAATTAGCCAGGCATGGTGGCATGCCTGTAATCCCAGCTACTGATAAGGCTGAGGTGGGAGGAATATCTGAGCCTGGGAGGCGGACGCTGCAGTGAGCCATGATTGTGCCACTGCACTCCAGCTTGGGTGACAGAGTGAGACCCTGTCTCAAAAAAGAAAGCAAAAACAATATCCCAATATATGCCAACAGAAATAGAAGAATGGAAGGGATTTCAGCTCCAATGCTGCACTCGCAGATAGCCCACACCTAGACCAAGCCAGAAAACAGGATAGAAAAAGATCGTTTAAAGAAATGTGCTTCTAACACGTAAGCCACTAATGTTATTATATTCTGGAAGAGAAGGAGAGAGAGGAAAGATAGTTCCTGACAATAAGCTGAAAAAGAAGTTGTCAGGAATCAAAACTTTCAGTTACATTTAATGATCTACACTTTATCAATTAAAAGAGATCAAAGAAGAGAATTTGCTTTTAGTTTGTCACCATTAACCTACTACAACCGTGGTTTTTAACCTTTTACGTATCATAAACATCTTTGAAAAAGTAGCTAAAGTACAGGCCCTTTTTCTAGAACAGTGTACCTATACATCATAATTTACAGGCAACTTCAGGGACACTTCTCCTCAGTGTAATTAAATGAAACGATAGTTCTGGGAGAATCACTTTCATTTAGTTCCTTAGTCAATAAGAATGAGTTATTCATTATCTGGTAGAAGGAACACAGTTATACCTCTATACTACAAAGGCACTGACTGATATGCAGAGATTGAATCAACATTATTCCTTTTTTTTTTTTTGAGATGGAGTCTCACTCTGTCGCCCAGGCTGGAGTGCAATGGTGTGATCTTGGCTCACTGCAACCTCTGCCTCCCAGGTTCAAGCAATTCTCCTGCCCCAGCCTCCTGAGTAGCTGGGATTACAGGCATCCACCACCACACCCGGCTAATTTTCATATTTTTAGTAGAGACGGGGTTTTGCCATGTTGGCCAGGCTGGTCTTGAACTCCTGACCTCAAGTGATCTGCCCACCTTGGCCTCCCAAAGTGCTGGGATTACAGGTGTAAGCCACTGTGCCCAGCCATCAATATTATTCTTTACAACCTTTCTTTGATATAAGACATTTGATACGCAGGTCGTGATTCATCAAACTGGCTCATTATGAAGCAGCCAACCAGGATGGTAAAAGATAAGGATTCAGAGGAGGGTCAGAAATAGGTGCTGTGGCTACTGTCCTGCCATAGCACAGGAGGCTTGTATATGCTGGAGCCTAAAATTTTCTGACTACCATAGACAGAAATCTCTTACACTGCTAAGGCCAGAGGCCTCATCAGCCTGAAAGGGGAAGGGGCATTTGTAAAATGCCCAAGGCTCAGAACTTCCACGCAGAAGGACATTACATACATCTCAGCCCCAGATCAGAGAACGAGGTGCTAGTGGCAACAGGGCACTCATAAGGCTAAGGGAAACCGAGGCACGCAGTACCGGGGCCACTTGCACCACTTGAAGCTGTATGTGCTGAGGCTGCTGGAGGCCAGACGCCGACTGCGACACAGGGATGTACTGAATTCTCTGGTAATCCCCTTGTGGCGTTCGGTAGTCTGTCGTCAAAGTCTGGGACAGTTCTGTCATTGCTTGGGTGAGCAGGTCCGTCGTCACCACAGTCTCTCCAGTGGCGCTGTCCGTAGTTAAAACCGCTGGGGTGGCACTGATCACAGCTGTCGTCAGTGGTGTGTGTATGGTGTTGGAGAGCTGGGCGAACTCCGGATGCTTCTTTCGAATGTGCTGGACCATCTTGGTCTGAAAAAGCAAGGTAAAAAACAAGAATTAGTATTAGAATTTGTGATTTTCCATTTTTCTCACATGTAAATCCTCCAAAGATTCCTAAAGTCTTTTATCTTATGTCTTAAAAAAAGAAAAGTCAGAGCAACACTGACCCTATGCCTGTACTTCCTGGGGTAACATAATGCTATGAAAGCAGGAAAGAGGGTGGGAATGAAGTAAAGCCTCACCTGGTCTCAACCACCAGCAAGGTCTCAACATCCCCCCCAGCTAGTACCTGCAGCAATCAATCACAATCCCCCCAGCCAAAACCACCTCCTTTGTGAAGCCACCACTTAACCTTCTATGCGGTGCTTCCATAAGCCTGAACTCACCAACTACAAGCACAGAACATTCAAATGTGAGGCCCTCCGCAGGCCAAGGGAAAAGGAAAACAGCCAGCTGCTTGGGCTGCTGTATGGCACTAATTCTGGGGGAGGTCCACAGTATTCTCTTTCCGTTCTCTGCTGTGGTCCCTGTTTACAGTGACTAGGACAACATCTCTTTCAGTCCCCCGTCAACTCAGAAGGAGCCGTCCAGACCATGTGGATGAGAAGACATCTTCCCTTAAGAGATTCCTTACATGGCCGTTTTGACCTCAGCTTTAGTCAGAAACTGCCCCTACCTTGCTGCTGTACTGCTTGGAGCAGTGGGGACAGCAGACGGGAGGGGTGGCAATGGTGCCCGTCAGCTGGGTGTGTGTGCTCAGCATGGGGTCTGGCTCTCCAGGACCAGCGGGCCGGAGCTTCCGAATGCTTGGTGGGAGCTCTGCTCCTGGGTGGTTCTTCAGAATGTGGGCTTTGCGCTTGCTGGCGCTTTTATAAACCTGCAAATGTAAGTGCCTTGCCATGAAAGCAGTATACGGTTCCACTTTCTTGCTTAAAGCAAACTAACAATTTCATTATAAGACATTGAGGAAAAGTATTGAAGTAGACCCAAATAAAATATATTAATACGTATATTAACAGATCTATTGAAGGACAACAAGCATATACCATAAATTAGAATAAAAAAGAACATAATGTAGATATGCCAGGTTTCTTTAATCCATAAATCTAAGATAGTAACTGTGAAAATACCCTTTACCCTAAAGTGTAAAATTTGGATATGATACACAGACACAGGAAGGTAATTGTTTTCGAGGCCCGTCCACCTCAGAGGAGAGCTGCCTGTGAAAGCTCCCATACAATGTATGCAGCTGAAGACCAGGAGCCAGAGAATCTTCCAAATGGCAACGTCAATAGCAACTGCTATCTATAGTGGGAATCTATGTTAAAAAATGTTTCTCACTTTTAAGCTGATATAGCTACATTATATAAGGAAAGGATGGCCGGGCATGGTGGCTCATGCCTATAATCCCAGCACTTTGGGAGGCTGAGGTGGGTGGATCACCTGAGGGCGGATCTTCCTGGCCAACATGGTGAAACCTCATCTCTACTAAAAATACAAAAATTAGCTGAGCGTGGTAGCGGGCGCCTGTAATCCCAGCTACTCTGGAGGCTGAGGCAGGAGAATCGCTTGAACCCAGGAGGCAGAGGTTATAGTGAGCCGAGATCATGCCACTGCACTCCAGCCTGGGCGACAGAGCAAGACTCCATCTCAAAAAGAAAGAAAGGATATTATGGTGGAACAATAAATATATATTCTGTGTCTTTTCTGAAACTACACAAAAATAATGGAGTAGTACAAGTAGAGTACTCCACCACGAAGCTTTCCCAACCCCCCCTACCTTATAGAAACCCCCAATCTACCATATATGTCATAGGCCATATGATAAATGCTCTCATTTTAGAACCTAGGAATTTGAAATTAATTCATACACTAGGCACTCAGTAATAAGCCTCTTCTAGTGTAACAAAAATCACAGAGAGAAGGGACAGTAAGAAAAATGAAGTCAATTATTTCTTAAGAAAAAAAATTGGCTTAAAATTAGGCTGTATTTCTAGTCCTTTCTTGTCTGAATGGAGACTACGGAGAGACAGGGAACCATCTGGTCAGAGTAACAAACAAATCATAGCATAGATTTATAAATGCGGACGAGTCAGCTCTAAGCAGGGAACCCCAGTGGCACACCAGCATGAATATTTCCCTTTTACCTTATCGCAATACTGACAAAAGTAATCACGATTGGGTTTTATGATGGGTAGAGTTAACTCTGGCACCTCTTCTATCTTCATGTCTGGGTGTCTCTTTGACAGGTGATTTACCTAAAGTGAAAACAAAGAACAAATGAGAAAAAGAGATCCCATTAACCAAACGGAAGCTACACAAATGCCTCTGATAATGACCACCAGAAGCTGAAATTCTCTGAAGCAATGCCCCAAAACAATAAGGCATTTGGCCAGGACCAGCATCACCAGACCCCATCTGACACCAAAGCACTCACAGTCAGGGTTAACAGGAGTTAATAATTCACCAGACAACTGAAGGTGAACTCACTGTGGTGAATTCAGCCATCAACAGTCTTTGGCTGAAAGAACTACTATTGGAAAAAGGAAAATTACACTGATATGAATTTCTTTGGTGAGTTCTCCTCATGCAAACCTGTCTTTCATTATTTAATGCCCTAGCCTTACTAAGAACATGGAATGAGATACAGACCAAGGTTCTGAATTTTAATTTGCTCTATGACTTTCCAGCTCCTGGCAGAAATATATTCTGCACCTGTAACAAGGTCAAAACGAGTTGAGAGCAGAGCACTGGCTGTCCTGATACTTCAGCTAATCTGGATGCACATACCCTGCTTTGATGGACAGCTTCCTTCTACTGCTGTTTGATATCTGGAAAAGAGAGGCATTAAAAGGAAACAGCTGTGGGCTGGGCGCAGTGGCTGACGCCTGTAATCCCAGCATTCTGGGAGGCTGAGGAGGGTGGATCACCTGAGGTCAGGAGTTTGAGACCAGCCTGGCCAACACGGTGAAACCCTGTTTCACCATGAAATATAAAAATCAGCCAGGCATGGTGGTGGGCACTTGTAATCCCAGCTACTCAGGAGGCTGAAGCAGGAGAATCACTTGAACCTGCGAAGGGGAGGTTGCAGTGAGCCGAGATCACGCCATTTCACTCCAGCCAGGGCAACAACAGTGAAACTCCATCTCAACAATAAATAAATAAGATAAAATAAAATAAAAGGGAACAGCTGGGGAGAAGGCAAACACCCCACAAGAAAATACATTCAGGGACACAAAAGAGGGAAATAAAATAAGGTGAGAGCAGAGATTGAGATGGGTAAAGAAAAACAAAACTAGTAATGAAAAGTGATTAAAAAAAAAAAAAGCCTCTTGCAAGAATTGACCCAAAAAGCAGCAAGAGGGCAAAGGGAGACTGGAAAAGACAGAACTCCAAACTGGGAATTGTTTGCCTCTGTTTCTTCCCCTGGACATTGACAAAACCATTGATCAATATGACTTAGGACAGAATACAACACAGAAGTCACCATCATCGACAGAAATGAGGTGTGCTGGGAAGACAGAGGAACCCGCGGCCACTTGGCACTGACCAGCATGCCGCGCCGGCGGAAGCCCATCATGCACAGGCGGCACTTGAATGTGAAGCTGTCGTAGTCTGTGGACGTGATGCGGGGCTTGAACGTCTTGGAGCGGCTGATGCGGTCGGCTTTCTTGGCTTCCCTTTCAGGATTATGCATCCTCTGCATGTGTTCCCGTAGTTTGTCTTTTCGCTATTTGGAGAGAATTTTTGAAAACAGGGTAGACATGTTGGTAGAACATTTTTAATGGAAGGGATAATTTTAAAAATCAATACAAATTAGCAGTAGCCACAAGCCTCCAAGAGACATTTGAGTTGCTGGAACACTAGGACATACAAAGATGTGTTAAAAGTGCCTGGGAGTTACTCTGTTCACTAGCAAATATGTGCATTCCAATGTTAAAATGACCATTAAATAGGAAAGATACATACTGACTTTTGAGAATAAAGACTGTGCATTTATGTAGAGGAATTAAAGAGAACATGGAATAAGCCTGGTATAAAAGAAGACAAATTGATAATAGGTAATAGCCATGCGTAGGCCGGGTGCAGTGGCTCACGCCTGTAATCCTAGCACTTTGGGAGGCCGATGCGGGCGGATTGCCTCATGTCAGGAGTTTGAGACCAGCCTGGCCAACATGGTGAAATCCTGTCTCTACAAAAAATAACAAAATTAGCTGGGTGTGGTGGCGCACGTAATCCCAGATACTCAGGAGGCTGAGGCGGGAGAATGACTTGAACCCAGGAGGCGGAGGTTGCACTGAGCTGAGACTGCGCCACTGCACTCTAGCCTGGGCAATAGAGCAAGACTCTGTCAAAAAAAAAAAAAAAAAAAAAAGCCATGTGTATACTCAATTCCCACACATTTCAGCAAACATTATATTTTTCTAAATCCCAAAAGAATTTAAGTAGGAATCTCGATCTTATGGATTTAGAACTTCTCACCTTACAGAATTAGAAGTTCAAGTAAACAAATCCATTGTTCATTATGATGGAGCATGGGACCCAGGGCTCAGCTCCTGGTTTCACTATTTAGTGACACATGCTGATGTGAGTCCATGGAGAGAATTAGGCAGAGCCCATCCTGAATAAAAACAAAGTGCCAGCTCCCTGATCCAGTGAGGCTTTCTGCTCTGGGACACATGAATGAATTGTTATTAGTCCTGTAAAGACTCTGAGCCTTTCTACAAACCAGTTCTTCCCACCTTTTGGTACAAGGACTTTTTTAAGGACTTCATTTTTCAGCACATTTACTCAACAAATATTCCTTGAGTGCCTACCAAGTATCGGGGAGTAGGCTAAGGGCCCAGCTCGAATGCCAGACCTCCCTCACCCACCTGCCTCTTCTGCTACAATGCATATGACCCAACTGCTCTTTCTTCCTATCCCACCCACCTTCATTTCTGGAAAGCCCAGGAGGGAAAGTTCAGAGCTTTGTAGGCTGCAGTAGGATTTGGATTAAGGACACTGCCCTAAATGACGGTATTTTTCTTTAGTGTAATACGATGACAAAGCATTGTTGCACCGCCGCTATTTTTTCTTTTCCTCTTCCTCCAACTCCTTTCGTATTCCCACTTTTTCCTAAGCATCAATGTTTACTAGTTCCCCCGTCTATTCCCTTTAAACAACCAATTTACCTTAACCCAATCATCACGTAAATTTCAAAGCCTAACACAAATACCACACCATGCTATGCACATCGTGACAGGCACACATTTGTTGGATGCCAAATCTCCATGAGGCCTTTCCATCCTAACATCCCCCAAACCAAATCCGCTATCTGCCCCCACTCCTTCTGCCTAAGTCGTGCTTTTTCATATCAGTGGTGTTCCCAAACATCTAGCCTCTCGAGCTGCAAATCTCCATTCCTCGTCGTCTACCCTTCCCCCTTTCATCCAAGTGCAAGGTCTTGTCAGCCTCCCATGACGCCTGTCTTGAACACGGCCCCTCTTCTCCACACCCACTGCCTCCACCTGAATTAGCCCAGCTCTGAAATGCTTAGGGCTTACTTCCTGGTAAGTCTGATGACTTAGCACAGCGCGCTAGCTTAACCTGCTTCCCTGGCTTCCTCTTGCCACACCCTCCATCACTCCCCTTCTCCCCATCTCCTGAACGTGGCATTGCTACTCCCTGCTGCTCCCTCTGCTTGAGATGCCGATATCCCTCCCTCACTCCTCACCTCTCCCTTTCCCTAGCTGGCAAACTCTTTCCTGCCCATGAGTGGATTCAAAAGTGTCACCGTATCCATGAGGTCTCCCCTATACCCCAAATCAGTGAATCCCTCTCACGGCATTTTTGAGATGGAGTCTCACTCTGTTGCCCAGGCTGGAGTACAATGGCGCGATCTCACCTCACCGCAGCCTCCGTCTCCCAGGTTCAAGTTTTTCTCCTGCCTCAGCCTCCTGAGTAGCTGGGATAACAGTCACGTGCCACCGCGACCAGCTACTTTTATATTTTTAGTAGAGACGGGGTTTCTCCATGTTGGTCAGGCTGGTCTCAAACTCCTGACCTCAGGTGATCTGCCCGCCTCAGCCTCCCAAAGTGCTGGGATTATAGGAGTGAGCCACCGTGCCTGGCCACTTTATTCTTTTCTCTATTCTCGTGTGAACTCCCTAAAGTCAGAAGGTCCCACCTTGACTTCAATGCTGCCTTCATGGAGCTTACACTTAGCAGGACAGGCAAATGCAATACACAAATGCTATGACAGGGTCGCCAGCAAAAGCCCCTGTGGGAATTCATGGGAGAAGCAGCACTTAATCCAGGGATCAGGAAATGCCCCATATGAAGTGACATTAGCCAGGTAAAGAAATATGACAGTTTGAAAGTGCGTTTCAAGTCAGGAGGAGGAGTGAGAGCAAGTGCAAACAAAGGCCCAAGGAGAGAGAGTACGCCACACTTCGGTAAAGCTATGGAGTTCAGGTCACCCTGAGTGCACAGGGAGGCGGGAACCAGAGAGGCTGGCAGGAGCCAGATCTTGTAGCATCTTAGAAGGAACAAGAACTTCGGGATTTATCTGCGTGAAGAGCTATTAAAGAGTTTTTCAGAAAGGACATGACATCAGAGCTGTTCTCCAGAAAAATTACTCTGATTCTAGTCTGAAAATATGCCAGGAAGGTAGGTGGTAGTGGTTTTGTGCTGGGTCAACTTGGCTAAGGGGGACTACATTTGAAGGGAATCTCCTTCCCAGCATGGTTCTGAGTTGGGTTAGCCAAACAGAAACTCACACCAGCCTGGAAGGTGGAAAGGAAGCAGCTCCGTACTGCTCTAGACAGTGTCACACAGAGGTACCTGTGGGTCCCTACTTATCCTCTCTTTCCCACCCAGCCACAAGATGTCTTCCTGACTGCCAGCCCTGTGGGCCAGCTCCATATCCGCCACCAGATGCAGTGACACAGTCTTCCACAGACCGTACCAGCTCTCCTTCCTGGCCCCCACTGCAAGTGGAAGGGCCTGGTTCCTAGATTCCCAGGTAAGTTCGCATTTGACCACCCAGACCAGTGCTTCTGTGGGCATACTGCTGACTTCCGACCTCCCAGCTGCTCCCTTCGACCCTCACTTCTCCATCTTCTCCTATAATTCAGTTCTCAGTCCTATAAGAAAATCTTCTGTGACACTCACAGTGGCTTTGCTTCCCTGATTGAACTGTGTTGAATATACTGGGTCAAAGTAAAAGAGAAAATGAAAGCAAGCAAAGAAATTTTAAAGAAATATTCCAAGGTGTTAAAATATGGTATCTGGCACACAATGAAAAATCAAAAAACATTGGCTGGATGGGATGGATGGATGGCCAAACAGTATCACAAAACAGGAATCCTTTTAGATATGATTTTTTTTGAAAAAAACAGAAAAATCCCAGACCTATTTATACTTTTCACATTGGAGTTCTCTACACAATTCTAAATTGTGCTACTACATATTAAAAGGCATTAGATTATATTTTATAACACACTTACCATAAAACAAGCTTTGAAAAATCTATTTCTCTTTAATTTCTTTGCATCTGTTACAAATATACCCTTAGCTTTCCTCTCCTGAATCCATTTCTGATTCTTTTCCAGTTTCTATGAGAGTGTGGCCTACAATCATATTCAGTAGAATATCTTCCGATGACGGTTTTGCAGAATCACCTGATTTCCCAATGAAGCATCTTTCATTGTTTTTACATTTATTTATTTAACTTTTATTTCTGGGTCCCCTGCAGGGTTTTGCTTGGCTGCTTCTAAGTTCCAGGTGGGTTACCGACACTTATAATGTTCTACTTTAATCTTTGAGGTCATTAACATTCTCCAAAGCAGTCTAAGCCTTCTCAGCACTCTTCAGATTTCCCACCTGTATTAGATGAGAGTCCTGCTGCCTGCAAGGCTCAATTACTGGCTCTTAATCAGTGCTCAACAAAAACCTCTTGATCTGAATGTAAAGTAAAGGTATTGGTCTGTTAGGAAATCTCAATAGCAATTTGGTTATACTTGTCATTATACATTTGGATTCTTTTAGGAGATGCATTTTTATTCTACTTGTTTGGGGATTTGAATTAGCTATTTTGAGACAGTAAGTTTTCCCCCTTCATTTTATAACTAAGTCAAACACAAGGCCCAAAGTGCATCTCAGGTCCGGTTCATCAGAAGTGGGTGAAAAACTGATGAACGGAACAGGCATTTACCCTCAGCTTGCTATAATTCCAGTGGCCACGAGAACCACCTTGGGCTGTGTCTTGATGTCATACCTTAAATTGCTTCCCACAGGTGGAACACAGGAAGTCTTTGCGGTCCGAATGCCGGAGCATGTGGAGTCGCAGTTTATCGGGGCGACAGAAGGCCTTGTCACACTCTGTGCACTGGTAGATCTTTTCTGAGTGGAAGCTGCGCACGTGTTTTTTCACCTGGCAGTAAAAACCATGGGAAAACTCAGGGGACACACGCACCAAAGGAAACGACCAAAGGCAGCTTGTCAACGCTAGAGGGAGCCAAGTGCATTACCATGGGTTTTCATCAACCCCCGCCGAGGAATCCAATCAGATGTGATAATTGGCCTCAATAACACATACTGTCCCTGTCACAAAGAAACAAAACAAGTAGCCAGAAAGCCTTAGAAATCCTAACCTCCCCGACGACTTGAAACGTGAGAGAGAGAGAGAGGGAGGGTGCTTGCTTGGAGCCCATTTTTTAAAGATAAAAAGCAAAAGTTCCTTGGGTTTAAATGAATCTTGCTAAAAAGGATCTATAGGAAGACAAAACCAGTTCTTCCTTACTTTTCTCCGGCTTTAATCTGCATAAAAGCAATTTAGCCCCTTTCGATGCTTTTACATCTTCTTATAAAATCAAGTTCTGAAGAATTAAAGACACGAATGAGTGGATACAGAAGACATTACCGGTTTATGAGAGCAATATGACGCTGGCGTCATTTCTCAACTGGGACTTACTTCCCTTACTTTTAGACAAATAAAGGAACAGGGCTTCTGAACTCTCTTAGCCACACATATCCAATGAAGAAGAGCTGACGAAGGAAGCTAAGTAGTGAGTCCTATCAAACTATTCCTATAAGACAGTTTGCTTCATTATTTTTGGAGTTTCTTTTGCCATTAAATTATGCCTTAAAACAACCTTTCTACTAGTTTGTGTGAAGTGAGAAGATCTCCAAGACTCTCAACACTAGCAGAACTAAAAGTAAATCCTAGTCTTCTTTTCCTTTGGTAATTGAAAAGGTGTATTTTTACAAAATGTTTCATTATTCACTGACAGGCATAGGAAAATCCTATCATGTAAAGTCCAAATGAAATCATGAGTATTCTGAAATTTATCTTCACCCATTTTGCTCCAACAAAGAATACACTACAGGGGAGGAGGCAGTGGGTTCTTGATACAAAAGTACATTATATACCAACTTTCTCTTTGTTTCCTTCCGAAACGTATGGCCTTGGTTAAAGCAAGCAGGAAACCACAGTAGTAATAGGGAGATGTTCCCAGCCCCTCAGAAATGGGAGTATGTCTTCTACAGGCTCTATATATTTTATAAGCAATAGATATTGACATGGATTATGAAAGATTTTTTAAAAATTATAACAGATCTGGGTATTTATTACTTGTATTATAACTTAAACACTTTAATGTCAATGTCTGATCTGGACAATTAAGGGTCATAATAATCTTTTGTTTATAAAAGTAGTTTGATTGAAGAAATATTGTTCTCAATTGTAAAGTTGTTTCAAAGAAGGGATGAAAATGCAGGTGCTAGGCAGTCTCGGTTTTCCAAAAATTGAAGTTTCTTTTACCAAAAGAAGGAAGCAGACAGGAATCTCTGTAGTAGACACTCACCTGGATAAAATCTGGGAACCGTTTCTTACAAGTTGGGCAGGTGAAGTAGCCATCATTGATATGAATGGCCACATGATCTTTCAACAAATCAAGGCGGTCAAAGGATTCTGGGCAAAAAATGCAAGAGTAAGTCTTCTGGTCTGAGTGGAGCTTCATGTGGCTCTCCAAGGATGCGCTGCTGATGAAGCCCTTGTTACAGAGGTCACAGGTCAGTGGGCAGTTCCCCTCCCGCCCATGGAAGCGCAAGTGCTGGTCCAGTTTGTCCTTTTCCCGGAAGGCCTTCCCACACTGCAAGCATTTAAAAGGCCGGAAGGACTTCCGAATAAACAGATGCTGAAGAGCTGCATTCTGAAAGACATACACAAATGTGATCATTTAGTGAGGAAATTAAGAGTGCAACTGGATCACACTTTTACAGAGAAAGAGAGGATGATCTCTGCGATCACCGACTTCCCATAGAAGTTCAACTCTAGGACACACACAGTTGAAAGATTTTTCTGGTGAAGACACTGAAAATGAAGCCATCCTCAAAGAAGTTCATCTTGAAAAGACGAAACTTTTTTGTGTTTTGTTTTACATCTATGTATGTGGGTTTTCTTTCGAAAGGGTTTAAGTAACACAAAAAAAGTGTTCCCAATAGAAGACTTGTATAATAAAACAAATCCCACAGTAGAACAGGATAAAAATGGAAGATTTGGAGGAAAAGACTTAGGGTAAGTCACACATGCAGGAATCAGGCTGGAGCAAGTCAGCCAAATGTTACTTGTTGAAATCCATGAGAAAAAGAATTTGAAGCTCGATTAAAACGTTTAGGGGAAAAAAAAGACAATAAAAAGAACTGAAGGGTAGTCCTTGCCAGTGGCAGGGTGGAGAAGGAAATGGATGCCAGGTTTCTTTTGGGGGTGATGAGAGTGTTCTGGAATTAGAGAGTGGTGAAGACTGCACAACTTCAGAATGTTCTAAAAACCACTTTAAACGGTAAATTTTATGCCATGAGAATTATAGATCTCAATTCAAGAAAAAGAACTGAAAAGGATTCAGATTTATGTGAATGAGACATGAGCACACATCATAAATGGAATATAAGCATTTCATCACTTTCTACTTAGAAAACAGAAGATAAGGTCCCAGCATAGCTAGTTAGTTCTACTGGTTAGAATGCCATGCTAACAAAGTGAAGCTCATCACACTGTTCCCTGCCTAGACCAGGCAATTCTGCTGTTTGTTTTCAGGCACAGATTGCACTTGTAATGCTGATTAGCCATCTTGTAAATTCATGCAGTTGTTATAGGGAACCCAAGTGGGAGAGCATGGGTACTCGGCGCAAACCCATCACCACTACTGGAAAAACTACTCATGCTCTGCTGAGAGCAGATCGACAAAATCATCTCTCACACGGAGAATGCAGAATCAATCAATCTTTCAGTTACGCTTATAATGAAGATTCATTCATAAGTTCCTCAAAACACTGAGGGAAAGCTCTAGATTGCTACAAGGCGGGGTTGGGGGGAATCTTTCAAGTATGTCTGTGAATGGCTGTGCCTATGTAGCTATAAACGAAGAGTAATTGAAGGATTAATGGAGATCTTAGTGCGACTTGTGTAATGAAGAAGGTGCAGTGAACAATGCTTACACTCTTCAAATTACTTGTAAGCATCAACTTTTAAACTAAATTTAATGTGAAATCATCATGGGAGGAAAACAAAATATTTTTGATTCAGTGAAATTTCTAGACATAATTACTATATAACAGGAAATTTCCTTCTCAGGGCTTCCCTAACGGGGCTAGGAGAAAGATTTTTAAGCTGCTACCTACTCACTTATGTTGAGTAGATAAACAACAATTCTGTTGTCTTCTTCAGCTCATGGGGCTGCCTCAGGGGATGTGTCATACTTTATTCTCCTTTATATCCAGATCCCTTAATAAGCTGCTTAGCTTACAGGAAGTCTTCAAAAGTAGTTTGAGAATCAGTGAAATATATTTCATACGAAACTAAAAAAAATGATTTCAAGGATTTTTCTATAGCATCTGCAGAGATTTTTAAGAATAGGTCTTTCTTGGCTGGGCATGGTGGCCCACGCCTGTAATCCCAGCATTTCGGGAGGCTGAGGTGGACAGAGATCACCTGAGGTCAGGAGTTTGAGACCAGCCTGGTCAACATGGTAAAACCCTGTCTCTACCAAAAATTCAAAAATTAGCCAGGCATGGTAGCAGTCACCTGTAACCCCAGGGCTGTAATCCCAGCTGCTTGGGAGGCTGAGGCAGGAGAATCACTTGAACCTGGGAGTTGGAGGTTACAGTGGACTCTGTCTCAAAAAAAAAAAAAAAAAAAAAAAAGTTTTGTTCTCAAATCAGCCACAGGGCTTGCCTTCACGTCTGTGCACAGTTCAGCAGCCACCTCATCTTTTTACTCTGTCTGGATCCTAATTTTACACAAAAGCTTTACTATTTTGTCTACTTTCAAAACTTTATGGAAATACTGCAGATGAACCAATACTATTCTGAGGTTCAAAGGTACAAGATTTAGAGCACTTTTGCCATGTAGGCATCTTTTCCTTTATCTATGTTCACTGAAGTGTCCAAGGACAGACACAATGCACATTGATTGTGGTCCCGCTGAGGATGCCATTTCTCCTCAGGTGCCAAATGCAGAACTCAGTTTTGTTTTGGTCAATTATGCTAATCGGTCTTCTGTCATTTCTGATTAGCACGAGTACCTTCAGACACTTGATTTAAACTGAGCCACCACCTGGCTCCACTTTCTTGGCTCTATTGACAAACCTTATCATCTTTTCAATTTCCATCCTGAACATTGTCTGTACTCAGGAAGTAGATTATATTTCTCTGATCTAATGATACCAATAGGATCATTACAAGGTCGTAAAAATGCTGAAACTGTTCCCACCCCTTGACCCACTTGCAGGCCATTTCTGTTCTAAGGTGTCTTCTGTAGCTCAGAGCCACAACCCGTACACATTTCTAGAAGAAATCATGAAAAATGTTGGAAAGAACACATAGATCCACTCTAGTTCTTCTGCTTCCTGAGTTCATCAGGCAATCCACTACACTATAAATATATATCAGCTACTCTAGGGATACCAAAATCGTATTGTTGCTAAATTCTGTGATTTGGGATTCAGCTCACATTGCAATGAATTCTGAGACAACGGATTATTTGTAGACAAAGATCATAAAATGTTTCTAAAGTTTAGGGGGTTTTTTGGTTTGTTTTTCAGAGATGGAGTCTTGCTCCATCACCCAGTCTGGAGTGCTGTGGCATGATCATAGCTAACTGCAGCCTCGACCTCCTGGATTCAAGCAGTCCTCCCACCTCAGCCTCCAGGGTAGCTGAGACTTATAAGTATATGACACCATGCCTGACTAAAATGTTTCTAAAGTTTGACATTAATAGCTAAAAGAACCTAAATTATTCATCAATTTTCATACTCTTTTAATCCTGACACAAAAAGGAAATCAAACAATCATATTTGTTGATTTGGGGTTTTGTTGATTTTGATTTGGGGGCTTTTTTTTTTTGAGACAGAGTCTCACTCCATCACCCAGGCTGGAGTGCAGTGGCACGATCACAGCTCCCTGCAGCCTCAACTTCCCAGGCTCAGAGGATTCTCTCATCTCAGCCTCCCGAGTAGCTGAGACTATAGGTGCGTGCCACCGTGTCCAGCTATTTTTTTGTATTTTTTTTTTAGTAGAGACAGGGTTTCACCATGTTGCCCAGGTTGGTCTGGAACTCCTGGGCTCAAGCAATCCACCTGCCTCAGCTTCCCAAAGTGCTGAGATTATAGGCGTGAGCTACCGTGCCTGGCAGTTTTGGGGTCTTTTAAACAACCTTCCTTTGGACAACTGTCTGCCCACTTTCAAAGCCTTTGGTTGGCCAGCCCAGCCCAACTCCGCTCACTCTGCACTATCCTTCCAGTGCACCCTTGCTAGGGCCAGGCTCATGTCTGCACTGTCCGAACCACAGCAAGAACCTCCTGTGTCTGGGCCTCTGATCCTAAGGCTATCATTCTCTGAAGCAGTCTACCTTCCTCCTCTCTCTCTTTCAAGGGCTAGTCTAAGTCTCACCTCATCCAGGAATTATCCCGACTCCTCTATTTTACTTCGACCTTTCACTCTTCCAAGTTATACTTTCACATTTAACACCTAACCGTAAACTCCCCTACATTAGTATTGATTTCCTACTTAGACTGCAAGCTCAAGTGAAAATTCTATTGTGTACCCAGCACAGTGCCAAATAGACAGTTAGAACTCAACACCATTGCAGAAGTTATTCCAATGGTTTTAGCGCTGGAAGGGACCTTGGAGATCACTTAGTCCTACCCTTCATTTTGTATATGAGGAACCTGCAGCCCACAATTTATTCATTGATCTATTTACAATTAAATTATCATTATTTCATTAATTTGCATTTACTGTAGCAACCAAATTGTGGTTTCCACCAGGATTTAGTAAGTACAGGTTGCAAAGAACAGCAGGTCAGGCAAACACTTAAGTAACATTCTGTTATGTGAAACACAGGAAACAAACCTACCTGCAGCTCCAACTGAGCAGGCAGCATTAGAGGAGAGAAAAATAGTTACATTACCAATTGGATTGGAAGACTTCCCTTCAGTTGGTCATTACCAATCTGGATAGAAAAGATGAAAAAATACATAGCCCTACTTTTTAGAATGTGTGAGAGAAAAGAAAAAACAAAATAGCTCAACTAAGACTGACCTCCAAAAACCAAATACATATGGCTTTTGCTTTGCCACAAGGAACCCTGTACCAAAACCAGTAACCCTGCTCATTCAAAAATGCAAGTACAATTACGGCTGGACTGTGTTTGTGCATCCACAACTTCACTGCATGTGTGGGCTTCGGGTTTTTTCCTTCCAAAAAAAAAAAAAAATAGAAATCTAGCAAGCATTTCTCTGGACTTAGTAAAAAAAATCAGAATGGCAGAGCAGAAAATGTAGTAACTGAGCAAGAGAAAGAAGTGCAGATTAGGAACTAAAGGAGAATGACGGACGAGACGACATTAATTCATAGCTTTTTTTCCTTGCTGTCCTATATTTCTGTATGTTGATATACTCTTGTGAAATAATATACAGTGAGCTGAGAGTTTTATATGTTTTGATTACAGGGCCCTCATAAAGGCTGTTTAGCCTCAGAGTTCTTAGAGCCCTTCAAAGCTATCATATGACTACAAATGTTTAAATGTGTTTTTACATGAAGGCATGGACTAGACTATTGTTCAAGGTCCCTTCTAGCCTATAGGCAAATAAGAAGACCAAAAGAAACAGATACTGAAACAACCATGCACGTAGAAGTTGTAAAGCCTAGGAAGTTCTATAACATGCCTCTTTCATCTACTGGAAGGTACCAATACGTCTTTATGCACTCAGCGGCCACAAACATGGGTTTTAACCATTGGTTTTGATCAGCCCAGGCACTTATCCCACAAAGCCATATTGTTTTCCACCGAATCCCCTGCAGTTCCTAACTCAGACTCAAATGCTATTTGTGAGATAAGAGAAAACGCATCTGAACTGCAAGTCAGGAAAGCCCTGCAGCCGCACCGCCTGAGGCCAAGACATAGGTCATGTGACTCAGACACTTCACGTGACTCAGACACTGACTCACTCTCCGACTGACAGCTTTGGCTCAAGCTATCCCCAGGTGTGTGAACTGTACCTGCCATATCAACTTGGACACAAGTCACTTTACATTGATGAGTAATGACATTTGCCATTCTCCCCTGGGAAAGTGTAGATAAGCACATTTAGTTACCCAAAATTAACTTGAGAGCTATGATTAGGCACAAATTAGCCTGGTTTAAAATATAAATGGTTATTATAACTAAATGTACTTATTTCTCCACTTCCAATCTGTGAATTGAGGGATGCAGAGAGCTAGTCCAGGAGCTGCCAACCTCTAGGCTTCTGTGTCATTACTAACTTGGTTGAATCTAGGACCAGCCATGCCAGCCTGCCATGGGACACAGAGACACTGAGAAATAGTGAATACTTTCCTTCAAAATAATGGGATCGAGCATGTGACAGGCTAGATGCAAGATTTCAGAGTGGAAGGTGAATAGGTTGGAAAACCACCAGAGAGCTGCTAGTGGGAGGAAGATCACCGGCAGGTGCAAGGAGCCGCCGGCTTTCCCCACTTACTCGGATGCGCTTGGCTCTGCGCATGTCGTCGGCTGTCAGCGTGCTCTGGGTGGGCACCACGCTGTCTTCATGCTGCGGCTGCAAATGCAGCGTGTGTGTTTCTGGTTCATGTTCCAGGGAAGACTGGGTTTCTTGTGGCAGCTGAGGGATTGGGATAGTGGTCTGTTCTGGTTGATCCAGCCCATTCAGAGCGGCTGGTTCAGCCTCATCAAATTGCTCCTTTGTGGGAAAATGTAGCAAGTCCTGAAATTTGAAATAACCAGGAACAGAGATCAGTGCCAGAGGGACTGTCGGCTCAGATTTAGAATTGCTGCTTATTTAGGAATGACTAGATTCATAATACTCAGAAAAAATCTTCTCCCTCTGGGAAAGTTAATTAGGTAACTATGCACAGAAGGCAAAAGCAGGATAGGTTCCAGACCACTTAACAAGGAAAAGACTCTGATCTGACTTTTCTGGAATATCAATCATTTTAATTGTTTAATTAAACAAAGTCCACCTCTACTAACTCTGGTCAATTTTATAGAGCAGCAAAGTTGGGTTTTTGTTGTAGGTAACACTTGAAAATACATTCTTTTCTGGCATTCTCCAATCATGCTTTAATTAACAGGCAGCAAGGTCTGATAGGAAAGGTCTACAAACATTGGGAAGGTCTTCGTGCTTAGATCTCGTCAGCGATCTGGCGAGTCCTCCACACAAGCATCTAAGGAGGGCTCCTTCCCGTCCCCCCATACCTGTGTCCCATCGTCACTCTTTTCCCCATTTTCGCTGGTGATTTCCAGGCGGATAAATTTTGGAGGACGCCCTGGCCGTCGACCTGGACCAAATCGCCTCTTGCCTCGTCCCCTTCCTCTGCCTCTTGTTCTAGGGAAAAGAGATTGGGTTACGGGTCGTCATGGTTACATAATATTCCATAACAAGTAGTGACCTAAATGATTCTTACTAACCCCAGAGTATGATTCCTCTCACCTTATTACTTTCCCAGATTTTCTCCAATGGAAACAACTGTTTTACTAACATACACTTTCTGAATGTCTCATCCTTCCCCTCTATTACAGCTTAAAGATATGTCTTCAATTATTCTGAAGAAAAGAGCTATAAACATTCAAATCACTGACAATATTTTGCTTCTGAAATGATGTGAGAAAGGCAGACAGGACAGAACATGCTAAGCCTTCGAGTGTGTTCCCAGGAGATGTCATCTGAGACAAGATTCCCATTATTTCTCTCTTTTTCCCCTGGTCTTGCGTCATATTCCTTCTAAGAAACGTGGCCAAATTCAAACAACTTTCTCGTTTTACTACAAGCTTCTGGAAGGTCAGAACAAATCTCTAATTCAATTGTTTCATAATATGCCTAGTAAACATCAATTAAATTTTACATCCCCTCTAATGGATTTTTTTTTTTTTTTTTTTTTTTTTTTTTGAGACTAGGTCTTGCTCTGCTACCCAGGCTGGAGTGCAGTGATGTAATCATGGCTTACTGTGGCCTCAGCCACCTGGGCTCAAGCGATCTTCTCACCTCAGCGTCCCAAGTAGCTGGGACTACAGGCATGTACCACCATGCCCAGCTAATTTTAATTTTTTGTAGAGACAGGGTCTCACCATGTTGCCTGGGCTGGTCTAGAACTCAAGCAATCCTCCCTCTTGGGCCTCCCAAAGTGCTGGGATTACAGGCACAAGCCACCATGCCTGGCATGAATTGCCAACAAATACAAATTCCTTAATGAAAGAGGCTTAAAAGAAGTAGGTTATGAGAGCTTCTTTTAGAAGATATGTATGTGGAAAGTGTACAATGTCAATGAGATCAAATTTCATCCTTCCACTCATTTATTTAATAATTTAACAAATACTATATATTTTTTCCAGGAACTTTTAAAAGACTCTTCATGTTGGAAAATTCTGAACCTAGGTAAATAATAGAGAACAGCATGATGAGCCCAATGTACCCATAACCCAATTCCAACATTTTTCAACCCACAGTCAACCTTTTCCATCTATATCCCCACCACTTGCCCACACACATACCCAGTAGATGATCTGGAAGCAAATCCCAGATAGCTTTTCATCTCTAGATATCTTGGCATGTCTCTCTGAATCATAAGGACTCTTTATATACATATGAGCACAATACCATTATCACACCTAAGAAATACCTGATAGTTGCTAAGTATTATCATATCCAGTCAAAGTTCAAACCTTCCTAGTTATCCCAAGTTTCTCTTAACAGTTGGCTAACAAACGTATTACCTACTGTGTGTTACATACTGTGCTAGGCACTAAGGACATCAGATTACATGCAACAGATTTTACCCTCAGGGTTCTAGAAGAGGGAGGTGGCATATAAACCAAAAATCACAATATAAAATAAAAAGTGCTACAATAGAGCCACCAACAGAGTCTTGGAGATACCCAGGAGTGAGTGACTCAAATCTCACTGTGTCCACCCCCCCTTAGACATTTACCCCTGTGGTCACATGCTGGACCCTGTCACTCTTGTAAGCCTCTTCCCGCCAATCCCACGCACTGCCCACTCGGACACGACCCTAGCTCTGTAGTTGACTCCCTGTGGTACAAGCACACAACAACCCTTCGGCCACGCGAGCATCTCCAATCCAATCCTTCTGGTGCTCCCGTGCAGCTCTGCATCGCCGCCTTGATGTTTTTCCACAGCATACACTCCAAGGTCATCCATTGGAACCACTCCCTTGTGTGTACTCTCAGTTCCCATCCCACAGCTGCTCTGTTTTCTCAATGTGTGTTATGAGCACTTGGCAAAGCCACAACCCTGTGTAATCCAATTCCCTGCCCGCTCTGCACCAGCATCCCTGCAGCTGAATGAAGCTGGAGAACAACGCACAGTCATGCTAGTGAGCTCACTTTCATTTCATAACCATGAACCCCAAGTGGGCATTTAATGTAGTGGGCAATTGTATGGTACTTTCCTAGAACATTCACTTTCCCACTTACCTAACTACCATCTCACACGTCTCCTCTCTTTCCAAACCCTGGAAAAGCTGGCAACCCTACATCTGTCCCCCTGGCACGACCCTACTTCAAACCACCCTCATTCCTATCCCAAACTGTTGTGATAGATGCTAACAGGACTCCTTGTCTTCACTCTTACTCCAATATAAGCTGGTGGTTATTTTTTTCCAGGTGTTATTTTTATCCAAAATGGTTTTCAAAAAAATACAATCAACATCACAATACTCCCTAACCAAAACCCTCTAAAGACTTCTCATCATACTTGGAATAAAATCTAAATTTCTTACCATTTCCCATAAGGCCCTACCTGATCTGGCCCCTGCCCCCTTCATCCTATACAATTCTCCCCTCATCTGTCTTTTTTATATAGTGGAATGAAACATATGACTTGGTTTGATTAAGTAATCGTACTGCTGAAAAAAGTCTGAAAATCAGAGATCCGAATTACTTTAAAAGTATGTGCTATCTCAAAAATTCCTATTTCAGAATCTCCAGTTAAGGGAGATTTACCTAAGATGAAAGGATCTCCCATTGCTGGGTACTGGTTATGCTGGAAAAGATGGATAACGGTAAATGAGGAGCAGAGGGAAAAGGTGATGACAGGTAACACCATTCCCTCAGTAGCCCACCTGGTTACCTGTCTACACATGACACTTGGAGACACTCATTAGCTAGTGGACAATATAGAAATGATTCTGAACCTTTATAAGCTCGGTCTGTGGGCCTTTCTCCCTCATACATACCTGCTAAACACATCTAGTTTCTCATCATGAGAATTGAGATGCTGTTGCAACTGCTCCGAGCTTATAAATCGGCGGTTACATTCATAGCAGGGCCAATTCTTCTCTTGCTCTCGAAGAACTACAGTCACAGAAGAGACATCATGAAGGCTGATGATCAATAGACACCAATACAACTCAAATGCCTGCGATCCCCACCATTCTTATCTTGCTGCAGCCCGAAGGGTTCATAGCTATACTGTATCTGCTATTTGCATGACTGTTTTGTTATCAAATCAAAAGCTAAAACTTGGCAGAGAGTTGCTTTTTAGGATCTTACTTTCTAATGCATCCATGCAAGACATCAAAGGAACAAATACCCTCACTTCACCCTCTCAGAGCCCTCAAAACACGCACACGACTTCACCACACCAAAAACACATGAGATGTTACGAAGATCTGTATTCAGATAGCCTAGTATTCAGACCCAGGTTTCATAATCTGAGGGTATGTTTTAGAACAAATAACTTAAAACTCAATGCCCAGTAGAATCACTTCAGCAAAATGTTCAGAAGCACCCCCTAAGTTGAATATAGGCATACTCCATGACCCAGCAACTCCACTCCTAGACACATACCCAACAGACATGTGCACATAGGTTCACTAAAATACATGTCAGAATGCTCGCAGCAGCACTCTTCAAAACAGCCAAAATCGAGAAACAATCTTATCGTGTAATAAAGAATCTGCCTGGTCTTTTTCCCTAGTTGGTAACCTTTAAGTCACTGGAATTTCCTGAGTCATAGGAGTGTCTTTGTTATTCATGGTGTCCCACCCCATAAACATACTCAAATGTATTCTAATGAGATGCTTTGGAGCAGGGACAGGCCATGCAGGAAAGTTCAACCATGTAATTAGAAATGTGGGGCTTTGAGCCAGGGGTTATCAGCCTGACCTCATGGAAGGAGGAGGAGAAGGGGGAGCTGGCAGTCAAGCTTGATCACCCGGACAATGATTGAATCAGTTATGCCTGTGTCATGATGTCTCAATAAAAATGCTGGACACTGAAGTCGGGTGAGCTTCTATGGTTGGGAATCATATATCAATGCACCAGGAGGGTGGCACGTCCTGAGGACATTTTGGGGCTTCCCAGACCTCACCATATGCATCTCTTCATTTGACTGGCCCTAATATATAAAAATCATACATTTTAATATATTAGATATATAGATCTTTACATTATAATAAATACAAAGGATTGTAACAAAATGGCCATCGTTAAGAATAGCGCTTTTTCGAGTTCTGTGAGTCATTGTGAATTATCAAACCTGAGGAGGTACTGGGAACCTCCTAACCTGTAGCTAGTTGGTCTGGGGCTTGGGACCTCCAGAGCCTGCAGCTGGGGTCTGAAGTCTTGACTGCCCTGAGCCTGTGAAACTTGACCTAACTCTGGATAGTGTCAGAATTGCATTTCACAACCAAATCTACAGTAAAATGGAAAAATCAATTGTTTTACATTCATACACCAGAATACCAAATAACGAGAATAAATAAATTATAATTATATACACCAATGGGGATGAATCTCACAAATACCATGTTGAGCAAAAGATGCCCAGGCACCAAAAGTGTACATATCACATAATTCTATTACACACAGTTCATTAACAAGCATATCTTATTGTGTGGTACTAGAAGTCAGGAGAGAGTACTTAGGAGAGAGTAGGAATTAGAAGGCAGCACAAAGAAACTTCTGGGGCACAGTAATGCTCTGTTTCTTGATCTGGGGGCAGGTTACATGGGTGTGTTCACTTTGTGAAAATTTAAGTTGTATACTTACAATGTGTGCAGCTTTCTGTATATAGATTATACTTCAGTGACATTTGCATTAAAAACAAAGCCAATGCCTGCCTTGGTATATCCTCAGAGATGATAAAATCTGGATAGAAATCATCTTCTGATCTAGGTTCTAATTTGGTATTTGGAAGTTTTCATTATATTAAATATTATTTTCCAGCACACATGAAAGAAATGTAAATGTCATTGTAATTTGACACTGAATTAGATGGAGATGTGTGTCTCCAAAAAACCTACTGGAATAGCTTCTGAAATATACTGAGACAAAAAAAATTAGAGGTTTCATAAAGATGTGATATATACAATTTAGAATTCATATACAAAATGTAAAACATAAACGTCTAACCACCTTTCCTTTCTTCCTCAGATATGTCATGAATTTTCTGGTTCACGAACTCAGCATAGGATGCAGCATACCACACCTGCAAGAAGCAAGTATATCATCAAGAACTGGGGACATCAGCAGATGTTCCTTGCATGCTTAAATTATTTCTCCTGCTTCCAGGAAACAATTCAGACTTTTCCACAGCCCATTAACAAAGGAAAAAAAGATCATGCTGTGAGCTCCCCTTGCAATACCTTTCCAGCAGATCAGTCAGGAAGTTCATTTGCCAAGGCACACTGCCTGTTTTTTCTTTTTCTTTTTCAGAAAATAGTTACTGTTACTAGAATAACTTCACAAGAATTATAATCATAGTCTCTTCAACTAAATAAAACAGCCTCCTCTGATTTCTTATCTATATTTAAACACCGGTTTTTACAGGGTTGTAGTTACAGTGGTTGCCACCAAACACCCCTTACTGGAGTCACCAATGACAACTTCAAAGGCAACCACCTTCTCCCGCCCACCCACTGGCTACTTCTGATCACTCTGTTTGCCTCTTTTTTTTCTCCCTAACTTCTACATGTTGGTGTGGCTCAAAGCTTAGTTAGAGTGTAGGGCCTTCTTATTTTGACTTCAGGTGGCCACATTCATTTCCAACCAACTCTATGCTAATGACTCCCAGATTAATATCTCCATCCCAGACCCTCCTTCTCTGTTCCCTCTGAGTGTGTCTGACTGGATGTTTTGGATGTCTCACAAACAGATCAAACTTAGCATGTCCAGAATGGAATTCTCAATGCTTTCCAACTCACGCCCCCACCCATCTTCCCCATCTTGATGAATACCTTCCACCCAGTTGCTCAGACTTGAAACCTGAAAGGTGCCTTTGATTTCTCTGCTTGCTTCGATATGCCTTTAGCAAGGACTGCCGCTCCCTCAGGTGTTCCCCAACCCTTCTTTTGCCACCCTGATGCATGTCAAGACCATTTCTTGCCTGGATGATCACTTGGCCTTCTGACTGGCCTCTCCTTTTCTCTGCAATCTACACAGTAGCCAGAGTGGTCTCCTTAAATCTCAGTTACCCCAGTTGGATCATTACACATCATATATAGGCATCAAAATATCACATGTATCCCAAAAATATGGACAACTAATATGTATCAATAAAAAGAACACACAATCAGATCTTGTCATGCAGGCAATGGCTTCTCATCTCATAGTAAACCTGAAATGCTTGATAATCTCCAAAGGGCTCCACAATCTCCCCAACCTGGAAAAGCAACCTCAGCCCTTGTCAGCCCCCCGACCCATGCTTCAGTCAACATGGCCTGCTTTCAGCTGCTCAAATATGCCCAAGTCCTTCACCACCCCAAGGATTCAGCCCTGCTGTTTCACCCCCACCCCTGCCATAACCCTCTGTAGTGCTGGCCCCATTCCATAGTTCTCAGCCTCAGTAGTGCCTCGTCAGCAAGGCCTTCCCTAACCATCACATAAAAATCGGTCCCTTTCTTTTACCTGCTCTTTCTGCACCATCTGTTTCCTTCATGGAACTTACCCCATGAGGTATTATTTGCTTGTTTACATCTTTCTGTCCATTTCTGCTCTAGAATAAAGGTCCCCTGAACACAGGACGCCAGTCTGTTTCCTAGGGTCTCACACACAGTAAGAGTTCAATATATCAATTACTAAGTGAATTAACCATATATAATTTTATGGATTATTTTATAGATATGGAAATACTTATAAAGACACTTTATGTTTTACTGTGGAAGAGACTACATCGTCTGTACTCTACAGTTTAACTGGCTGCGCCCTGCAGTTGTGCTTGTAGATGGATTATCATTTGTACTTGTAGATGGATTATCATTTTACTATTACAAACCCTACCCTAACCTATCAATTCCAAGGTGTATTTTTAACTATTTTCACTGGTCAGAAGTCAGGATGTGTTTCACACTCTAGGGCCTTCTACAGTCATGGCCACGACGGAGCTCTTGCTACCTGCCCACTGCTCCTGCACAAACCTGGTCAAGCTCTTTGTGCTGTTCTCACCTCATTCTGTTATAAGCCCACTGACACCTCATGAGTGAACACTTGCCAAGCAATGTAAATGAAGGCCAAAAAGATCTGTCATTTCCCTGAGAACAAACACAAGAAATCTGAAAGCCATGCAAGGCTGGCGTGTGTCCTGCAGGGCTTCTCAGTAAGGCATCAGCTGTCAGAAACTTCCTACAGACTTGATCCGAAACCTCTCCACTTCCAAGGATATGTGATTCAATTGAGGAAAAAGACACAGATGAGTTCAGTCAAATGGGAAAGCACAGTATCAAAACTTGCAGGAAGGTGATCAGTGGCTTGAGGCAACATCCCAGGGGCAACAGCAGAACACTTATTTTTAAAATATTGCAGATGTATCAACACTTTCGATGGCACAGAAGATGAGAGCATACAGAAAGGCACAAACATCCACAATGAAGTCAAACAGTGATGCAGGAAAAAGAATTCAGGCTCTGCACACAAAGCAGTTTATACCTCAACCAATTTATTTTGCTTCAGTGTGTCTTTTTATGAAAGCACAAGTATGATATAATTTTAAAATTATGTCAAAATTAGTCTAACATAGCTCCTACTAACCATTTTTTATTTTTAAAAAGCACTATAATTTAATAGGTAGCATTTTTTTCTTAATGATGCATAAAATAATAGTGTATCCTAAAGTCACTGGTATCTTAGAGTCAGTAGAATACAGTAGAGTCTAGTACTGTCTTCTTTTTATAACTGTTTCCTCAGATTAATGTTCAATGATTAGATTTACCCAGCCAAGAACACTTTTGCTATATACTTCCAGAAATGTTTTATGAAATGCAATTCGACAATTAACATTCCTATTTTTTAAACATTCACATTCATTGTACTGTATCCATTTGTTTTTGCTAATTTAAACATAAATAGTAGCTCATAGTTATTTTGAGGGTTTTTAAAATTATTAACGTTGAAAATTTTTTTTAACTTTTTAAAGTTCCAGGGTATATGTGCAGGATGTGCAGATTTGTTACACAGGTAACATGTGCCATGGTGATTTGCTGGACCTATCAACCCATAAGTAGGTATTAAGCCCAGAATGCATTCACTATTTTTTCTGTTTTAAAACTTTTTTTTTACTATTTGTTTCCTCCTCCAGATAAAGTCAACTCCTGACATTTGTTCATTTGTCCCTCAGGGGGTAGTGAGGTCTGTCAGTTTTCAAAGTTGAACTTTTTAATGTGTATTACAAATATTTCCCCCCTTCTGTTGTTTCCTTTTCATTTGTTTTATGGTTGTTCATTAGACTGAACTATTATATTCTTATTTGTTTCTCTCCAACTCTATAGTTCTATCTACTGGTTTCAAAGAGGAAATCTCCCCTTCACAGTTAAAAAATATTCACCTCAGTTTCTTTTCTAATCAGGAATTTATTGGGATACATGGTATGAGATACAAATCTCCTTTTACGTGTTTTCTTCAGGGTTAATGGATTCTCTAGCTGATGGTTTCAAAAACAGAGGTTCTGCATACCTTTTTAACAAAATCCAGGATTCCTCCTCCCTCAAAAGAGGTATCCATTTCTAATTTGTACCATACGCAGGCACTGTGCAAGTCCGTGTTTGTGCACTTACGTGATCATTTCTTGCCTATTTTTCATTTATATCAGGAAGCTAAAGAGTATTTTGGTCCCCTCTTTTGGCATGTTCTTAATGTAAGTTTTATTTTAAAAAAGGAATTTTCATTTAGAATCATAGCAAAATTTTGTTATGTCATCAAGAATTATTATTTAGATAAATTTCAATAGTTATTACTCAAAAATGTATTTCTGAAATCAGAAGTCAGCACATAGGATTCTTTGAGTAAAACATTCATACAAAGAAAAAAATCTTGCTTATACATCTAAACATCTTGCCCATACATCTAAAAATCCGTTTCTCAACTATGGAGTGTGTAAATGAAGTTAACTCACATCTTGAATCACTTCGTCACAGATACAGACGCGTTCCTGTCCATGGTTTGACTTACAATTTTTTGACATTACGATGTTGCAAAAGTGAGACGTGCTCAGTAGAAATCGCCTGAGTGCCCGTACAGCCATTCTGCTTTTCCCTTTCAGTATTCAATACATTATATGAGATAGTAAACACTTTATTATAAAAGAGGCATTGTGTTAGATAATTTTGCCCAACTGTAGGTTAATGCAAGCGCTCTGATCACATTTCAGGCAGGCCAGCCTGAGGTATGATATTCCTAGGTTGAGTGTATTAAGTACATTTTCAGTTTACAGTATTTTCAATTACAATGGGGCTTATTGGGATCTAACTTCATCATAGGTAGAGGAGCATCTGTACCAGTCTACTCCCCAAAACAACTACCTCTTTACCCCGGACCTCATGCTTTCACATCGGCTCTGCACAGTCTCCTGGTTCAAGCGATTCTCCTGCCTCAGCCTCACAAGTAGCTGGGATTACAGGCACCCGCCACCATGCTCGGCTAATTGTTGTATTTTTAGTAGAGACGGGGTTTTGCCATGTTGACCAGGCTGGTCTTGAACTCCGGACCTGAAGTGATCCAACTGCCTCGGCCTCCCAAAGTGCTGGGATTACAGGCGTGAGCCACCATGCCCGGCCTCACATAGGGCCTTTGATAAGCATAAAAGTCACATACTTTTCATCCTATTTGCAGGACTATGACAGTGTATACTACATGGTAGCTACTCAATAAGTATGTGAATAAGCAGGAAACGACCTTTTTTTTTTTTTTTAAACAAACCCACTTTAGGGAAATAAACTTGCAAAAAGCCCTAAACAATCACTCTTGCTAGCAAATAGCAGCACAGGTCCGGCAGCACTGTACCTTCAGTTCCTGCTTGGGCTCCACATTTTTTATGGTTGTATAATACACATGGTGGCCATACTGGTAAGCCACCAGGTTCTGCTCCAGGTGATTCTGGGCTGGCCGTACAAACATCATCCAGTTACAAAGCGTCTCATCAGACAACTCAAACCATAGGTCCTCATGTAAATCCCTGTCTTTTCTGTCCCCTTTATCAAGAGAAACCTGTACAAAAAAAAGTCACACAAAAAACAAAACAAAACCTTCAATATGAGACACATTTTATAATGTCACAATACGCAAAGTATTGCTCCTAAAATTAACATACATCCTGGCTCTTCCCTTTGTATCTGCAAAAATCCTGGATCTATGACTTGCCAAATGTTAAAGGGAAAAGATGCTTTCTGAAGCCTCAACTGTAGAAAAATTACCTGGCAAAATCTAAAAGTTAATCTAATTGCGTAGCTTTAGCTAATATTTCACAAAACATGACAAAAAATGCTATAAATATGCCAGAAAATGCAAGCAAAATACTCTCTAGTTCATTACAACTTGCCTCCTTTTGGGGTTTCATTGCATTCATTTGTAATAGGCAGCCCAGGGATAGGCATTTCTGTTTACAAAGTAATATTCTTGCTTGGAGATTTTGAGAACACAAAGAAAACCTCCCCATGTCAAAAAACGCATCCCAAATATTCACCCCTCCCACTGCCCTTTCCTAGTTCTCTGGAGTGGCTACACGAAGCAAGTAGCAGAGAGGGCTGGAAAGAAACAAAGGGTCAGCTAGCTGTGAAGAGATGACTATAAACATACTTCACCATACAGGGAGCTATTCCTTAACCAGAGTCTACAGGTCTGACCTGTTTCAAAACTGGAAAGTGGTTTTCTTGCAAACATTACTGGCACACAGCAGATGACATTAAGCCTACATAAGTCTCTTTGCATTCCAGTCAAAATTATTTTAAATAAAGCAAGCAAGCCCCTGTTATGGGCTGAACTGTATCTTCCTCAAAATCCATGTTGAAGCCCGAACATGCAGTACCTCAGACTGTGACTGCATTTGGGGACAGGACTTTTAAAAGGGTACTTAAGTTAAAATGAGGTCATCAGGGTGGGCCTTAATCCAAACAGGACTGGTCCTTATAAGAAGGGAAGATGGGCCAGGAGAGGTCGCTCAGGCCTGTAATCCTAGCACTTTGAGAGCCCAAGGCAGGAGGATCACTTGAGCTCAGGAGTTCAAGACCAGCCTGGGCAACATGGCGAGACCCTGTCTCCATAAAAAATACAAAAATTGGCCAGGCGCGGTGGCTCATGCCTGGAATCCCAGCACTTTGGGAGGCTGAGGTGGGTGGATCATGAGGTCAAGAGATCGAGACCATCCTGGCCAACATGGTGAAACCCCGTCTCTACTAAAAGTACCACAATTAGCTAGGCTTGGTGGCAGGGACCAGTAGTCCCAGCTACTTGGGAGGCTGAGGCAGGAGAATCGCTTGAATCCAGGTGGCAGAGGTTGCAGTGAGCCAAGATCGTGCCACTGCACTTCAGCCTGACGACGGAGCGAGACTCCATCTCAAAAAATAAATAAAATAAAATACAAACATTATAAATAAATTAGAAGGGGCGATTAGGACGTGGACACACACAAGCACTGAGGAAAGACTCTGTGAGGACATAGTGAGAAGGTGGCTTTCTGCAAGCCAAGGAGAGAGGCCTCAGAGGAAACCAACCTCAAACTTCCAGCTTCCAGAACAGTGAGAAAATAAATGTCTGTTGTTTGAGCCTCCCAGTCTGTGGTATTTTACTATGGCAACCCTAGAAAACTACTGTAGCCCCTCCGAATAACTCATATAATGCTTTCAGGGACTAAAATTGTAATCTCCATCTCATTAGTGAGTTTCCATTCAACCAAATTAAGATAGAAAGAAGAATACTCGCAAACAACCGCTAAGAAACATGAATAAGAGACTCAGTAGACAATGCAGTGCTCCTCGGAACACTGCTGAAGAACAGGAGTGAGGTGTGATAAAGCATAAATTACCTTGAGGTGAATATAACAGTCTTTCAGCTCCGAGCCCCTGACGAGAGGCCCCTCCACAGGGCCAAACTGGGTACGCTTGGGGATGCGCCGCTTGGAGAACACCCCGCCCAGAAACCTGTCTATGTAGAGCACCAGGGGAAGGCTCGCCCTCGCACGGGTGAGCACCGGCCGGTTGGGGATCGGGTGCAAGGGGCCATGCTTTGGGCACACTGAAGAATGCGCGTTATTGCACTCTTCACACCCTGCAAGAGAGAGAGAGAGTCTTGAAGAAAAGTCCAGTTCCTCAGAATAACTTGATATGAGGTAAAAAATTCTGACCTGAAAAATCCCCAACTGCGTTTTTCAAGCCAAAATTCAATGTACTCCTAACGGTGCTACCCATTCAATGGTAATTCATTCTCTCTGGTAGACCAGTAGTCCCAGCTACACCAGTAGTCCCAGCTACACCTGTAGTCCCAGCTACACCTGTAGTCCCAGCTACTCAGGAGGCTGAGGCAGGAGAATCGCTTGAATCCGGGTGGCAGAGGTTGCAGTGCACTGAGATTACAGGAAAAATCCTGTAATTCTCCTCTAACATCAGACAGAATTTGCTTATGCCTGTCACAAACAACCAGCAGGCCATGACTGACTTCTCTGCTGGAGAGTCCTTTGAATAGTGGCCACTACATTTACAAATCAATTACAACATGTCTGAAGAGTAAAAAGAGCTTATCAGGCTAAATGTTGCACTATCTGATGAGACAAAAGAGGTGAATTTTATAGTATGCCAATTATCTCAATAAAACTATTCCACTGCCAAGGGGCTAGACTGCCTGAGCTGGAGTCCTGACCCTCAAATTATTGGCACAGCCCTGGGAAAGCTACCCACCTCATGGTAGGGCCACGGGGAGCATGAAGGAGGTAGCAGACGCAGGGCACTCACGCCTGGGATAGAACAGCATTCTTAAAAGGCTATCATGGAAGAGGCAAAGCAGCAAGGCAAACGTGTTAAAGCTGAAGTGGCTGAAGAGGCAGGATCGGGCAAATCTACCGTGGTGGTTTGGCAGCTGAAGCTCTGGTGTGAGAGACCTCGGCTTGGCTGCCTGATGCCCCTTCATCCCTATGTGACCCTGAGTGAGTTTCCCAATCTTCTGAGCTTCAGTTTTCTCATCAGTAAAATCAGAAAACAAAGAAGAGTGTCTCTCAAAGGGCTGCAGTGAAGGCCAGGCGGGATGATGCAAGCAGAGAATGTGGCACAGTGGCTGCACACGGAAGGACCTGGTTCATGGGAGCTATGTTCACACACACACAGGCAAACACACACACACACACACACACAAGACGGACACAGCTTCCCTGGGGGAGTCCAGTGCCCACACTTACATAAGTCGTGCGGGTCGAAGGGCCGGGGCGGGTCTGGCTCCCAGTCATCCAGATCTGTGTCCTCTCCGTCTTCCTCCTCATCTTCCTCAGTGTCCTCGTCCTCATCCTCATCCTCTTCCTCTTTGGCCTCCAGTCTGCCTAGAGGGGTCTGCAGAGTCGCCAAAGGGTCGGAGCCATCCACACTCTCGATGGAAGGCAGCACCTGGTTATGCACTGGCAATGAGGCCTGGGCAAAAGATGAAGGCACAGAGTAAGCAGACATGGACACCTGCTTTCGGTTCACTGGTGCCCGCTGGCAGAAACAGGGTGCAAAGGGCTGGGTGGAATCTAGTCTTTGTACCAACTCCTTCCAGGCCCTGGAAAAATGACTTCCCTCTACAGGCTGTGAGGAAGAGCTGGCTTCATTTTTGATCTGACTGCTCACAACCTCTAACCCCGGCCTCCCTCTGCCCCTTCTGTCCCACACCTGGGCAGGCTGCTAAGAAGGCTCAGGTGCTCCCTCCTTTGGCAGCAGGGGAAACTCAAAACTGGCAAGGCCCTGGCCACCTGCGCACTGACCCCACCCCTTACACTCAGGAAAACCTGGTCTCTTCCTGGCTCATTCAGGCCGTTTCACACTGCTTGAGAGGCCTGCCCTGTCTCCCAGAGACTTCAAATAGGTAAGCAACAGACCGTTACGATGTGTGCACATGTGAGGTACTATCGGTTTCCACATCTGAACTAAACCTGGGGTGGGGGGGTCCCTCTCGCCTTTCCAGAGTGGTCTCACCACAGTGGAGGGGGGACACGAGTTGACTATCCTCAACCACTTGTCTTTTAAAACTCAACATGTCATGCAACGCATGGTTAACAAAGTTCAATAGCTCACAGCTCTCCTTTTCAACAGCTCAGGCAGGCTGAGGTTTTTAAGTAAGAATAAAAGAGATGAGATGCCTGTTTGTGTCATCATGCTGAAGTCAGTCTCCTGCAAATAAGCCACAGCTGGGGTCATGTATTAGGTTAATGCTCTCTTATCGAATGTCCTGGCAGAAAATAAAAATGGTACCTGAAAAAGTTCTCCTGCCTCCAGTCTAAGTGTTATGGGATTATACACTGGCCTAGAATCCCTTTATTCAATCTTGCTCCTCCTGCCCAATTAGCACAAGGTCATACTCAAGCCATGTCCTAGTCAATAAATAAAGGAAGCTTTTAAAGACGCCACTCCCTTCATCTTCTCATATGTTGTTTTCCTCACCTAGAATACTCTTTCCTCAGCAACCTGCTAAATCCTACCACATTCCAGTTTCCCAGTGAACCGCCTCTGATGCCTCCAGCCCTCCCTGAGTCTCCTCTGCTCTGAACTCCTGCAGCCCTTGGAGCCATAGAATCCCTCTCACAACACCACTCAGCGTCTGCTTCCACACTTCATGACCTCACCAGGCAGCCTGCTTCCACACTTCATGACCTCACCAGGCAGCCTGAATCATTCTGGAATAGTTCTATGACATTTTCTGTGGAGCCCAGATCTTCCACGCTTTGGTCGGGGCCCAGGACTTTCCTCTGGAGGTCGGTAGAATAAGTGTAACCCTTCCGCCACAAGAATCAAATAGCTGAAGGCCAAAAACCCCTAATTCATTCAGTCATTTCTCAAATGACCAAACTCCCAGCTCCCTGATCATCTTTTGTCTTCATTTATTTTGCAGTGGATTCCATATTTTTATTAACACAACATCAGGGTGCATTAGTGTTTACGTTGGCCACATTGTTCTACTGCAGACCCATCTTGAACCTGCAGATAACTAAAATTCCTAAGTCCTTTTTTCCCCACATAGAGTGCTATTAAACCATTTTTCCCCTCCTCAGGACTTCAAGAGCTGATTTTTACTTAAATGGGGGAGTTTGCATTTATCTCCAGTAAATTTCATTTCACTACTTTTATCTGTTCTTCCCGTCTGCCAAGATCTTTAGACTCTAGATCCAGACATCTCACACATTAACTATCCCTACAGCTTTGCATCCATTGCCAGACACCATCTATTTTGGTGGTAAGTATGTGTTTTCACATGAGTCCATCTTGCCTCTCCAACTGCACCTCAGGGAAGTAGACTATGGGCTTTGGAGTCAGGCATTTAGAGTAAAATCCTTGCCCTGCCACTTAGCAAGTTACTATACTTCTCTGAACCTCAGTTTCTTTGTCTGTAAAATGGACACAGTAATACATGCCTCAGGTTCTGTAAGTACTAAGTGAAACAATATGTATATAAGGTCAGTAGCAGAGTATATAGCATTTAGTAAGTGCTTAGTATCAATCATTGTTATCCTAAGTTCTTTAAGGACCATGATGGTATCATATACTTTCTCCTCAAATTTAAAAGATTGCTGAGCATAAAGTAGGTATTCAATGAAGATTAATTTGTTGAAATATATTTGGCCTTTTGGGAAATGGCATCAATCCCTTCAGGCATCTAGAGGAAGTCTTTGTGGCTGTTCACAGACATCCTTTTCCCGCAGTGCATCTTAATCGAAGAACTTATCAAACTCTAAAAGGAGGCTGGGTGTGGCTGGGCTCGGTGGCTCATGCCTGTAATCCCAGCACTTTGGGAGGCCAAGGTGGGCAGATCACCTGAGGTCAGGGGTTTGAGACCAGCCTGGTCAACATGGTGACACCTCATATCTACTAAAAATACAAAAAAAATTAGCTGGGCATGGTAGCGGGCACCTGTAATCCCAGCTATTCGGGAGGCTGAGGCAGGAGAATCACTTGAACCCAGGAGGCAGAAGTTGCAGTGAGCCGAGATCACGCCATTGCACTCCAGCCTGGGCGACAAGAGCGAAACTCCATCTCAAAAAAAAAAAGAGGCCAGGCGTGATGGCTCATGCCTGTAATCCCAGCACTCTGGGAGGCTGAGGCAGGAGGATTGCTTGAGCCCAGGAGTTCGAGACTAGCCTAGGCAACATGGTGAAACCCTGTCTCTACAAAAAATACAAAATTTAGCTGGGCAGTGGTGGCATGTGCCTGTGATCCCAGCTACTCAGGAGACTGACGTGGGAGAATCGTTTGAGCCCAGTAGGTTGAGGCTGCCGTGAGCTGTGATGGTGCCAGTGCACTCCAGCCTGGGTGACAGAGCAAGGCCCTGTCTCAAATAATAATAATAAAAAGAACTCTAAAGAAACGGTACTGCGTGTGTTTATTGAGGGCCTGACCTGCAATGGCAGTGTAAGAGCACTGCCCAACATTTGAAACAGTCGGGCTCCAGAAAGCAGATCCAAGCGGCTATCTCAAACTGCATCCGCACACTTAACACATGCTCATTTAACTTTTGCATGACGTTCCACTTCTGCAACTCACGGTCTTTTAGAAACTTTTACGTGGGAGGCCAGAATTCTGGATGATGCTTCTGCCTCAGCTTCAGTAAAAACAACATAAAATGCCGTGTGAGGCTGAGGACTCCACAGGGAACTTTTAGCAGTGCAGCTGCTGTAGCCACCTCCCCCTCAACCTCCTCAATAGAACCTGTGAGGAAGTGACTGTATTCCTGCTCCCCATCTCAGAGCACAGCTTACAATATTGCCCCTTGTCCTAAGTGCTGAAGCATTAGGCCAGGGTTAGTGATAAATGTTATCATACATTGAACAAACCAAAGCATATATGCACCTCTACTCCTCATAAATCGGCTCTGCAGAGCCAACCTGAAAGAATGAATTCAGCAATTCAGTTATTCTAGTGAAACCGCAATGTATTTTTCCCCAACAGATGCTGTCAGAAAGACTCTGGTTTGGCAAGGTGACTGGCTTCTTGCCACTGCTGAGAAAGCTGACATCAAGATAAAACCAACCTTCTCTTCCCCATGCTGGACCTCTCTCCTAACAGACTGTGGCAAAAGGAAATGCTTAAACACTCCAGCATCATCTTCAAGGGCTAACGTTAAAAGCAGAGTTTGGATATTTACCAGAAACACGCAAACTACTGTTGAAAAGGAATGGAAAGAGTTGGTGACTATCATTTCTAGGTAAGAACTGTATACTTCTAGACAACACAGACCTTAACATACAACAGGCATACATTACAAATTTAATGAATCACAAATTCAAATTCAGCTGGTGTTTACTGATGCTAGGCACATATTTGAATTTCTTTGAGGCCAGGTGATGTTACAACCCTCTTAAGTGGCAGAGATGAAGTTTAAATTCTGACTCTGCACTGCTTTTTCCAGTACATGACAATGGCCCAAGGGAATTCAGTCTATTCAAGGAGGGCAGCAGAAAAGGTAAACATCACCCACGCTTTGAATACCTGGGCAACAAGGTAACCACACATGCTCCTGACGTCACCGCCGGGCAGTAGGTTGGCAAGCAGTGTGTGTGTGTTTCACTTAGAGGAAAAGAATACAAAGCAAAACCATTTTAATCCTGTGCATTTTGTCATGTACAATAAAATACAGTAAAAGGAAAAAGAATCTATAAACTTATGGTATACTTTCTCCTTCCCACTTAATACCACTCTCTGTAATTATTTCTGAAAGGACATAATGCATTTCAGGATACAATTTATCTGAGAAGTGAAACATGAAACGACTACGCTGGACAGCAGCACACACAACAGAATGCTTCTTGATTCCTACTGAGACCAATTATCAGGGCAGCATATTTTCCTCTCAGTATGTGGGGAGTCACACATGTTCATTTTCAAAAACAATGGGAAGACTATGCCTGGAGACCACTGATGCCTTTCTTAAGGACAAGGGAATGCATACCTGCAAAAGGCTTCAAGCACATTTTGCCCCCACTAAAAACAACTGAAAATATAACAGGAATCTTTTGCCTAAGAAGAAAACCAAAACCAAAAAAAAACAAAAACCATCATCTGTGTTAAACCCTCAATCTAACTTTCTATCCAGAATTTATCCAGGTCACCAGATACACTGACAACCACTGAGGTGTTATAACCAGAAATAACAACTGTGCTGGTTGAAAGGAAACTGCAATGGAGAAAGATGCTAAGCCAATAGTTCCACTGACTTGTAATGTCAGGGTTTGTGGAGCTGAGTACAACTTTCCTTTTGAGCACAACATGAAACAGGCAGATTGTTTCTGGACATTGGGAAAGATGAAGAGCCCTTTAAAGTGCAAATGGCAACGAAGCCTTTCATTAAAACTATCCCTTAATAATAAAACAACACAAATCTGCCTACGAGATTGGCAAAATTTGAAAAGAATGCAGATACTCAGTGTGGCAAGAGTGTGTGGAAATGGGGCACTCTTGGACAGTATTTTGTTGGTGGGAATACAAACATTTTCAGTGTCTGAAAAGCAATTTAGAAAATCAATCATCAAAATAATTTCACACAAATATCAAATAGAATAGTATAATAAACCTCATGTATCCACAACTCAGCTCAACAATTATCAATTCGTGGCCAATCAACTTTTTTTTTTTTTTTTTTTTTGAGATAAAATGTCTGTCTGGAGTGCAAGAGTGGCTTAATCACAGCTCACTGCAGCCTCAACCTCCCAGACTCAAGTGATCTTCCCACCTCAGCCTCCCGAGTAGCTGGGATTACAGATACATGCCACCATGCCTGGCTAATTTTTTTAGTTTTTGTAGAGACAAGGGTCTTCACTATGTTGCCCAGGCTAGTCTTTAACTCCTGGGCTCAAGTGGTCCTCCTGTCTCAGGGATCCCAAAGTGCTGGTATTATAGATGTGATTCACCGTCCCTGGCCAATTCACGGCCAATCTTATTTCAATTAATCTACCTACTTTCTCCCTCATTGGATTACTTAGAAGCAAAACTAAGACATTATACATTTTCATCTGTAAATAGTTGAGTACAACAAAATGACTTAGATTGCATATCTTATCATACCCAAAAAAATTCGTCTTTTTTTTTTTTTGAGATGGAGTCTCACTCTTATCGCTCAGGCTGGAGTGCAATGGCATGATCTCGGCTCACTGTCACTGCAACCTCCGCCTCCCAGGTTCAAGTGATTCTCCTGCCTCAGCCTCCCAAATAGCTAGGATTACAGGTACCCACCACCACACCCAACTAATTGTATTTTTAGTTGAGATGGGGTTTCACCATGTTGGCCAGGCTGGTCTCAAACTCCTGACCTCAGGTGATCCACCTGCCTCGGCTTCCCAAAGTGCTGGGATTATAGGCATGATCCACTGTACCTGGCCATCATTTCTGCGTGTGTGTGGTTTTTTTTTGTTTGTTTGTTTTTTATGGAGTCTTGCTCTGTCGCCAGACTGCAGTGCAGTGGTGTGATCTTGGCTCACTGCAACCTCCAGCTCCCTGGTTCAAGCGATTCTCCTGCCTCAGCCTCCCAAGTAGCTGGAATTACAGGCACGCGCCACCACGCCCAGCTAATTTATGTATTTTTAGTAGAGACAGGGTTTCACCATGTTGGCCAGGATGGTCTCGATCTCCTGACCTCGTGATCTGCCCACCTAGGCCTCCCAAAGTGCTGGGATTACAGGCGTGAGCCACTGCGCCCGGCCCCAGCTGTCATTTCTTAGTACTACCAAATATCGACTTAGTGTTATGATTTCCCCAATTGCCTCATGTATTTTTTTACAGTTGGCTTGTTCAAATCAGGATCCAAACAAGGTCCATATATTGCATCTGACTGATTTGCCTCTGAAGTCTCCTTTAATACGTAAGCTCCCCCTTCCTCTTCTTTTTCCTTGCAATTTATTTGGAAAAGAAGCTAAACCATTTGTCCTAGAGAATCTCCCACAGACTGGGTTCTGCTGACTGCATTCGTGTGTATCTTTTAATTTGTTCCATTTTGTCTACCATGCTTGAATCTAGATACTTAATCAGATTCCAGTTTGATTTTTTGGGAAGCATACTTCATACGTGATATAATACAACAGGAAGTACACAATGCCAGGAGGCACATCATGAATGGCCGTCTCTCTGTTGGTGATATTATCACTTGGATCTATCCATTATACCATTCCTCATCAGCTTTTTCCTGATGGTTTCAGGCTATCATTGACAATCATTGCCTAGGTCAGTATGTCATTAGGGGCTGCAAAATGGTGATATTCTAAGTCAATCATCCCATCTTTATTTATTAGTAGGAATGCTTCAATAATGAAATTTCCCTCCTCAAGTAATTGGTTACCTGAGTACCTTCAAGGAGACAGGCAGGATTCTTTTTCTCCATTTGCCAGTTTTTAGAATAATATGGTAAATTCTAGCATCCTCAAAAAGTGACCAATCCAGCAAGACCTTTTAATATCACTATGAACTTGTGGACCTTACGTATATTTAGGTACTTCAATCTATTGTAGATGTTATCCCTTTTTTACAGGTCAATTTGACCCATTTTGGCCCCTTCAAGTTCTTGCCATAGGAAACCAGAAGTTTTTCATAGCAACCCTGCATTCTGAGAAGACAAGATGCTCCAAGTTCATCGGTGCATTCCCTGCCCCAGAGCTAGAATCTGCCATTTCTCCAAAAAGCCCTAATTCCTTTTGCTGATGAATTGTATTTAAGAGAACACATGGCAGCATTAGGGATACTCACTGCTACTGGGATGATCATCATATCTAAACTACTTCAATGGCCAGAACTAGAAAAACGGGATTTTTGCTTTTTTTTGTTTTTTGTTTTCTTTTGTTTTTGAGACAGAGTCTCACTCTGTCACCCAGGCTGAAGTACAGTGGTATGATATCAGCTCACTGCAACCTCTACCTCCTGGGTTCAAGCGATTCTCCTGCCTCAGCCTCCCGAGTAGCTGGGACTACAGGCATGAGCCACCACGCCCAGCTAATTTTTGTATTTTTAGTAGAGACGGGGTTTCACCATATTGGCCAGGGTGGTCTCGAACTCCTGACCTCCGGTGATCTACCTGCCTCGGCTTCCCAAAGTGCTGGGATTATGGGCATAAGCCACCACGCCCAGCCTGTGTTTTGTTTTTTTGAGACAGAGTCTTGCTCTGTCACCTAGGCTGGAGTGCAGTGGTGCGATCTCAGCTCAATGCAACCTCCGCCTCCCAGGTTCAAGTGATTCTCCCAACTCAGCCTCCAGAGTAGCTGGGATTACAGGCATGAGCCACCACACCCAGGTAATTTTTGTATTTCTTGTAGAGACAGGGTTTTGCCATGTTGCCCAGGCAGGTCTTGAACTCCTGGTCTCAAGTGATCTGCCTGCCTCAGCCTCCCAAAGTGCTAGGATTACAGGCACCTGATGAGAAAACATGTTTTTTAAGAGAAAACATATTACAAATCCATATTCATATTCCAATTCAAATTTAGAATTCTGGGTTTTATTTCATTGGTTTGGTTTTATATTTGTATCTTTTTCCACTTTTACAAAAAGCTTGGTTCTTAACTTAAAATACAAATATCTGGCCGGGCGCGGTGGCTCAAGCCTGTAATCCCAGCACTTTGGGAGGCCGAGACGGGCGGATCACGAGGTCAGGAGATCGAGACCATCCTGGCTAACACGGTGAAACCCCGTCTCTACTAAAAAATACAAAAAAAAATTAGCCGGGTGTGGTGGCGGGCACCTGTAGTCCCAGCTACTCGGGAGGCTGAGGCAGGAGAATGGCATGAACCCAGGAGGCAGAGCTTGCAGTGAGCTGAGATTCGGCCACTGCACTCCAGCCTGGGCAACAGAGCGAGACTCCGTCTCAAAAACAAACAAACAAACAAAAAACAAGTATCTTCTGTCTCTACCATTTCTCTTTGGGGTATTTATCCTAAGGAAATAATCTGATATGATATCCACGGCAGGGTTCTTTATAGTAGCAAAATAAGAAAAAAAGGAAATAATCTACATGTAAAATAATAAATGAAGAATATATATAATAGTATATCTATCTATATACATAGATATATATTTCATTGCTTGCTTGATGGAATCAATGTAGCATCCCTGTTGGAATCAATAAGTACAGAAATGAGGTTGGTTTGGGTCAAGAATATACCTAATTATTACAAAAAATTATTAAAATAAATAACAGTTCCATTTAAGTTCAAAGACCCCCACTGCATTGCCATTCACTGCCAGTCATGAATGAATTTAACCCCAACTGATAGAACAAAGGCTCCTAACAACCGCCCCTAGATTTCAGATGATATTAATACAACTAGTGTTCATTTTCTAAATTGTGAAACAGAAGCATACAAATCTTCTACCAAGAAATAAAAAAGCAGAAAGTGCTTCTTCTTTGAAATTTTAATTAATTAATTAATTAATTAATTAATTTTTTTTTTTGAGATGGAGTCTTGCTTTATCGCCCAGGCTGGAGTGCAGTGGCACAATCTTGGCTCACTGCAACCTCCACCTCCCAGGTTGAAGTGATTCTTGTGCCTCAGCCTCCCAAATTAACTGGGATTACAGGCGCACGCCACCACGCCCGGCTAAGTTTTTTGTATTTTTACTAGAGACGGGGTTTCACCATGTTGGCCAAGTTGGTCTTGAACTCCTGACCGCAAGTGATCCACCTGCCTTAGCCTCCAAAAGTGCTGGGATTACACATGTGAGCCACCACACCTGGCCAGAAAGTGCTTCTTAATGAGAATAATGTAATTATTAATCAGTCATGGCACTCAGTAATACAGACAAATTACAGTCACATTACCTCACATGAAAGTAAACCTATTTGGTTTTTGTTTGTTTATTTTTTGAGACAGAGTCTTACTCTGCCACCCAGGCTGGAGTGCAGTAGTGTAATCAAAGCTCACTGCAGCCTCAGACTTCTGGGTTTAAGGGATCCTCCCACATTAGCCTCCCAAGTAGCTGGAACCACAGGTGTACACCACCACATCTGGCTAATTTTTAAAATTTTGCAGAGATGGGGTCTCTCTCTATTGCCCAGTCTGGTCTCAAATGATTCTCCCACCTCAGCCTCCGAAAGTGCTGGGATTACAGGCAGGAGCCTCTGTGCCCAGCTGCTCCCACACCTTCTTTATCACTTTCACATTCTTGCAAAAAATAAGGAGGAAGTCATCAAAGCCAAGTAGGATATATGAAGAATGAAGGTAATGGGAAAGAAATGTTTTAAAAGAAAACCAAGAAGAACTCAACTTTTTAGAAGCTGGCACGAGGAAAATTGGAACCACATTTATATGTCATTTAAGCAAGAATCTTTTTTTCAGTATTTAAAAATAGAGCAAGCACAAAAGCTATATCAATTTCCAAAAAGGGAGACACTTTTAAACCTCATGATTATTCCTTGGTTCTTGAACCAATACTCTGTTCATATGCTTATTTTAAAATTTCTCTGACAAATCACTTTCTATTACCAGATCATTCCAGTATATACTTATTGAAATATGTTAATATTGTGTTACATTTTGCTTTGTTTTCATTAAAGGAGCTGGAGAACATTCTTAGTACATAAGAAACAAACATGTAAAGATGGTGCAGTGTGAAGGGATGGGGGCATTCCAGGCACAGTGGCATTCACAGTGTTATCCCCAAACAAGAAAAAGACAATTCATTACCTGCTGAGCTGTAGCATCCTGCTGGACATAAGCTACCTGGCCTGGGTCTGTAAACAGAGTCTAAACAAACAAACAAACAAAAACTTATCAGTAGCTCTTTGGATAGCCTGCCTAGACAGCAAAATTATCCTACTGCTAAGCACCAGTTTTTAGAAAAGCTAACTCCCATTTTAGCTAGTAATAATCTTTCATTAATACAGAAAATAAAGATAGTAATCTTAAATTTAGCTAAAGCCTTTTATTCAGATGGCTCCAAAGAGATTTGGAGCCATCTGAATAAACCATCCCAATGGCTAACATACTTCACAATTTTACTCCTAAGCAAAGCCTCTCTTGGGGCTGAGGGTCACAGTTAATTAAAAAGGCATCTCGTGAAAACAAAAGAGAATGACATGGACAAGGGTTCACAGGCTCACGCATAACACTGCTCACAGGCGTAGTCTTGTGATTAAATGAAAATGGATGGAGATAGACAGGCATCCAGAAGAGGATTACATTCCTAAGGATTACAGCCATTTCAAACGTAAGTGCATGTTTATTATCAGAAGAGAAGTAGAAGGAAAGTAAATTGAACTTAATGTTCCATGAGTTCTTTATTGGATAGTCAATAAAGCCATAATTAAAAAAAAAATCATCATCATAAACTAAGTTGGGTCATGATGCAGCAAAGCTAACTAGAGAAAATTCTTTGAAACTATTGTAGCCAGGGCACCACGGTTACTATCTCTAATCCAGAAAAATGTCAAAATGTCCTTTCTTCTAAAGTTTCTAAAAATCTGGCTAGGCGTGGTGACTCACGCCTGTAATCCCAGCACTTTGGGAGGCTGAGGCAGGCAGATCGCCTGAGGTCAGGAATTCAAGATCAGCCTGGCCAAAACGGCGACTCCCCATCTCTACTAAAAATATAAAAATTAGCTAGTTATGGTAGTGGGTGCCTGTAATCCCAGTTGCTTGGGAGGCTGAGACAGGAGAATCACTTGAACCAGGGAGGTGGAGGTTGCAATGAGCTAAGATTGTGCCACTGCACTCCAGCCTAGGAAACAGAGCAAGACTCTGTCTCGGAAAAATAAAAAATAAGTAAATAAAATAAAAATTATCCAAATTCAGACATTTAGTAACACTGTAATAAACTAAAAGTTGGTCACAGGACATTCTTACATAAACTAATCTTATTCTAATATAGGCAGGGGTATTCCAAAAGTACCACTAAGTCTTCAGTGATTTCATACTTACGTAGATTTGAAAGGCACTGATTAGGCAGGCCTCATTTCTTTTTGGGAATGATCTGAGCCTCTTTATTAAATATCAAATGAGGACAAATTTTTATTACCAAGATGCTACTATAAAAGCATGGAATTTAGATGTTAAAGATACACATTTCAAAGTACTTTGTACATTGTAAAGTGCTAACAATGTAAATTAACATTTATATGTTGGGGGATATTGGTGTCACTCATTTGGAAGCTATACTGCAAGTCACTGGCAAAAAATAAAATAAAAGCAGCTATAATTGTATAGCTTTTACCAGTAAACATCTTTGCTTCTAGTACAGCCTTGCAAATCAGTAAGTTATTAAGAAGTGGTAGCTAATAAGCTTAGCAGGACCCTTTCTTACACATTTAGCTGAAATAATCTGTGTGTTTTCACAGAGCCTGGTTCTTGATACTTAGGAATAATAACAAATTCATAACCTAGTCAACTGGAGAGAAGAGCTATACACAAACCCATGCTCTAACTCCTTATTGCATTTAGTGTTGAGAAGTAAATCACATCTTCCTCTGCCAAGCTGGTTACAAGCTCCTTGAGAGCATAGATCTTTTCTTTTTTTTGAGACAGAGTCTCGCTCTGTCACCCAGGTTGCAGTGCAGTGGCATGATCTCGGCTCACTGCAACCTCTGCCTCCCAGGTTCAAGCAATTCTCTGCCTCAGCCTCCCGAGTAGCTAGGATTATAGGTGCCCACCACCACGCCTGGCTACTTTTTTGTATTTTTAGGAGAGACAGGGTTTCACCATCTTGGCCAGGCTGGTCTTGAACTCCTGACCTTGTGATTCACCCGCCTCAGCCTCCCAAAGTGCTGGGATTACAGGCATGAGCCACCACGCCCAGCTGAGAGCACAAATCTTATCTGAATACGTTCTGCATCACCAGTAGCTAGCGCAATGACTGACAGAAGGTAAACACAAGTAATCGGTTAATTAGTTAATTAACAAATTATAAACAAATAATCCTTCACATGCCTGCGCGGCTTCCACTGGGTGGATGTATACCAGCGTGTGCTCTGGACCATCCACTGATGTGTAGGAGGCACCATCTGCCGTGTACACCACCTGCTGGGGTGGGCGAACCTGGTCATCAGCATAGACGATCTGAGCCACTGTTCCAGTGTCCGGAACAAAGTGCACCTGGCATAAAAAGGAGGCAAGGACGAAGAACAAAATCAGTCTCACAGAGGTAAGAGCTCGACAAGCGCACCTGGGATTCTAAAATATCCCCAAGGAAAGGAGAATGGGGATGCGTACACCTTCGTCTACACCGAGCTGATGACTGGGGAGGACCCAAGGACCCTGTCATTGATGTACTCCTGTTAGGCAACCGACTTAAACTCCCCTTTGCCTCAAATGTCCAATGCAGATAACTCTTTTGGAGAGTAATAAGGATGTGGTTAATTGATCCTAGAAACGACACTGAAGATTCCTGCTTGACAACACTACCAGAATAAAACATACAAGTTACTCTGTGGTGTGAAAAAATATGTCAAGACTCAAAAGCCAATTGCTCTCAACACATCATAAGAATTCTATTTTATAACTAATAGTGTCTTTCAGCAGGCACATTAAAATAAGGTCACTTTTGGCCAGATGTGGTGGCTCACACCTGTAATCCCAGCACTTTGGGAAGCTGAGGTGTGTGGATTACCTGAAGTCAGGAGTTCAGGACCAGCCTGGCCAACATGGTGAAACCCCATCTCTACTAAAAAAAATACAAAAATTAGCTGGGCGTGGTGGGGGGCACCTGTAATCCCAGCTACTCGGGAGGCTGACAGGAGAATTGCTTGAAATTCAGGAGGCGGAGGTTGCAGTGAGCCGAGATTGCGCCACTGCACTCCAGACTGGGTAAGAAGAATGAAACTCCATCTCAAAGATAAATAAAATAAAATAATAAAATAAAAATAAAATAAAATAAAATAAAATAGTCACTTTCTTTCCCGCAAGTTGTTTCATACACAAAGGACATACTGGAGGTGTATCAGTAAATGCTTGCTGAATCATTGAATGGAATAGAACTCTTCCTTGCCAGGTAGATGAAGACACAGAAAATTCTAATACAGTACTTTTAAGGCGTTCCGAACAACTATTTCAGCTGTCACCAGGGTAAATAATTTTCTCCCAAGACCTAAAGAACTAAAGCAGAAATCGAGTTTTGCAAAATATTTTCCGAGTGGTCAGCTTTGGAGGATTGAATTCTTGGAGGCCTGAGCTTGGCACATGGCCTGATGCCTGATATTGGAGGTCTGGAAGCAGATGGCCAAAGCACACATTTGGGAGAGAAATAATTTATGTGTTGCTCTCGAAGTCAGGCACTCTTAGGGTGGAATCCTTGCTCTTATACTGCCTTGGCTTTGGGCCTAACTTTTTATGTCCGTTTTCTCTAGTGAAGGATTGTAGATCCCAAAGATAATATAAACTAATTTAATCCTCAGAAGGAAACCTAAGAGACAAAATGTAATCAAACACCACAGAAATACAACAAACTTCTACCTCTACACTAAATGATTAGTCTGGCTTCTACATAAACTTGATTTGTCTGGGAAGATAAAGTTTGTCTATTGGAAAAATTAGGCTCATATTTGAGCAGGCTTAATTGCTATAAGACAATTTTGTGACTTTAGATTTGTTCATTAACATCAAAGCCTTGAACTAGTTTCAGTGCTTAAGAAGGGAAAACATGTTTCCTCCAGACAAGTTATCCAAGCTTTTCCGCTTGGTCTTCATCGCTCATTAAATCAGAATTCCCAGCTGGCGGAAGAACCAATTGGGAGGAAGGAGTGCCACAGGGACCCTGACCTTGGCTATCTACTATCTGGTTACCCATAGACAGGGCCCTGGTCATGCAGTGTCACAACTAGATTTTCTTTTGTTTTGCTTTTTAATGAACTACAATTTTGTCTACAAATAAAATATACCAAAATACATAGCTGCATGGAAGTTGACCTCAAAATGATTTCCAGGAGAAACAAAACAGAATTATCATATACTCTGCTGAAAACATCGGTGGAACTTTTTTAAGTAATCAGACTAAGACTTCATTTATTTTTATTTTTAGAGACAGGGTCTCATTCTGTCACCCAGACTAGAGTGTAGTGGTGCAGATGGTTCACTGCAGCCTCCACCTCCTGGAGACATGACTGCACCACTACAGGCATGCACCACCATATCCAGCAAATTTTTTTTTTTTGTAGAGTCAGGGCCTCGCTTTGTTGCCCAGGCTGGTCTTGAACTCCTGGCCTGAATTGATCCTCCTGCCTTGGCCCCTTAAACTGCTGGGAAAGGCATGAACCACCATATTTGGCCCATACTGAGACTTTTTAATCATACCGGATGACCAATTTTATTGATTGTATATTTATTATATTGCTTAAATTAAATAAAATCTGCATACTTAAATGTTTCAGTGTAACTTTTTGATTTTGATACGGTACTATGGTTATGTAATGTAATGAAACATTAAATTTGTATGTTTAGGCCAGGCGCAGTGGCTCAAGCCTGTAATCCCAGCACTTTGGGAGGCCAAGACAGGCGGATCATGAGGTCAGGAGATCGAGACCATCCTGGCTAACACAGTGAAACCCCCGTCTCTACTGAAAATACAAAAAACTAGCCCAGCGAGGTGGCGGGCGCCTGTAGTCCCAGCTACTCGGGAGGCTGAGGCAGGAGAATGTGTAAACCCGGGATGCGGAGCTTGCAGTGAGCTGAGATCCAGCCACTGTACTCCAGCCTGGGCGACAGAGCGAGACTCCGTCTCAACAAAAAAAAAAAAAAAAAAATTTGTATATTTACTATAATGTTTAAAAATTAAGTTTTATGCTTTGGTCACATATAAAACATGGCTCCATATGACTGCTAATCATCCCAAAATTCAATTCCATACCAAAAATGCAGAGATTTGCCGTCACTAAGAACAGTCAGAATAACGTGGCTGGTTCTAGCAGCAATCTGAAAGGATAACAGCAGCATTTGATCAAGTGACTAACTTCTAAAGTGGCTGACTCATAATGGAACAACTTTCACTTAGAGGTTTATATTCTGAATTTAAAAAGAAAAGAAAAGGCCACTCACTTTATAGATATACCTGTACTCATTACACACAAAGGACCAAACTCCTATGGATAACATAAAAGAAACAAACTATAGTTTGAGATTTTCAGCACCAATAACATAAATAAAACAGGGTAGTAAAACAGACTATGACAGTAAATTGCAGACAAGGCAGAGAAGCCTATAGGTGGTGGTCTAGCTCTCCTAACTCACAGTGAGCCACGTCGATGGAGCATTCAAGGTGCCAAAACAGTCCCTATTCCCTGGGTACGAGTTCTTCATGTCGGCTCCTCCCAACCAGTCACTACTAGATAGTTAGCAAACTGTGTCCAGCTGAAAACCTCTCAATACCAAGCTGGAAAAGACCAGTCTTCACCTGTGCAGCATTCTGTTCGTGCTCTGCAGACGTCGGCCACACGTGCGAGCTTTCATCTTTGGAATCCATCTTCTCCCAACTGGACAGCTCCACGTCTGGCACACCTAGAGCAGCACGGGGTGCAGGACAGTCATCTGTCTACCACATGTGTGTTCATGAAGGACAGAAAGGTCTGTCTGCAGTGAGCCTGAGAAAACACAGAAAAGGAACCAAGACTTTCAGTAGATAAATACATTTCAATAGATTACAATTTCTTTTTTTCTTTCTTTCTTTTTTTTTTTTTGAGACGGAGTCTTGCTTTGTCGCCCAGGCTGGAGTGCAGTGGCACCATCTCGGCTCACTGCAAGCTCTGCCTCCTGGGTTCACGCCATTCTCCTGCCTCAGCCTCCCGAGTAGCTGGGACTACAGGCACGCACCACCATGCCCGGCTAATTTTTTTGTATTTTAGTAGAGACGGGGTTTCACTGTGTTAGCCAGGATGGTCTCGATCTCCTGACCTCGTGATCCACCTGCCTTGGCCTCCCAAAGTGCTGGGATTACAGGCGTGAGCCACCGCACCCGGCTAATAGATCACAATTTCAACCACAAAGAGTAAAAGAAAGATTTGTCATAAAGCAACACACCTGGGCAAAAAACGTAAAAATGAAGATATTATTTGT
>NW_016805082.1:692899-697099 GCF_001698545.2 Rhinopithecus bieti | reverse complement strand
TTTTGAGTTGGTTTGGTTTTTGAGATGGAGTCTCGCTCTTCTGCCCAAGCTGGAGTGCCGTGGCACGATCTAGGTTCACTGCAACCTCCGCCTCCCAGGTTTAAGCGATTCTCCTGCCTCAGCCTCCTGAGTAGCTTAGACTACAGGCATGAGCAACCATGCCTAGCTAATTTTTTGTATTTTTAGTAGAGATGTATTTTCACCATGTTGGCCAGGCTGGTCTCAAACTCCTGAGCTCAAGTAATCCACCTGCCTTGATCTCCCAAAGTGCTGGGATTACATGCATGAGCCACCACTCTCGGCCAATCCTAGCTCTTTGAGAGGCCAAGACAGGAGGATCGCTTGAGGCAGGGAGTTTGAGACCAGCCTGGTCAACATGGTGAGACCGCATCTCTGTTTAATAAAAAGAAATTTAAAAATATAATAATATAATGTATTGCATGCTTGCTATGTTCTAAACACTCATTGGGGGGGTGTGTGTATAATATCTTATAAAATTATATATTTTGCATATGTATTTGTGTATACATACATGTGTGCATGTTTGTATAATGCAATCCTCATTAAAAATACTGAAGGTAATCTTAGTTCTCGTGAGGAGAATGAGTTTCCCAGATGCCAAAAGCAGGCTCTTTCCTTGTAGACGCTAACTTCCCATACCACCTTTACTTCAAAATGAACAGCTGAATAATAAGTCTCAAGATGAGGGGAAAGTGGCAATTTTCTGTGTAAAAAATTTAGTGAATGCAAATACAAACTTTTTTTCTCACATGGTCAGTGCTGGAGTGATTAGCGGCCAAATAAAAAGCCTTACTAAATTTCAACACACACAATATCTGCATCTCAAAGTCTTATTCCTTCCCAAAACAGGCTTTTTAAGGTAGTCAGTCTTCCCTTTTGATGATGATAAAATGTTAGTATTTTAGAAGTCCACTTGGCACTTGCTGTGTTAACAGGGCAGCAGCCACAATGCCAGAATAAAGACCAAAGAAGAAAAAAAGAGAAGGTACGTGAACTTCCAAAGTCTGTGCCCAACTCTGGAAAACGGGATGCCATGTCCATCTTCTGAGCCATCCAGGTGCCTGTTCCTGCTTTGCCTCAACATGATCATTCTCATCCCCACCATGCAGCGCCCCCCACCACACTTATTCACCCTGCATGCACCCTACTCTTCCAATCCCCATTTGCGGGGGACTTGAAAGACTGCCACATCCACCAACAGGTGAATGTAACAAGAAAGGAACACAAGGGAACTTCATGGAGAAATGGGAATATCCTGCATCTTGTATCTGAATTGGGGTGGTGGTTACATAAGGAATATGTGTGTCAAAAGCCATCAACCTATTAAGATATGTGAATTTTATTACATTTAAATTATACCCTAATAAAGTTGATTTTTTTTTTTAAGCATACCTTCCTCATACAGCAGTACTACTTAAAAATATACACAAAGATATTCAGGGTGAGTTTCATCTGGTATATAAATTATATCTCAACAAAGCCATTATTTAAAGAAACAAAAAGTATTAAGAAAGGAATAGGCTGGGTGCAGTGGTTCACACCTGTAATCCCAGCACTTTGGGAGGCCAAGGCCAACAGACTGCTTGAGGCCAGGAGGGCAAGACCAGCCTGGGCAACCCCAGGTGAAACCCCATCTCTACAAAAAATACAAAAATTATCCAGGTGTGGTGGTGTGCACCTGTGGTCCCAGCTTCTCGGGAGTCTGAGGTGGAAGGATCACTTTGAGCACGGGAGGCGGAGGTTACAGTGAGCCCAGATCACGCCACTGTACTGCATGGGTGGCAGAGTGAGATTCTGTCTCAAAAAAAAAGAAAGAAAGGAATAAATGTCACCAATCATCTAAAGATCTATAAGAAGAAAATGACAAAATTGTACAAAAGGACATAAAAGGCTCAGTAATTACAAAATCAGAGCCAGGCGTGGTGGCGCACGTCTGTGGTCCCAGCTACTCAAGAGGCTGAGGTGGAGGATCCCTTGAGCCCAGTTCAAGGCCAACAAGGGCAACACAGAGACCTTGCTTTGAAAAAAAAAAACAAAAGGAAGGAAGGAAGGAAGGAAGGAAGGAAGGAAGGAAGTTAAGTCATAACATGTTCCATGTAGGAAGCTTTTTTTTATAGTTGTTTATTTTGAAATAACTTCAGACATAAAAGTTGTCAAAAGAGTACAAAGAATTCCTGTATTTCTTCACTCCAATTCCCTGAATGTTAACATTTTACCATGTTTACTTTATTATTTCCCCTTTCTCTTTCTTTCTCTCCGTTTTCACCTGAACCATTTGAGAGTAAGTTGCCAGCACAATGCCCCTTTCCCCTAAATTTCTAAGTGCCTAATTCTATTTTCTTTTTTTCCCCAAGACGTAGTCTCGCTCTGTCACCCAGGCTGGAGTGCAGTGGCGCCATCTCGGCTCACTGCAAGCTCTGCCTCCCAGGTTCACGCCATTCTCCTGCCTCAGCCTCCCGAGTAGCTGGGACTGCAGGCGTCCGCCACCACGCCCGGCTAGTTTTTTTTGTATTTTAGTAGAGACGGGGTTTCACCATGTTAGCCAGGATGGTCTCAATCTCCTGACCTCGTGATCCACCCGCCTCGGCCTCCCAAAGTGCTGGGATTAAAGGTGTGAGCCACAGCGCCAGGCCCTCAGTGCCTAATTCTTAAAACAAGATTTTCTTATAGCCACAGTACTGTTATCGAAATGAGGATGTTAACACGGAAACAGTCCTATTACCTAATTCACAGACTTTATTCAAATTTTGTCAACTCTAATGAACGTCCTTTAAAAGAATACAACATTTTTTCTCCTGGCCTGGGATGCAATCCGATATTGCACACAGCACACTCAGCTGTCCTGCCCTTCAGTCTCCTTCAATCCCAAACGGTTCCCTGCTCTTTCTTGGTCCGCCGTGACCTTGACATTTATGAAATGCACAGGTCATTTATTTTCAGAATGCTCCTCAATTTAAGTTTGTCTGATGTTTCTTCATGGTTAGATTCAGGATATGTATTTTAGCAGAGACACCACAGAAGAGATGTGTGTCCTTCCTATAGAGGAATTTGAGTTGTTTCCTTCAGCTTGGCTCACTGATCGCACAAATGCTCAGGTGTGTGCTATGCTAGGCACTGGGGTGCTATGGGGATCGGCAGGTACAGTCCATGCCCTCACAAAACCCACACAGCCCAGAGCATCTTTTGTCTTTGTTTTCATGTCTAGAAAGGTATACTTTATTTCTTCTATTTTAATTATATTTATATCTCTTTTAATAGGTAGTAAATGCAGCTGGCTCAAAATTCAAAAGGCACAAAAGGTATACAGTGGACAACTGCCCTACCTGGAATGCCCTAGCCATTGCTCAGAAGCAACCTATATTATCAATTTATTGTATTTTCTTCCAAAATTATTTTGTATACATACACACAAGCATATATATACTCTCTCCCTCTCCAACCACAAATAGATGCATACTACTGATTCCATCAAGGTAGCATTTCTTCTATATCTCGTTTGTCCCATGTAATATCATACCTTTCATATTGTTCCATATATATACAGACATTCCTCATTCTTCATTACAGCTGCATATTTTAATCTTGCATTCATAAACGCTTAGGTTATTTCTAATATTTTGCCATTACATGTGACACTACGATGAGAACTTTGGACATAACATTGCTTTACAACGTATCTTGCATTTTATGTATTAGTACCCCACGTTTTGGAATCTCTGAGGGAAGATACTAGCGAAGTTAAAGTGATTATCATATGTAAAATGGAGATCATTTTATTGTGAGGGTTAAATGATGTATGTAACAACCCTAGGCACAAGGTCTAGTACATAGTAGGTGATTAAATATATCAATTTTCACATTTCACAAACGAGTCATATAGAGCTTCACAATTTTCAAAACATTTTATACCCTTTAAAATCTAACAATTTGGCTGGGCAAGGTGGCTCACACCTATAATCCCAGCATTTTGGGAGGCCAAGGTGGGCAGATCATTTGAGGTCAGGAGTTCAAGACCAGCCTGGGCAACATGGTGAAACCCCATCTCTACTAAAATACAAAATTGGCTGGGCGCAGTGGCTCAAGCCTGTAATCCCCGCACTTTGGGAGGCTGAGACGGGCGGATCACGAGGTCAGGAGATCGAGACCATCCTGGCTAACACGGTGAAACCCCGTCTCTAC
>NW_016805082.1:671244-691924 GCF_001698545.2 Rhinopithecus bieti | reverse complement strand
AAGGAAGGAAGGAAGGAAGGAAGGAAGGAAGGAAGGAAGGAAGGAAGGAAGGGAGGAAGGAAGGAAGTTAAGTCATAACATGTTCCATGTAGGAAGCTTTTTTTTAAAGTTGTTTATTTTGAAATAACTTCAGACATAAAAGTTGTCAAAAGAGTACAAAGAATTCCTGTATTTCTTCACTCCAATTCCCTGAATGTTAACATTTTACCATGTTTACTTTATTATTTCCCCTTTCTCTTTCTTTCTCTCCGTTTTCACCTGAACCATTTGAGAGTAAGTTGCCAGCACAATGCCCCTTTCCCCCTAAATTTCTAAGTGCCTAATTCTATTTTTCTTTTTTTCCCCAAGACGTAGTCTCGCTCTGTCACCCAGGCTGGAGTGCAGTGGCGCCATCTCGGCTCACTGCAAGCTCTGCCTCCCAGGTTCACGCCATTCTCCTGCCTCAGCCTCCCGAGTAGCTGGGACTGCAGGCGTCCGCCACCACGCCCGGCTAGTTTTTTTTGTATTTTTAGTAGAGACGGGGTTTCACCATGTTAGCCAGGATGGTCTCAATCTCCTGACCTCGTGATCCACCCGCCTCGGCCTCCCAAAGTGCTGGGATTAAAGGTGTGAGCCACAGCGCCAGGCCCTCAGTGCCTAATTCTTAAAAACAAGATTTTCTTATAGCCACAGTACTGTTATCGAAATGAGGATGTTAACACGGAAACAGTCCTATTACCTAATTCACAGACTTTATTCAAATTTTGTCAACTCTAATGAACGTCCTTTAAAAAGAATACAACATTTTTTCTCCTGGCCTGGGATGCAATCCGATATTGCACACAGCACACTCAGCTGTCCTGCCCTTCAGTCTCCTTCAATCCCAAACGGTTCCCTGCTCTTTCTTGGTCCGCCGTGACCTTGACATTTATGAAATGCACAGGTCATTTATTTTTCAGAATGCTCCTCAATTTAAGTTTGTCTGATGTTTCTTCATGGTTAGATTCAGGATATGTATTTTTAGCAGAGACACCACAGAAGAGATGTGTGTCCTTCCTATAGAGGAATTTGAGTTGTTTCCTTCAGCTTGGCTCACTGATCGCACAAATGCTCAGGTGTGTGCTATGCTAGGCACTGGGGTGCTATGGGGATCGGCAGGTACAGTCCATGCCCTCACAAAACCCACACAGCCCAGAGCATCTTTTTGTCTTTGTTTTCATGTCTAGAAAGGTATACTTTATTTCTTCTATTTTAATTATATTTATATCTCTTTTAATAGGTAGTAAATGCAGCTGGCTCAAAATTCAAAAGGCACAAAAAGGTATACAGTGGACAACTGCCCTACCTGGAATGCCCTAGCCATTGCTCAGAAGCAACCTATATTATCAATTTATTGTATTTTCTTCCAAAAATTATTTTGTATACATACACACAAGCATATATATACTCTCTCCCTCTCCAACCACAAATAGATGCATACTACTGATTCCATCAAGGTAGCATTTCTTCTATATCTCGTTTGTCCCATGTAATATCATACCTTTCATATTGTTCCATATATATACAGACATTCCTCATTCTTCATTACAGCTGCATATTTTTAATCTTGCATTCATAAACGCTTAGGTTATTTCTAATATTTTGCCATTACATGTGACACTACGATGAGAACTTTGGACATAACATTGCTTTACAACGTATCTTGCATTTTATGTATTAGTACCCCACGTTTTGGAATCTCTGAGGGAAGATACTAGCGAAGTTAAAGTGATTATCATATGTAAAATGGAGATCATTTTATTGTGAGGGTTAAATGATGTATGTAACAACCCTAGGCACAAGGTCTAGTACATAGTAGGTGATTAAATATATCAATTTTCACATTTCACAAACGAGTCATATAGAGCTTCACAATTTTCAAAACATTTTATACCCTTTAAAAATCTAACAATTTGGCTGGGCAAGGTGGCTCACACCTATAATCCCAGCATTTTGGGAGGCCAAGGTGGGCAGATCATTTGAGGTCAGGAGTTCAAGACCAGCCTGGGCAACATGGTGAAACCCCATCTCTACTAAAAATACAAAAATTGGCTGGGCGCAGTGGCTCAAGCCTGTAATCCCCGCACTTTGGGAGGCTGAGACGGGCGGATCACGAGGTCAGGAGATCGAGACCATCCTGGCTAACACGGTGAAACCCCGTCTCTACTAAAAAATACAAAAAGTTAGCCGGGCGAGGTGGCGGGCATCTGTAGTCCTGGCTACTTGGGAGGCTGAGGCAGGAGAATGGCGTAAACCTGGGAGGCGGAGCTTGCAGTGAGCTGAGATCCGGCCACTGCACTCCAGCCCGGGAGACAGAGTGAGACTCTGTCTCAAAAAAAAAAAAAATACAAAAATTAGCCAGGCTTGGTGGCGTGCACTTGTAGTCCCAGCAAGTCAGGAGGCTGAGACAGGAGAATTGCTTGAACCCAAAAGGAAGAGGTTGCAGAGAGCCCAGATCATGCCACTGCACTCCAGCCTGGGTGACAGAGCAAGACTGTCTCAAAGGAAAAAAAAAGGAGAAAGAAATCTAACAATACATTCCCTGTACCTGAATGTCTTTGATAGTAAGGCTTGTCATATTGATTTTCCTTTATTAATTTTCTTTTTAACTCCACAACGTTTGCAGCCCTGTTGATTCTGATTTACGGGAGACAGTAGAAGAATCCCAGGAACAGGAGCCACGTTACCGCTGTCTGGCCGGCAGGTGCTGACAGGCTCTGGTAACCAGGGATAGACTTTCGCCCCTCACCTTTTTGCCTCTCCTACAGACCCGAGGGAACGGACAGCCACAACTATACCTTGTTTAGAAAACAGCAGCCATTTTCTGTCCTTTGCCCCTTGTCCCAAAAGAGTTCAAGATTTCATTTCCAGGAAGAGAATGACATGGTTGCATTTCTATTTTCTCTCTAATGATTGACTTTATTCAACAAGTATTTATTAGTACTTGGTATGTGCCAGGCACTGTTCTAGGTCTTTAAGAAACAAGTTTATCAAAAAAAAAAAAAAAAAAAATCCCTGGCTTCTTGCAGCTTCTAGTCTAGTTGTTTCTTTCCTGAACAGTGTTGTACAGGGTCTAAAGTGTGAACTTTACAATCAGACAAATCTGGGTTCTGAGCTCCCAAATCTTCCATGTACTTAGTCGGGGCATTAGTAAGCCAAACACTCTGATCCTCAGTATCCTCACTTAAAAGTCCAAATTACCAGCTGGGCGCGGCGGCTCACGCCTGTAATCCCAGCACTTTGAGAGGCCTAGGCAGGCAGATCACTTGAGGTCAGGAGTTCGAGACCAGCCTGGCCAACATGGTGAACCCCTATCTCTACTAAAAATACAAAAATTAGCTGGGCATGGTGGCGTGCACCTGTAATCCCAGCTGCTCGGGAGGCTGAGGCAGGAGAATCAACTGAACCTGGGAGGCGGGTGTTGCAGTGAGCTGAGATTGAGCCACTGCACTCCAGCCTACGCAACAAGACGGAGACTCTGTCTAAATAAATAAATAAATAAATAAATCCAAACTACCTGCCCTGCATGGTTGCTGTAAAAATTAACTACATGTTATGTATTTCATCGAGTCTATAAAGCACTTTCCCCCCATGTTTTAACATTTCTGGAATAGGTATCTAGTTTACAATCAGTGGCATCTTGCAGTTACTGTCATCCAGGTGGCAGTCAGGACATAGGGTCACTGCCCACTCATGTGTGATCTCACTTCGACTGAGTCATGTGCACTGTTGACATACTTAGCCTAACTGCCACTTTAAATGTCTTCAAAAAGATTACACGATAACTCGGTATTCAAACCAAAAGACATGGAAACAGTAGCAGGGCATAAATTTTATTAGAGAAGCAAATATCCACCACTGGAAAAATGACCTTAACCACCGAGGCCCTTACAGAACCTGGGTATAGAAGACGGCCCATGTGGATGAAGCTGTATGATGTGTTGTTATTACTGAGAGTCACAGGAAAAAAAAAAAAAATGGCCTGAGGTTGAGTGAGAAAACAGCAGGTTTAAACTTGCAGAACAGGTAACAGATGCTTAGAGGAGATTCCTGGAGACAGTGGAGTGCCCTCTTTTAAGAAACGCCACATCACCAACGCTCTTGGTGGCACAGAGAATGACACTGTGTGGAAAACCACCCACATCAAGTACTCTGAGTCAAAAAAGATTCTGAAGAATCAGACTCTTGGAGAAATTTTAGGAATATCTTAGTCAATCTATTTCTCTTTATATTTTCACTCTTTTGTATGCCAAAGAGTGAGATGATAAAAATCAATGTCTAAACAAATCTAGAAGAGCTCTTTCAATAAGTATATAATTAAAATACTAAATGACAGAAAGCACTGGTGAAGCCAGGCATGGTGGCTCATGCCTGTAATCCCAGTACTTTGGGAAGTTGAGGTGGGTGGATCACGAGGTCAGGAGTTTGAGACCAGCATGGCCAACATGGTAAAACCCCGTCTCTACTAAAAAAAATACAAAAATTAGCCGGCATGGTGGCGTGAGCCTGTAATCCCAGCTACTTGGGAGGCTGAGGCAGAACTGCTTGACCCGGGGAGGCAGAGTTTGCAGTGGGCCAAGGTCGCGCCACTGCACTCCAGCCTGGGTGACAGAGTGAGACTCCATCTCAAAAAACAAAAAAAACAAATAAAAAAGCCACTTGTGTCAGAAGTACAGTTGGCAAGATTTTTTTCTTACTAATGTGTAAAATCACTGTGTATCTTACCATCAACATCTTAGACTCAATAAAATATGGCAATATTTGTGATCACATAACAATGATGAACATTGAAGAAAAGGTAGCAATTTTCTTCATGCTTGGTGAATGTCAAACACGTTTTTTAGTACATGGCAAGCACTGAGGAGAAAAAGGTGAGCAAAAAACTCTGCTCCCAGAGAACTCACAATCTAGTTGGAGAGATGACACCCCACTTTGCAGCTCACCCCATGGCTACACTTGCAGGGTGAGAGTGACAGTGATGAAGAGTAAGGGGAAGTAGGAAGGAAGGATAAACCTCTACTTTTCCAACTAGTTCAGCGATAAGGCTGGGCAGGCACCAGACAATGGAGTATCCTAGTGTGCCAGCCTCCACCATCACCTGCCCGCCTAGGAGCCCTGAATTCCCATCATGCCGTTCACCCCACAGCCCTACCCACTCACCATCCACCAGCCTCCCCCGCCCCCAACATCACTAAGCCCTTCTCAGCTAAAGCCGACATCCGGAACTCCCAGGGACTTAGGATGCAGGAGCTCCTGTCTTCATCACCTGCACACAGAGGTGGAGGAAGAGGCCCAGATTCACCTTCAAAGGTAGATGAGTATCTGGAATCCCAGGCTGAACTACAAATACAATTTCACTTAAAATGTTGTGACACACAGTGGTTAAGTTCCACAGCACTGTTGGTACATTATTAACCTCAGACACATTAAGAAGCAACAAAGGTTTCTGTACTGGCCTTGCACCTTAAATGCCAGACACGTCATTACTGATAAGGGAAGAAGTGTACCACATTCCAGACAACGCACTTACAAATAAACTTTTCTGCTCATTATGAACTAACTAGCACAAACTGTGGGCTCTCTCCCTGAAATCCAAGTCTAGACATGCCACGGAAAGAAGTTATGGGGAGACTGATGAGCCTGCAAGATGAACATAAAAACTGTGAGGACAAAAATGGAGGACGGTGAGTGCCAGTCTGGGGAGGGAGTTGTGGATGGTCCCAGGAAACAGCCCAGACAGACAGGGACTAGGTTCCACAGAAGAGATTAGGGGGTGGAGGCAGAATTTTTCTGTTGTTCTCTCTCTGATATTACCCTGAGCTCCTGCCGCCCAACCCGCAATCCTACCCCCTCACTATCCACTAGCCTCATTCCTAACATCACTAAGCCCTTCTCAGCTAAAGCCAACATCCAGAACCCCCCAGGATGTAGGACTCAGGAGCCCAAATTAGCAACCTGCTGGGGGAAAATGTGGCAAAAATTAAGCAATATCTGCTGATGCAGTCATCAACACTGCAATATAGAAACATAGCAAAAGATGAGTGCAAAAAATCAAATCATAACACAAAAAAATTAACACAGCAGCTAGCTCTGTGCTGCATGGCAGTGGGAAAACCTCAAGGCAGCAAAAAAGGCTGGGTAGGGTGTAAATAGCAGGTGCCAGGAGGATGGCAAGGTGCTGGGCACTCTGCTACCACACACTCCCCCGCTGCAGAGCTAGCAAAAACATATGTTCAGACAGCACAGTTCCTCTAGGGGAAAAGGAGTGGCTGACCCAGAGACTGGCCTGATAAGCAATTGCTCGTTTTCAAAAAATTAACATTTCACCTTTCTTTCAATGAATATGCACTAGCTATATGGTGATTTTTGCTGACCCAAGCATAAAAAGAGCATTCTTCAGAATATTTATATAGCAATTAATCTCCATTTAAAGAAATGATACTTGGGCTTTAAGTGAGTTACCATAAATACTACAGGCCTTGGGCTGGATTTGTACATATTTGTGTTAGAGTCCTCTTTGGAATCAGACAGCCTAGCTTCAAAGCTTGGATTTGCCACTTGCAGCTTTTGGCAATTTGCTTAATCTCTCTGAGCTCCACCTTCTTCATATATAAGGATAAAGAGCTAAGAATATTAGATATTTAACGAATAGGAAGGCCTGGCACAGTGACTCATGCCTGTAATCCCAGCACTTTGGGAGGTCAAGGTGGGCAGATCACTTGAGGTCAGGAGTTTGAGACCAGCCTGGCCAACATGGTGAAACCCTATCTCTACTAAAAATACAAAAAAAAATAAAAATTAGCCAGGCGTGGTGGTGTGTGCCTGTAATCCCGGCTACTTGGCAGGCTGAGACACAAGAATCACTTGAACCCGGGAGGCAGAGGTTGCGGTGAGCTGAGATTGTGCCACCACACTTCAGCCTGGGTGAGAGTGAGACCCTGTCTCAAAAAACAGAAACAAAACACAAATAGAAAACAATGGTAAACTGTGCGTAACACAAAACACCTGTATGTCAAGAAACAGAAAACACACCCTTCTAAATTCATACTTAAGATCAGATTCCACTTGGTAACTAAAAAAATAAGTGATTTCACTCTGTATATAGAGAAAACACATCTTCTTTAAGATATTGAGTTATAAAAAGGGGGAAGAAAGATAATAGGAAATCAAATTCTATGGCGTAGAATAACAGAACTAATTTCAGAATTAGAAGAGAAATTCTAGGCCCACAGTTCTGAAATATGTTCAGATGACAGGGACCCTGAAGACACAGCACCATGAAATATTAATAGCTGACATGTACAGCATTTGTTATGAACCAGGCACGTTCCCTAAAAAGGAAGGGAATTCTGAAATATGCTTCAACAGGGAGGAATCTTGACGACATTACACTAACCACACATATCGGTTCATTTAATCCTCACAATAACTTATGAAGTAGGTACATTATATCTCTACTTTACAGGTGATGGATGGAGACAGAAAGAGGTAAAGTGACTTGCCCAGGGTAACAGAGCTAGGAAGTAGTGGAGCTACGATGCAACCTGGGCATGAGGCTGCCTAGCCCACATACTTAGCCACAATCCTACACTGCTTCTCGTCCCACAAACTAAGAACACTGGACCTGCATGATGATTCCAGTATAAATGACTCTACTAATGAGCCATGTAACAATCATACCCAGCCTCACTTTACTTTTTTTTTTTTTTTGAGATGGAGTTTCGCTCTTATTGCCCAGGCTAGAGTGTAGTAGTGCAATCTCAGCTCACTGCAACCTCTGCCTTTTGGGTTCAAGTGGCTCTTCTGCCTCAGCCTCCTGTGTAGCTGGGATTACAGGTATTCACCACCACGCCTGGCTAATTTTTTGTATTTTTAGTAGAGACAGAGTTTCGCCATGTTGGCCAGGCTGGTCTCAAACTCCTGACCTCAGGTGATCCACCCACCTTGGCCTCCCAAAGTGCTGGGATTACATGCATGAATCACTGCACTCAGCCTACTTTATTATTATTATTTTTTGAAGTGTTAAATGAAGGAAGATTAGGTATTCCCAAGTTTTCCACCAACTTTTTTGCCACTTGTTGGCTTATCACATCCTAATGCTGGCTAAAATGACTGGCAACAACAGCAACAAAGAGTTAACAACATTTTGTGAGACTGAAAATTCAAAATTAAACAAATACTATCCTTGATTTCTATTAAATGAAAGACACCTCTGTCCAGCTCTAGAACACTAGTGTTTTAGGGAAGATAGTTTGAGGACAGATCATCTGGAACAACTTCTGTTTTATAGAATCATGTCAAGTCCAGAGCAAGTCAATGGCAATACCAGACTCAGAGGCTGAGACTCCCAACACTCCTAGCCCTAGGTCACACTGTGGCCACAGGACTGATCATGGAAAGGATTGAGAGGAGTCTTCAACAAGAGATTCCTGATTCTGCAGAACACTGTTTTGTCTTTGTTTCTTTAAGACTGTGGCCCTTGACTGCCCGCTTAGAGAAACAGTCTTGCGCTCTGTAGCCCAAGTCAAGGAAAAGTGTCTCACCAGCCATCACAATAGTCCAGCAAAGTCAGAAACCTCTGCTTAAGAGCTAGTGAGATTCGAGAGGGCAGTGATCTGGACAGAAAACTCGTGCAAGGCCTCTGAAGGGTGGTCCCCCTGGCAAGAGACGAGCCCTCCTTCCTTGTTACAAAAATGTTTTCACTTTTTTAGCGCCTTTCTCATTCTTCTTTTATTTCTATTTTCTCTTTCTTTCTTTTTGTCTAAGATAAAAGTTCTAGGATACAAATTAGCTCATTACAAAATACCCACTTTGAAAATTTTAGAGTAATCCTATGAGATTATAAAAGCTCCAAGTAACAACCATACATCAAAGAAAAGCTTGATGCAGAGTAATGAAGGAGAAAAGCAGTGTCACAGGAAAGCCCAAATTAGCAACCTGCTAGGGTAAAAAGTGGCAAAAATTAAGTAATGTCTGTTCTATGCAAATGTTCAAGGTCTGTGAACTGAAAATAGTGAATTAAGCTAGGTGGCAATGAATGAGGTAAGGAAACCAATGAGGTAAGAGGCACCAAGCTAGAACCTTCCCAGCAAGAACGGGCACAAGACAAAAGACAACTTAGATATGGATTAAATTCCAAATGCACATTTTAATTTATTTGATGACATTTTGAATGTATACTCCCTTTAAAACCATGTTACACACCATCTTTTGATTCCCAGAATAATAGAAAAGCATATTAACTCATAATTAAATTGAAATAAATTAAGCTGAAATAAAATAAAAATTTAAGCAATCATCTGTTACAATGTCGGTGATTAAAAAAAGCAAGGAAATAAAACTAAATGCATTTAGACAAACCAGTTACCTCTTTGTGAAATAAGCTCATCAGAGTATCTTTTCAGCTCTATAATTGAGATGAAATGATTTTTTAAAAATGGTACTTGAAGAAACAGAAGGTTAAACAGTGTCAGATAAAACACCGAAGAAGACTCTTACGTAGGTATAAAGATGAGACTTGTATCCAGAAGACTTGCATCCAAAATTCTAAACATTTTGGAGCTAGGTGGGACAAGAACTCACTATGTTTGATTTGACTTTGAACTACAACATTCCTCCGCCTTGAGCCCAGCACAAGGCATTCCGGCATCCTGCATTCCCAGCATGCTTAGCAGTGCAGAGTGGAGGGACCAGGCACCCACTGGAGCCACCCAGCCCGGCTTCCAGCCCCGCCTCCAGCTCACCAGCAGCTGACCTGGTACGAATTGCCCAGCCTCTCTGTGACTCAACTCTATCACTTGTAATATGGAGACAAGAACAGTATCACCCTCGTAGAGGTGTAAACAGGACTAAACGATATAATATTTGCAAAGTGCTGAGAACAGAGGCTAGACTATGGTAAGCACTTATATATGTTACATGGAAGAAATAATGACCAGGGTCATTTCTGAGACACAAACTTTAAATGGTAGAGCAAGAAGAAACTAACTAGGGGAAAGAAAGGAACACAAAAGGCAAGAGAAGAAAAGAGAGGAAAGCAATGGAAAAACAGAAGGAAAAGAGAGTATTCCAGAAGAGAGCATTTAGAGGAAATGACATGAGAGGACAAGAGGAATAAATGGAGTGGGGAGGAGTCTAAGAGAGAAAGAACTGGATAAACAGTGAACAGAATAAGTAGAAGGTGAGGGGAAGGGAGGGAGAGAAAAACTAAAGAAAAGAGAAAACGTGAATCAGATTGTTCTGAGCTAACTAGATAGGAATTAGAAGTGAGAGTGGAACAGTCTAAAAGATCACTCCCGTGAGAAAGACCTCCTGGGTTAAAATCCACTCGACAGTTACATCTGAGGACAAGGATATGGGGACACTTGCTGAGCCCCCACCATTCTCAGACGCCTGAAGACACGAACGGCACCTCAATAAAGTGCCCGATATGCTGCTCTTAAAAATGCCAACAGCACCCATCCATTGAGGAATGGCTCAACAAAATGTGGTCTGTACAGTGGAATATTATTCAGCCTTAAAAAGGCAGGGAATTCTGGCATATGCTTCAACAGGGAGGAACCTTGAAGACATCACACAAAGTGAAATAAGTCAGACACAGAAGGGCAAGTATTGTATGGCTCCACTTATATGAGGTACCTGGAATAGGCAAGTCCAGAGACAGAATGTAGAAGAGTGGTTACCAGGGGCCTGGCCAGGGAACAGGGAGTTGTTGTTCAATGGGGATGGAGTTTCCTTGGGGTGAAAGACTTCAGAAAACAGATGGTGATGGTTGCACAACAATGTGAATGTACTTAATGCCACTAAATTTTACACGTAGGCCTGTAATCCCAGCACTTTGGGAGGCCGAGGTGGGTGAATCACCTGAGGTCAGGAGTTTGAGACCAGCCTGGCCAACACAGTGAAACCTTGTCTCTACTGAAAATACAAAAGTTAGCCAGGCGTGGTGACAGGCACCTGTAGTCCCAACTACTCGGGAGGCTGAGGCAGGAGAATCGCTTAAACCTGGGGAGGCGGAGGTTGCAATGAGCTAGGATCGCACCATTGCACTCCAGCCTGGGTAACAGGAGCGAATCTCCATCTCAAAACACAAAAAACAAAACAAATTTTATACCTAACAGTGGTTAAATGGTAAATTTCACTTTATGTATACATTTTACTGCTATAAAAAATGTAAATAAAAACTGCTGGAGGTGGCCCTGGTAGTAATCACCATCCCACTGTCCCCATGGTGGGAACGGGACTTCACTTCACCTTTCCCATCATGACAATGAAAAAACCCTTGCCACCCCAGGGCCACTACTGCCCACATTCAAGGCAAACCCTGCCTCCCACTGGCCCTTCCTCTGCCCAGCCACACTGACACCATTCCCTTCCTGCCACCACTGCAATCTCTCCCAGCTCAGGTCAGCGGAGCTGGTCTCCAACCCACCCCCTCTGGAATTGCTGCGAGCCAGTCACTGCTCCTGGAACAGGGTGGCTACACCAAGTGCCTTCCAAGGTGCCTGGCACATAGGAGGTGAACAATCAATAGCAGTGACTGCTGTTGTTGCCAATGTGCTATCAAACCCCAGTCTCACTATCCCGCTTCCTAAGCTGGTGTATTTAGTTGTACTAGAGGTGGGGTCATGGGGAAAAGGCAGTGATATTCGGTCTCCTACGGTACCTCATCCACGCATGGTATCTCTAAGGTTTCTCAGGGTGAAGGGAAGCAGAGCAACTAGAGGGTTACCTGGAAGGTCCTGTCCAGTTCACAGACGGGTCCCTTCCTGTCAAAGGCCTGATCAGCACAGGCCATCCTGTGGACCTATTCCAGCTGCTACTCTTTTTCCCCACCCCCTGGTTTCCTAAGCCATAAACTCTGAGGCTCCGATTCTAGGTTTACTTCTTGGATCTCTGACCCCTGATTCACCTTGGGTGTCGCTCCATGCTTTTTATACAAGATTTGTGAAACTCCGTACCCCACTGGCCAACTAGAACCCACCATCAAGCAAAGGCTGTTGCCCTGGCACTGTGCCCCCAAGCATGGCCAAGGGGAAGAGAGTGGGTACAGGACCATCCGAGAGACGGGATGTGAGGACAGCCATCATGAACTGAGTGCTTACTGCGTGCTAGACCCTGGTCTAAGCAGCTAACATTCATCAGTTCAGTCCATTTAATGCCCATGACAACTCAATGAAGTTGTTTAAAACTTATGTTCAGAAAAGAAATGATAGTACAGAACCCTAAACTAGTGCTCTACTCCGAGCAGCTGCTGATGACCACATGACTGAGAGGTGTCACATTAAATCACGGAGCTACAAAATCAGACCAAGAAGAATGAAAATAAAGAGCTTCTATTATGTTCATTCATTTGGAATGAACATAATAGGAGAGAGTTTCCATTTAACTGATTTCTGGAACAAATAATTTTAGAACTCAGAAGAAAAGAAAAAATAATGGACTTAGTTCTAAATGGTGAATAGAAACTGGCAGCAGAATTAGTGATGAACAAATAACAAAATAATACAAATTCCAGCACAAATTCCCCATATGAGATGGGAAAGCCCAAATCCTCCATCATGTTTCTCAAATTTTAAAAGATTAACAACCATCCATTAGCACTCCTGAGAAAAAATAAAAATGACCAGTTATGAAAAACACAACTCCCTTCGCCTTGCCCAGCAAGGTTCGTTCCCAGAGCCCTCCCAGATGCTGTTTCACGTGCCCTCACCCCCACCGCGTGACGGAGCCAAGGTGGGCTTCTTCTCCACGTCTTACAGAGGAAGAAGACAGCAACGTCACTTGCTCATTCCACTGTCCAGGGTCTGGCCAGCCTGAGTCCCTGCAGCAGACAGAGCACGGTGCCCCTCTTATCATACCACTATGACCCCAGCTAAAGAGCTACTAAAACCTAGAAATTGGGGCAGAGTAACATGACTAAAATACACACACACACACACACACACACACACACACACACACACACACATATAGTTTGAAATGGAGTCTCCCTCTGTCGCCAGACTGGAGTGCAGTGGCGCAATCTCGGCTCACTGCAATCTCTGACTCCCTAGTTCAACGATTCTCCTGCCTCAGTCTCTCCAGTAGCTGGGATTCCAGGCGCCCACCACCATTTAGTAGAGACGGGGTTTCACTATGTTGGCCAGGATGGGCTCGAACTCCTGACCTCATGATGTGCGCGCCTTGGCCTCCCAAAGTGCTGGGATTACAGGCGTGAGCCACCGCGCCCAGCCTAAAATATTTTTATTTTATTCCACTAGGAAGTAAACTAAACACACCTTTAGTTAGGGGAAATATGCCTGAGGAACTGAAGTAAAGAAGCAGGGAGGCTGGGCACGGTGGCTCATGCCCATAATCCCAGCACTTTGGGAACATGAAGAGGGTGAATGGCTTGAGACCAGGAGTTCAAAGCCAGCCTGGACAACATGGGGAAACCCCACTTCTACAAAAAATGCAAAAAATTAGGCAGGCATGGTGGTGTGCACCTGTTGTCCCAGCTAAGCCGGGAGGCTGAAGTGGGAGGATCGTTTGAGCCTGGAAAGTTGAGGTTGCAGTGAGTACAGTGAGATCGCAGCACTGCACTCCAGCCTGGGCGACAGAGCGAGAGATCTTGTCTTAAAAAAAAAAAGAAAAAAAGAAAGAAAGCAGGGAAACCAGGCTTTCATAAAGGATTTCAACAATTTTTTTTTTTTTAAAGAAAAGCTGTTAAGCCTCTGATTAGGTTCCAAACAAAATTGTTTTGCTTTTCGGTTAAGGCATTATGGATGTGGGATATTTCTACATAAACAGAGAGGCCTGAAGGTAAAGGTAAAAGAAATGAGGCTGTGATAATGCTGGGGCACTCCAGGCGTGTCTAGGGGCCACTCACATTGACCAGTTGTTTCAAGTGTGGGCCGTGAGGCACACGATGGAGCTCTGGAAGCTCCAAGGCACAGGAGGACTCCTCCAGATGATGTGAGTTTAAGCCATTTAGAAAAAACTCCAGAAAAGCCTTCAGAAACTGGGTGAGCAATGGCAGACACATTTCAGAGAAAGTCGTGCTTCTGATATGAGACTGAGCTATCTGTTACAATCTAAACCCTAGTGTGTAGCATGTCCTAAAGAAACCTTCCTGGCTTGTCTCTGGTTGTCATCAAGGAAGATACTGTATAACCAGAAGAGAACTGAACTAAGATTTCGAGGCTTCAAAACAAACCAACCAGGTGAGAAAACACAGGATGACAGAAACAAGCCCAGCAGTGAAGCCCGTCGGGCAGGTCTGAGACGGTGACCTCCGCCTGCTTCTCCCTCTCCATGTGGTGTCCCTTTGACCTGCCACTTCCCATGTAGAAATCTTCACACCAGGCAATAATGCTTCCTACTTTCCTTGTGCACAAAGGGCTGCAGAGACTATCAGCTCAGGTTTCCCATCAGGGTGTGGCACCCCTTTCTTCATGCCTCAAAGGAGGCATAAAGCAAATCTTTCTTCATGTTCACCCAAGAAATGTGGACTTTTCCCTAATTCAATTAAGACCTTTTCATGTACCAAAAAACAAAGACCGATCCTCCCATTCCATTTGAGAGTTTGTTAGTGATGCATGAGGGCCCCATCAGGTGCTTCAAAGGGGCTCCCGCCACTCACTCAGACAGAAGAAACATGAGGCTGAGACACTTGTTGGGGGTCCTAGCCCGACAATCCTACATGAAAATCCTTCAGAGTTTAAAAGGAACCAACATTCAGTGTGAGTTCTAAAGAATGATAAACCTTGATGTTTGCCTTTTTCTTTTTATAAAGAGTAGCAGCTGGTTGGCTGGTAAAATGTGAAGGCAATTTCACAAAGAAATCTGTCAGGGGTCCTGTGTTCTATCCTCACAAGATAGCAGGTGGGAACCTCAAAGCGCCAGAGTGCATCACGCGCCTGCAGAAAAATAGCACAAATCCTAAGCGTCTGACCTGAGAGCCGCTCTCAGAGGAAATGCCTCTGGCTCGAGGAGCAGAACTCCACTAGCACCCAGAAGCTCCTGCGCCCTCTGCCCAGGACACCCACCCTCCTCCCCAGGATCCACCCAGCCTCTGGTGGGCTGCAGAGGGCAGAGCAGCGCAGTCCGGAGCTCGCCTGAGGCTGGTTTCTGACTATAAGACTCAGTTGGCTCCAGGGTGTGACCTTCCAGGGTTGCGGGGGAGACTGTGAGGTGCATCCTAGAGCTCCCCCTCCTTGGCAGGTCTTCTACTCCAGTTTCTGTCTCCCCAGCAACTTGAAACTACTGAAAATCCCCTCTTCTATCCCACTGTGTTTTGACTTCTTTTTTTGACCAGCCCAGCCTGGTAAGCAAAGCCCTCAAGGAGAAACCAGTGCTGGACTTGAGGCTCACGTCCCCATGCCTTCCTGGCCTCGGATTCTGCCCCTCCTGTTCTAACTGCCTTCACAGCCCTTCAGGCCCCATCCTTCACCTCCTCCACCCTACGAGGAGGCTCGCCTGGAGCTCTGCAGGCTTCTCTGCCTCTCAGCAGCCCCTTCCCACCTTCAGTTCCTTAGGCGTATGTCCCCTAACTAAAACTGTGTTGATTTTACTTCCTAGTGGAATCTAGTTGCCAGGAAAATGTAAATGAAAGCCATAATGAGATGCCACTTGACGCTCACTAGGGTGGTTTGAATCAAAAAGTCAGATAAGTGCGGACAGGATGTGCTGAGATCAGAGCCATCGTAGGCTGCTGGCAGGAACGTAAAGGGTGCAACCACTTTGGAAAACAAGCTGGCAGTTCCTGGAACAATTAAACGCCATAGTTACCATATGACCAAGCAATTCCACTGCTAGGCACAGACCCTAGAGAAAGGAAAGCATGGATCCACACGAAGACTTAGACGCAAAGTTTACAGTAGTGTTATTCATCATGGCCAAAAGGCGGAAACCACCCAAGTGTGCATTAATGCAGGGGTCTCAGACCCCCGGGGCCGCACACAGGTACCAGTCCTGTGGCCTGTTAGGACAACGGCAGCACTGGACTCTCATAGAAGCAGGAACCCTGTTGTGAACCGTGCAGGTGAGGGATCAAGGTGCTCACTCCTTTTGAGAATCTAACTAAAGCCTGATGATCTGAGGCATTAGATTCTCAGCTTCATCCCAAAACCACCCCCAACCCCTTGTCCATGGAAAAACTGTCTCCCACAAAACAAGTCCCTGGCTGGGGACGGCTGCATTAGTGGACAAATGCATAAACAAAATGTGGTATATCCATACAATGGAATATTTATCATTTGACCACCACAAAGGAACAAAGTATTGATCCATGCTACAACATAACTGAACTTTGAAACATTATGCTAAGTGAAAGAAGCCAGTCATAAAAGACCACATACTATATTTTTAAAGTCCAAACCAGGGAAATCTATAAAGACAGGAAGTAGATTAGTGATTTCTTAGGGTCAGGAGAGGATGGGAAGATGGAGAGACAGCTAAAGGGTATGACATTTATTTTTCCTTTTTTTTTTTTTTCGAGACAGAGTTTCACGCTTGTTGCCCAGGCTGAAGTGCAGTAGCGCAATCTTGGCTCACTGCAACCTCCGCCACCCAGGTTCAAGTGATTCTCCTGCCTCAGCCTCCTGAGTAGCTGGGATTACAGGCATGCACCACCACACCCAGCTAATTTTGTATTTTCAGTGCAGACAGGGTTTCACCATGTTGGTCAGGCTGGTCTCGAACTCCTGACCTCAGGTGATCCGCCTGCCTGGGCCTCCCAAAGTGCTAGAATTACAGGCGTGAGCCACCGTGGCCGGGCTATGATGTTTCTTTTTCAGGTGATGAAAACGTATCAAAATTGTTTGTGATGATGGTTGTACATACCTGTAAGTATGCTAAAAAAAAAAAAAAAAAAAAAGTTGAATCGGGAAAATTCTGACAGTACGGATCATTTAGAAATAAACAGTAGCGGGCGCGGGTGCTCAAGCCTGTAATCCCAGGCACTTTGGGAGGGCCGAGACGGGCGGATCACGAGGCAGGAGATCGAGGACCATCCTGGCTACAACACGGTGGAAACCCCATCTCTACTAAAAACTACCAAAACAAAAACTAGACTGGGCAGAGGTGGTGGGCGGCCTGTAGTCCCAGCTACTCGGGAGGCTGAGGCAGGAGAATGATGTAAACCCAGGAGGCGGAGCTTACAGTGAGCTGAGATCTGGCCACAGCACTCCAGCCCGGGCGACAGAGCGAGACTCTGTTCTCAAAAAAAAAAAAAAAAAAAAAGAAAGAAAGAAACAGTAAAAGTTACCCCCTCTCCCACCACCCCAACCTATTCCCTAGATATTACCATTGCTGACGTTTTAGTGTCTGTCTTTCCACTGATCTATCATATATAAACACAACACACATAAACTAGCTGTCTTTATGCACAAATGTACTCATGGAGAAATGTAACCATACTTTTTTTTTCCATTATCTTATATATAGAAATATACTTTAACTTAACAGTAAGCTGTGGACACCTTTTCAGATACTGAAAGTATCTGCAGTAATCTCATTGCTTTCAACATGATAGATGTGCCAATCATTTATTTAAATATTCCTCTGATGGGCCAGGCGCGGTGGCTCACAACTGCAATCCCAGCACTTTGGGAGGCCAAGGTGGGTGGATCACTTGAGGTCAGGAGTTCAAGACTAGTCTGGTCAACATGGTGAAACTCCGTCTCTACTAAAAATACAAAAATTAGCCAGGCATAGTGGCGGGTGCCTGTAATCCCAGCTACTCAGGAGGCCGAGCCAAGAGAATTGCTTGAACTTGGGAGGCAAAGGTTGCAGTGAGCCGAAATTGCACCATTGCACTCTAGCCTAGGCAACAAAAGCTAAACTCCATCTCAAAAAAAGTATAATAAATAAATAAATATTCCCCTGATGGAAATTTTCTTTTTTATCCTCATAAAAAAATTATAAAATATGGCCAGGCGTAGTGGCTCATAGCTATAATTCCAATACTTTTGGAGGCCGAGGCTGGTGGATCACTTGAGCTTAGGAGTTCGAAACCAGACTGGGCAAGATAATGAAACCCCGTCTCTACAAAAAATACAAAAATTTAGCTGGGTGTGGTGACAGGTACCTGCGATCCCAGCTACTCTGGAGGCTGAGGTAGGAGGATTGCTTAAGCCTGGGAGGTCAAGGTTGCAGTGAGCTGTGATGGTGCCACTGCACTCACCCTGAGCAAGAGAGCAAGACCTTGTCTCAAAAAAATGTGTGTGTATGTGTGTGTGTGTACGTGTGTGTGTGTACACACAGAATGGAGTGCAGTGGTCCAATCTCAGCTCACTGCACTCTGCCTCCTGGGCTCAAGTGATTCTCCTGCCTCAGCCTCCTCAGTAGCTGGGATTACAGGTGCCCACCACCTCGCCTGGCTGTTTTTGTATTTTCAGTAGGGAAGAGGTTTCGCCTTGTTGGCCAGACTGGTCTCGAACTCCTGACCTCTGGTGATCCACCTGCCTCTGCCTCCCAAAGGTCTGGGATTACAAGCATGAGCCACCACGCCTGATCCAAAAATCTATTTTTATTTTGACAAAATATTACACTGTAATTGTTCATTCCTAGTGAGCTAATTTTTCCAGAGTTAGCTTAGTGTATACAGGAGAGGAGAAGGTTTAGGATGGAATAGACTAACTGAAAGAAGTGAAACTGAAGAGACCTTCGTTCCCACTTCCTAGGTATGGCACTAGACTAAACTCTAAGAAGAACATACTCCTCAAGGTAGCCTAGAGGAAAGTAACATAAACATTGTTATTGAAATAGATTCCGAAGTCCCCCGTTATGTGACCCTCCTGGTGACCACTTTCCTCTCACTGACTCTCTGCCATACCCACACCGGAGGGAACCCTACGCGGATGCTGCCAGGTCTCCCTTTAAATTCAGGGCCACTGATCTCAAAGGAGCACTCAACATTGGCTCCCACCCTATTCTGCCTTGGAATTAACTTTGGATTCTTGTCTCCAAAAAGGACTACTCCTTTCCCTCCTCTTTCCCCTTAGGCTTCTCCTCCACCATCCTGACTCCAGCTGATGCCTCGCACTTCCCTGGGAAAAGAGAGCCCCTCAGGCAGGTATTCCCTCAGCTCCCACATCAGCACCCTGTCCTCACCACACTGGCTCAATGGAGGTGGCCTTTCCGCCTGGGTGGCTGGCACCAGGCCTTCTGGGACCCTCCAAGCCTTCTCTGCAAACCAGCTAGCATGTGCTACAATCTATCTTTATTAGAATAAAAAAGTGTGCACTTATCTAGACTTATATTTCAACAAAATCTTTATATTAAACAAAACCTTCCCTTGAGCCCACGTTCCTGCTCACCTACCCGCCATCTCTCTGCTCTTCCCCCCACACACTGAGACTCTGCAGCATGGCCTGCAGTCCAGCCCCACGGCCTAACTGTCCCCTCCCTGCCTCGGCCTCGGCCCACCCCACTTGGGCTTCCATCCCCACGACTCCCTGCGATGGCACATTCTAGAGTGTCTACTGCAAAATCCAGCACTCCCCACAGCTCTCATCCTCCCTGTCCTCACATGGCACTCACACCGTCTGCAAATCTCTTCCCTTCATTCCTGATACTACGCCTTCCTGATTTTCCTCCCATCTCCCGGGCAACGCCTCCGCAACCTCTTCTGGTGGCTTGACCTCCACAGGTCGCGCTGCTGGGCTCTCTCTTGGGTCCTCCTTCTTGTTTTTGGCTTCATACTCTCCTTCCGCTCGTCCAGCCTTTAAGGTGGCAACAGCCGTCTGCTCTGTGGGAATGCTTTCTCCGCCACTGTCCACCACCTACCTCCTTCTCATTATCCAGATCTCAGGGTCAATGCTACCTCCTCAGTAGGCTTTTTTGATCAACCTTTCTCGTGGGATTCTGCTGTAATACTCTGCAAAGCATTTACCATCAGTTAGGCAAGTTCAGTATGTGTGCACTACCTGTCCTCCCGCTGGAAGGCTGCTGCAGGAGCATCACCTCACTGGAGCTGATGAGGGAGTGTCCCCAGCACCTGGAGCCATGACTGGCCCAGGAGGCCATCTGGAAGGAATATAGTGCAGTCTTCTGCTTAGAAGGTAATTTGTTACTTCCCAAAACCCTCTTAGGATGAACTCTCATAAACAAAAAAAAGTATTGCCATTAAAAATAATGGTATTTAACTGCTTCCACAGCTAAGAAAGCATGTGTGTGTGTGTATACATACATATAGATAGATAGATATCTATATATCTCTCAACGTTTATAACTGGATTTTAATGAGCTGAAAAGAAAAACAACACTACGGGGGGAAATGCAATTGACAGATGACATCATCTAGTACAATACAACTGGCAAGGTATATGGAACTCAACTGCTCCCAAGCCACACCAAATCAAAACCAGTCTTTGTGAATGCAAAGAATACACTATAAGCCAAATATGGTATTGGGCAGGGCACAGTGGCTCATGCCTGTAACCCCAGCACTTTGGGAGGCCAAAGCGGGAGGACTGCTTGAGCTCAGGAGTTTGAGATCAGCCTGGTCAATGGGGCAAAACCCTGTCTCTACAAAAAATTAGCCACGTGTAGTGGCATGCATCTGTAGTTCCAGCTACTCAGGTGGATCACTTGAGCCTAGGAGGCAGTTTGCAGTGAGCCGAGATTGTGCCACTGCACTCCAGCCTGGGGGACAGAGCCAAACCCTGTCTTAAAAAAA
>NW_016805082.1:655575-668658 GCF_001698545.2 Rhinopithecus bieti | reverse complement strand
AAATATATATATATATATATACACACACACACACACACACACACACACACACACACAGTAATAAAAGAAATTCTTTAATAAGTCCAATTCTTATAACCCAAGGTACAGATCTTGAGGTTCATATATAGTCTCTGAATATTTTCATATTCATGAGCTGTGACCCTCCCACACCAATGCTGCAAGATTAGTCCCAATGCTTCCGTTCTTAGTGTACACAGAGGTGCTGGGCTCACGGTGGCTAATAGCAGGCTCATGGTGGCATGGCAGAGTCTGGGGTGTGTGGTTCTAGGACAAGAAGGTAGATTTCCTCACGCTGTGCCTCCAACCTGTATTAGTTAATAGAGGGGGCAGAGGCTTAGGATGGCAACAAGAATGGTTGGAAATCACATATAGTGCTCCCTTGTGTAGTGGGCTGTGGCAAGTCCTTATGTCATAGCTGGTGCCTTAACATGACCTTCTAGCAGCCTGCTACTGACCAAACTTCCTCCTCCCCACTTCTAGCGCTGCTGCGTGAATTTGGTTTCCTTTGGGTTTTTTTTTGAGACAGGGTCTCACTCTGTCACCCAGGCTGGAATGCAGTGACACAATCTTGGTTCACTTTCAACCTCTGCCTCCCAGGTTCAAGCAACCGAACCTCAAAAACACAAGTAGCTGGGACCACAGGCATGCAACACCACGCCTGGCTAATTTTTTTGTATTTTTAGTAGAAACGGGATTTTGCCATGTTGGCCGGGCTGGTCTGGAACTCCTGGGCTCAAGCGATCCACCTGCCTAGGTCTCCCAAACTGTGTGAGCCACCACGCCAAGCCTGCAGCGTGACTTTGAGTGGAGGACAACAGATCTCTAGGGTCAGGGGCCTGGACTGAGGCTCCTCGGCTGCCAGCTACAGCTCCATGACCCGGGTGAGTGAAGTTACTTCTCAAGGCATCATGACTTCATCTATTGCATGGTTACAGCAGGACCAATAGTTCCAGTTCCCTAAGGTAGAACTAGGAAATAAATGAAATACACTGTGCAAATGAAACCCACACCTGGCCCATAGGAACACTCAAAAATGCTCATTGTTGTCGTTTTTGTATTTATTAGCATATACTTACTAATTCTCCCATCAATTCATGTTCATTCCCAGGATTAAAAGGAACGAGAAGAGCCAAATGAAAATAAGCACCTCAGATTCTTGTCTGCTATTGTGTAGGCAAAATGTACCTGAAATTCAAATCACACAGATCATAAACTCTCCACTAACAGGAAAGGTTTGTCCAGCTAAGAAAAATTCTGAAGCATACTGTAGCTTCAGAATAATACTTTTATGGCCTCAATTTCAGCAAAATATTAATCTATATCCTTTATTGTTTAGAGAGCTCCAAACAATAAAGGCAACAGTCTTCATGCCATGTCAGCAAACCACAGAAAACTGCCTTTATTAATGATACTCTGGTTTCTATGATGCTTATTTTTGTAATGCATTTTCATCTTTTCGATTTCACTCAAAATTCTGATAGGGCAACAGGTAATGACCAGTGTGGGTAAGCATGAGGAGAAACTGGAACCCTCATACACTACTGGTGAGAATGTAAAACACTGCTGCCAATATGGAAAACAGCCCAATAATTCCACAGAAGGCTAAACATAGACACACCAAATGACACAGCAATTCCTCATCCACGTGTAATAAACCCAAGAGAAATAAAAGCATATGTCCCTAAAAGACTTGTACATGAATGCTCACCATTGCATTATTCATAACAGCTAAAAAATGGAAACGATCCAAATACTCATCAACTGATAAATGAATAAAATGTGGTATATCCATTTAATGGAATATTATTTGACCATAAAAAGGAATGAAGAACTGGAACATGCTACAACATGGATGAACCCTGAAAACATTATGCTAAGTGAAAGAAGCTAGTCACAAAGAAATACACATTGAATAATTCCATTTATGTAAAATATTATGTGAAATATTAATTTGCAGAACAAGCAAATTAATAGACACAAAAAATAAACAGTGGTTGCCTAGGGCTTAGGAGGAGATAAAAGAATTAATGGTGACAGCTAAATGGTTCAGGGTTTCTTTTGGAGGTTATAAAAATGTTCTAAAATTGATTGTGGTGACAGTGACAGCTGCACAACTCTTTGCATGTATTAAAGCCATTGAATTGTACACTGTATTTTTAAATTTTTATCTATTTATTTACTTGAGACCAGGTTATGAGACTGGCAATTTTTGTATTGTGGGTAGAGAAGGGGTTTCGCCATGTTACCCAGGCTGGTCTCGAACTCCTGGGTTCAAGCGATTCACCTGCCTCAGCCTCCCAAAGTGCTGGGATTACAGCTGTGAACCACCGCACTTGGCTGAACCATGTACACTTTAAATAAGTGAATTGCATGGTATGTAAATTGTATTTCAATAAAGCTGTTCTTGGAAAAAAAAAAAAGATGAGCGGTTAAGTCAATGCAAACTTTCTAGAAAGTTCCAGAGGCAAGAGAAATTGAGGGGATGCTTAGGTACCAGTAACTATGGGAGAGACAAGCCTCAAACAGTAGTAAGGATGGGGCTATACAAGACTACAGAGGAAGTAGAATAATTTAAACTTTATTCAATTGGTCTACAGTTCCCACACTTCATGAACTGGTTGTACCAGAATAACATAGAAAGCTAGGTGAGAGAAAAATTCCAGGCCAGCACAGTGGCTCACATCTGTAATCCCAGCACTTTGGGAGGTTGAGGCAGGATGATCGCTTTAAGCCCAGGAGATCGAGGTTGCAGTGAGCCGTGATCAAGCCACTGCACTCCAACCTGGGCAACAGCAAGACCCTGTCTCTGGGAGGTAAAAAAAAAAATCATTGAGCATGCATGTTTCTCAGCTATGAATAATGAATTTAGAAAGCTGGCCAGGCGCGGTGGCTCAAGCCTGTAATCCCAGCACTTTGGGAGGCTGAGATGGGCGGATCACAAGGTCAGGAAATCGAGACCATCCTGGCTAACATGGTGAAACCCCGTCTCTACTAAAAAATACAAAAAACTAGCCGGGCGAGGTGGCGGGCGCCTGTAGTCCCAGCTACTCGGGAGGCTGAGGCAGGAGAATGGCGTGAACCCGGGAAGCGGAGCTTGCAGTGAGCTGAGATCCGGCCACTGCACTCCAGCCTGGGCGACAGAGCCAGACTCCGTCTCAAAAAAAAAAAAAAAAGAAAGAAAGAAAGCTTCAAGCACACATCCTCCAGCTCCCTTCTGAACAGCAGTATTCAGTCACAAGACAGCTGGTGGGGTGTACAGATACAATGTAAGACCCTGTTTCACCCATGCACCCAACACCATTTGGCCCCTGTATCTCAAGCTCTTTTGTTGAATTAACCAGTGCAGTAATTAAGTAGGAGACTTTCAGGTGGGTCTTACGCGGCCTGAAAAGCTTTCCTTACAGATGGTTCTGGTTGGTACCTATGACTCAACAAATCATAAACCCAAGTTGTTAGGATAAACTCCTGGTTAATGTATAGAGGCACAATCTTAAGTAGTAGGCTGTTTCCTCAATAAACCCACGTGCTTTAACATGTTTTAACTAGGGAAAACTTTTTAACGTATTAAAATTGCTTAGAGGAAATCATTCTAAAGCATAATTTTCATAATTTAACACTACAATATGTAATATAAAACAGTGTAACTACTCGTTCACTCTACAACTCCTGAAACATACAGTCTTTAGTTCAAATAGACTGAACCATGACTCAGACACAAGATTAAGAAGAAAACTCAGGCCAGGCACGGTGGCTCATGCCTGTAATCCCAGCATCTTGGAAGGCTGAGGTAGGTAGATCACCTGACTTCAGGAGTTCGAGACCAGCCTCAGCAATATGGTGAAACCCCATCTCTATTAAAAATACCAAAAATTAGCCAGCCGTGGTGGTGCAGGCCTGTAATCCCAGCTATTCGGGAGGGTGAGGCACAAGAATCACTCGAACCTGGGAGGTAGAAGTCGCAGTGAGCAGAGATGGCGCCACTGCACTCTAGCCTGGGCGACAAAGTGAGACTTTGTCTCCAGAAAAAAAAAAAAAAAAAGCAAATTGATACCGTACTGGTTTGAAGTAATTCCTTTTACATCCAATTCACACCCCTGTAAACATGTTAATGGGGTCCTCACCTGTTTTTATTATTATTATTTTGTAGAGACGGGGGTCTAGCTATGTTGCCTAGGCTGGTCTCTAACTCCTGGCCTCAAAGTGATCTTCCCACTTCAGCCTCCCAAAGTGCTGGGATTTACAGGCATGAGCCACTATGCCCAGGTCCCCACTTTTCTTCATTTTCAAATTCTCATACCTTTAAATATGAAACACAGATGGTAGAAAAATAAGTATTTTATTAAAGACAGTGAGCTCAGATAGACAACATATTGACATTTTACTGCCTTCATAAAAACTCTGTCTCGCTGGCATATAATTAAGACCTACAAGCTACCAAATTTCAACCTCCTCCATCTTAATAAAACCGCTACTGTAGGACTATGTTCACTGGTCTAGGATTCAAAGTCGCCTTCCGCTAGCTGAGGCATTTCTTGAAGTGAAGAAAGGATTTGAAGGCAAGCAAATCACAGGCTCACTGCTAACATAAAGTGGGATAATGTCTGTTACAATATAGCTCAATAGTATAGAGTGTAATGCAAATATTAATAATTATTTAAAGTGTGAGGACCACAGGCTGTTTTAGATCATGAAGGTGTCTCATCCAGGAAAGACTCATTCTCAATTAAAAGACATTTTAATACATTTTCATTATTAAACAATTGTTTTGGGAATAGATCATTCTTAACTGCAGGCTTGGATTCTCTCTTAACTGCTGTATTTCACCAGAACATATATAAAGTTCAACTTAAAACTGATAAAATTTTAAAACTATGTGATTAGCAGCTGGGCGCAGTATCTCCCACCTGTAATCCCAACACTTTGGGAGACCCAGGCGGGCAGATCACCTGAGGTCAGGAGTTCGAGACCAGCCCGGCCAACATGATGAAACCCCACCTCTGCTAAAAATACAAAAATCAGCTGGGAGTGGTGGCCCGTGCCTGTAATCCCGGCTACTCGGGAGGCTGAGGCAGGAGAACTGCTTGAACCTGGGAGGTGGAGGTTGCAGTGATCCGATACCGCACCACTGCACTCCAGCCTAGTGACAGAGCAAGACTCCATCTCAAAAAAAAAAAAAAGTAACCAGCCTGGTGGCGCACGCCTGTAATCCCAGCTACTCAGGGAGCTGAGACAGGAGAATCAGAGAATCGCTTGAACCCAGGAGGCAGAGGTTGCGGTGAGTCAAGATCACGCCATTGCACTCCAGCCTGGGTGACAGTAAGACTCTGTCTCAAAAAAAAAAAAAAAAAAAAATACAAAATAAAACTATGTGATTAGCATTTTCTTCCACAAGAGACACAAAATAGAAGCATTCCTGTTTAGAAATCTTACCCATAACTATTCTTTGTAAACACTTAACCAGACCATTTCACTCAGGTGTCCCTACAACATGTTAGCTTCATTTGCAAATTCCCTGAAGGAATTACAGACCACAAAATTAGAATCCTTTAACAGATGCAGCTCTTTATTTTAAAAATCAGTCTAATCATAGTCCACCTGATTCAAAATGCATTCTGTGGAAATTCAATGTTACTTAAGTAAACAGCCAGTGGAACAGTAATAATTACAGCCACAGGCATTTACGGAGCACCTACCCCGTACCAGGCACTGTCAGACGTCCTTTAAATACCTGATCTCAATTAACCCTCACCACAACCAAAAATGATTACTTCTCCAAGGTCACAGTGCTGATAAGTAGAATTTAAGGCCAGGTTTCTTTTACTACAAAGCTTGAAGCTCTTTCCCCTCTTTGCCACAACAGCTTTCAACCTGGGCAAAGTGGCCAGGAGCCGAGCATGGTTTCCAGCTGCTGTTGTAGCCTTGCTCTCCCACCAGATGACGCAATCGCCAGGTTAGACTTGATCTCAAGGGAACCAGAGAACGTTGTAATTCACTACACCCACAAATTTAATCGAGCGAACTACTCAGCGGCCAGAGTTGAGGTAACTACAAAGCCATGATGAAGGGCTCCCATTGTAAAAATTCAAATAATTTTTTAAAACACAAGAATACTTGTTAAATGCCTATTCTGTTTCCAGCATTGTTTTAGGAATTGAAGAAGACATTGGATGGAATATTTAAACATTCAGCAGAGAAGGAAAACATAAATAACATTTATTCACCATTGTTCCAGAAACAAAGCTACCTGTGTGTTCAGAACACGACATAGCAGTCCTGAAATATTAACTGAATCAGTATCATGAAAATAAATTACTCCAAATACTTATTCTAGTTCTCTCAGGCATATGCGTTTCTCTAATACAGGAACTGATGGGCATTAGAGTATGCATGTTTTGAACTTTCTTGATAATACTGTTTCCAAACTAGTCATACGCATTTATATCTGTACCAGTCATCTATGAAAGTCCCTACTGTTCAACATCCAGCTTTAATTGAGGTGTACAGTATTCTGGCACTGTGGCTGAAATTTGTATTTCCTTGATTATTAACATGGTTGAACACCTTTTGATGTTTATTAGACATTTGGATTTTTCCTTTTCTGAAGTGCCTGTTCAAGACTTTTGCCCATTATTCTATCTATTACTGCCTGTAGCATCTTGTTGAAGAAATGCTTCTCTATACTGAGGTCATGAGTATCTTCTCCTGTATTAATTCTAAAACTGTTATTGTTTTGCCTGCCTTTCTGCCATGCCTCCAGGTCACAAATCAAGTGTCTGGCTATGCAGGATACTGTTTCTGGACTCCATATGCTGTTCTATTGGTCTATCATTATTAGCCTACCTAATGCCAATATTACACTATCTTTTTTCTGTTTTTGTTTTTGAGACGGAATCTTGCTCTGTCACCCAGGCTGGAGTGCAACAGTGCAATCTCGGCTTACTGCAAGCTCCGCCTCGCGGGTTCGGACCATTCTCCTGCCTCAGCCTCCCGAATAGCTAGGACTACAGGCACCCCCCACCATGTCCGGCTAATTTTTTGTATTTTTAGTAGAGATGGAGTTTCACTGTGTTAGCCAGGATGGTCCTGATCTCCTGACCTTGTGATCAGCCCGCCTGGGCCTCCCAAAGTGCTAGGATTACACGCGTGAGCCACCGCACCCGGCCCAACACTATCTTAATTATTATACCTCTTCTTGAGTTAGAGAAGTTTTCCTAACTTTTCTTTTTTTTTTTTTTTGAGACGGAGTCTTGCTCTGTCGCCCAGGCTGGAGTGCAGTGGCCGGATCTCAGCTCACCGCAAGCTCTGCCTCCCGGGTTCACGCCATTCTCCTATCTCAGCCTCCTGAGTAGCTGGGACTACAGGCGCCCGCCACCACGCCCGGCTAGTTTTTTTTTGTACTTTTTAGTAGAGACGGGGTTTCACCGTGTTAGCCAGGATGGTCTCGATCTCCTGACCTCCTGATCCGCCCGTCTCGGCCTCCCAAAGTGCTGGGATTACAGGCTTGAGCCACCGCGCCCGGCCAACTTTTCTTTTTCAAAAGTGTTTTGCCTTTTCTTGGGCCTTAGCAAATGTTTTAGAAGCAGCTTGTCTAACTTTTTTAAATGTGGGATTACATTAGATCTAGAAATCAGTTTCCCGAAAATTGACACATTTACAATATTGAATCTTCCACTCCTTGAGCCACTGTGCTCTTTATTTATTTAGGTTTTATTTAAAGCCACTCAATAAAGTTTTAGAATTTTCTATATCTGTCATAGTTTATAACAATTTAAAATCATGAATCTGAAAAAATATATTTTTTAAATGACATATGACATAATTTTTTGGTGAGATACCTACAGCTTGGGATAAGTATATGTAAGTATCAAAATAAACTGGGGCTGGGTGCAGTGCCTCACATCTGTAATCCCAGCACTTTGGGAGGTCAAGGTAGGTGGTCAGGAGTTCGAGACCAGCCTGGGCTCGAGACCTGAGGTCAGGAGTTCGAGACCAGCCTGGCCAACATAGTAAAACCCCGTCTCTACTAAAAAAATACAAAAATTAGCCGGGCGTGGTGGTGGGCGCCTATAATCCCAGCTACTCAGGAGGCTGGGGCAGGGAGAATTGCTTGAACCCAGAAGGCGGAGGTTGCAGTGAGCCAAGATCGCACCACTGCACTCAAGCCTGGGTGACAAAGCACAACTCTGCCTCAAAAAAAAAAAAAAAAAAAAAGAGGAAAAAAAGAAAATAAACTGGTGATGGTGGTTTGCACCTGTAACCCCAGCTACTTGGTTGGCTGAGACGGGAGGATGTCTTGAACCCAGGAGTTGGAGATTAGCCTGGGCAACACAGTGAGACACTGTCTCTAAAAAAATAAAACATACTAAAAAGTTAACATAAACTTTCTTTTTTTGAGACGGAGTCTCACTCTGACACCCAGGCTGGAGTGCAGTGGCGCAATCTCAGCTCACTGCAAGCTCTGCCTCCCGGGTTCACGCCATTCTCCTGCCTCGGCCTCCCGAATAGCTGGGACCACAGGCGCCCACCACCACGCCTGGCTAATTTTTTTTTTTTTTGATTTTCAGTAGAGAGGGGTTTCACCGCGTTAGCCAGGATGGTCTTGATCTCCTGACCTCGTGATCCACCCGCCTCGGCCTCCCAAAGTGCTGGGATTACAGGCGTAAGCCACTGTGTCCAGCCAACATAAACTTTCTTAAAATGTTTAAATGAAACAAAGTTCATCAAAGTCCAATTACTATGACACAATTTCATTTTAATTCTAGAATTACTGTTTTGTAGTAATGTAGTATCTCACTTCCACAGGACTAAAGTGCTTGAGAGAACTTGCATATCACATAAAGTGGTGTCCAAACATTACCATTCATGGGTCCTTATATTTACCAAGTGATGAAGTACTTACACAGTCCAGAATAATTTTCAATTCATCAACTTCAAGAGAAAAAGAATGAAGGAGAAAATGAATACATGATGGAAGAGACTGAAACCTTATTAATACACATGCCCCGGCCTGGGGCTGAGGATCCAGACCCTTTACTTCCATGCACTCTGACCCCTCTCTCATACTTGCATAACTCCCTGACCCTCTACCTACTTTCTCTCCTTTGCAAATGTGGACACGGTTCTGTCAATAGTCTGTGTTAAGGACTAAACGTAAACAAGTGTCTTGGAGAGGACAGTTAAAAAGTCAAATAAAGAGCAATAATTAGTTACAGGAGTGACAGCTAGTCCCTATTAGAAGGACATTCTATTAAGACTGCCTGTAATCATGGTTTGTGGAAAGACTGAAAATAACCCCCGATAAATTTGCCTCAAAATCTTCAAGCAATTCTAAGAAAATGGTAGAATTTGCATACAAAAATAAGAATCTTGAAAAAAAGGGGAGGAGGGGGCGGGGGCAGTAACGCATGCCTGTAACTCCAGCACTTTGGGAGACTGAGGCAGGCAGATCACCTGAGGTCAGGAGTTCAAGATCAGTCTGGCCAACACGGTGAAACCCCATCACTACTAAAAATACAAAAATTAGCCGGGTGTGGTGGGGGGCTCCTGTAATCCCAGCTACTTGGGAGGCTGAGGCAGGAGAATCGCTTGAACCCAGGAGGTGGAGGTTGCCGTGAGCCGAGATCACGCCACTGCACTCCAGCCTGGGTAACACAGCAGGCCTCTGTCTCAAAAACAAAAAAAAGAAAAGAAAAAAAGCCAAAAAAAAAAAAGGGAGGAAAACTTTACAAACAACTTCAAGTATTTCAATTCACTCAGTTATCCCTCAAAACATTTTAGAATCCAGTAAGTAAAAGGCACTCATTTATACTGCATTCTACATGAGGGGGCTAAAAATCACCTGTAGCTTCCAGAAATTTAAAATCTGTTTGGGAAGCAAGAAATAAGCACAAATAATTGGAGTACAATACAACGTAAGTACTGAATAAATGTTACTGTTACTATAAAGCAGTATAAAATCCTGCAGCACCTTCAGAGACAAAAAGGATTACTTTCAAAAGAGATGGTCTCGACACTTCAACAAGGGCGGTGTGGGTTCAGCTTGCTCTGGTACAGGGGATGGTGAGCCACAGCCCGCAGGCAGCAGACACCTGTTTTTGTGCAGCCTGTGAGCTAAGAATGGTTGTTACATTTTAAAATATTTGAAAAGTCTCAAAAGAAGAAGAATATTTCCTGACACAGGAAAGTTATATTAATTGAAATTTAAGGTCCAAAATAGTTTCTTGGAACACAGCCATGCTTTCAGATGCCACAGCAGAGGGGAACTGTTTCAACAGAGACCATATGGCCCACAAAGCCAAAAACATTTACTACCTGGTCCTTTAAAAAGAGTTTTCCAGTCACTGCTCGAGAAGGATGGATAGGATTCTGGCGGGCACAAAACCAGGAGAGGAGAGGAAGGAGAGCAGAGAAGAAGAAACATTCCACTTGGGAAACGAAGGCATGACAGCACAGACAGAAAATCCCGAATATTTAAGGAACAGTGGGAGGACCAGTTTGGCTGAAGCGGGGGTTCCAAAAGAGATAAACAATTTTTGAACCATTTAGAACTGTGTGCTTTGTTATTGAGCCATTTGTGCAACTGTGGTGAGTGATTAACAGGCATCCTTACTCAGAGTCTGTGAGGTTGATTACTATTATTATCCCTAGTAATAATTAAGAAACTAGTTGAAAGATTTGATAAGAAAACCAAGGCTTACAGAAGTAACTTGCCCAAGATCACAGCCAGCAAGCCGAGCAGAGCAGCGAACCTCTTTGCCCCGAGGCCACACTGGGAGTACGACACCACAGCAAACCTCCGCACAGGGTAGTACAGGGAAAGCATCAACAAAGGCAGGTTAGGGCAAAACTGTCAATGTTTGCAAACATGGAAGTAAAAAAATATGGATTTTATGTGTAGGTTATGTTTCTCCAACTGTATTTAAAAGGACAATTCTCCCGTCTGGGTGCAGTGGCTCACACCTGTAATCCCAGCACTTTGGGAGGCAGAGATGGGTGGATCGCTTGAGCCACAGGAGTTCCAGACCAGCCTGGGCAACATGGCAAGAGTCTGTCTCTACAAAAAATACAAAAATTAGCCAGGCACGGCGGTGCACACCTGTACTCCCGGCTACTTGGGAGGCCGAGGTGGGAGGATCACTTGAGCCTGGGAGGTCAAGGCTGCAGTGAGCTATGACAGTGCCACCGCACTCCAGCATGGATGACCGAATGAGGGCCTGTCTCAAAAAAAAAGAAAAGAAAAAAAAAATTTTTTTCTCACAGGAGAAAAAAATGGATACTCAATGTTTCCAATTTCAGGTTTCTCTTAAACATCTGAAAATGGTAAATTATAAAATCAATGTATAAGTAACCGACCAAGTTTGGGAAAATTTAGCTGATTATGCTTAGTTCAACTTTTTTTTAATGGATTATGTGCTTACTGATGTCATTTTGTTATTTTAAGTTCAAACGATCCATTGAATACATTAATTCAGTAACAGTTAACTCAATTATCTGGAAGTGGTTTTGAGATTAAGATATTCTTCAAAATAATAATCATGCTTTTGTGAGAGCTATCATAAGCACTAAAAAAACAGACGTCTACATATTAGCAGTATCTGTTCATTCAAATTATAGAAACCAAAAAATAATACCATCTTAATGCCATCTGGGAACACCCTACCCCTAGCTGACTAAGACTGCACTGTTCAGAGAAATATGCAAGCCACACACATCATTTAAAATGTTCTAGTACATACATGTTTTAAAAGTAGAAACAGGTGAAATTAATTATAATAGTATATTGTATTTTATCCAGTCTATCCAACATATTGTCACTTCAACATTTAATCAATATTTTATAAATCGAAAGATTGTATAGTTTTCTACTAAATCTCAAAATCTGAGTGTACATATTTCACACTTCACAGCACTAGCCATATTTCAAGTGCTAAAGCCACAGACGGCTACTGCACAGGACAGCACAGGTCTAAGGGATCTGATTTCTAGAAATCACAGCAGGAAAGAAGCTGTGGAGTACAACTTTACCATCAGTGAAAGTGAAGGACGTGGGTTTAAAAAAACAAGGGAGGGGGAGGAGCATGTCTCCAATATTCTCATGTTTGCAATAAATGAGAGTTTAAAAAATGAATAGCAAACAATAACAGACTATGTTACCAGACAGTAACCTTTTAGCAATCTAAGGTTCTAAAATTATTGTGCACTATTGATTTTATAATTGTTTTCACCACGTTTTAACTAGTCTTGCTGTAACTGTACTTAGGGTTAACCAAACCTTCCCTCTTTCCACTCCACTTCCTCACCCGCTCCCCATTCCCTAAACTGTTTCAAGTTACAGAAGAGCCTACCTTCAGGTGCTTTCTACAACAGAAATTTAAAATCTACACAAGGATGGTCAATGGAAAGGCACAGAAAAATTTTGGAAGGTGGACAGAAATGTCCAGAGTGCTCCACACAAGTCTTGAAATGGTGTAATAACTTTTTTTTTTTTTTTTTTTTTGAGACAGGGTCTCACTCTGGTTGCCCAGGCTGGAGTACAGTGGCACGATCTTGGCTCATTGCAGCCATGACTTCCCGGGCTCAGGTGATTCTCCCACCTCATCTTCCTGAGTAGCTGAGACTACAGCTGTGGGCCACCACACCTGTAACTTTTTTGTTTTTAGTAGAGGTAGAGTTTCGCTATGTTGGCCAGACTGTTCTCGAACTCCTGGACTCCAGCAATCTGCCTGCCTTGGCCTCCCAGAGTACTGGGATTACAGGTGTGAGCCACCACACCCGACTGTGTTATAACATTAAGAATAGAAAAGAGGGCCGGGCGCGGTGGCTCAAGCCTGTAATCCCAGCACTTTGGGAGGCGGATCACGAGGTCAGGAGATCGAGACCATCCTGGCTAACACGGTGAAACCCCGTCTCTACTAAAAATACAAAAAATTAGCCGGGCGAGGTGGCAGGTGCTTGTGGTCCCAGCTACTCACGAGGCTCAGGCAGGAGAATGGCGAGAACCCGGGAGGCGGAGCTTGCAGTGAGCCGAGAACAGGCCACTGCACTCCAGCCTGGGTGACAGAG
>NW_016805082.1:654011-655308 GCF_001698545.2 Rhinopithecus bieti | reverse complement strand
AAAAAAAAAAAAAAAAAAAAAGAATAGAAAAGAGGCCAGATATTCTTAAGCAGTGATTCAACGAAACCATGCAAAGAGTTTAATGCTAGAACAGGGAAGAGATAAGTGTCACCAATGTGGGCCAAAATAAGTCACGAAAAGTTCCCCTCTCACCCTCCTGCCTCTACCCCATCCACCAGGAGAATTTGAGTGAGATCATTCTCCAAAGAATTGGTTGTAGCAAACGTTTCTTTTTAACTGACTGGCTCTTTCTAGACACCAGATCAAATTCTGCTTCGTTGATCTATTAAAGTACCTATGATAAGTTAAAATAGTAGACAATAAATTCTGCTTGTGAAAAACAAATTGCTGGACTGGGTGTGGCTACACTATCTGGGGTGGGGTGTGATGGGAGAAGACTATGTATTTTAGTGGCAATAGGTCAAAGTACATCAGCATTCAAGTTTAAAACAAACTGAACTCAAACACCGCAACAACAGGATGTTTAACAGTTTCTTTTTACCAGATATATAATTACGCGGTTACCAGGTGTTTACCAGTGCTTAAAATGAAAAATTGAGGAAACCAAAATTACAGCTCAGTAGTTCTCAGCCCTTTGATGAATTGTTTGTTACCCAGAAACCTATCCCTATCAATTAGATTACGCTTTTTAAAAGTTACAAGAAATCAAAATATTATCATTCTTTTAGTTCAGCGGACTTCATGATGCCCCTTCAAATAACGGCAGTAATGAAAGTGCCAAATCATCAGCAAAGTCTTTAGACACCTATTTACGTTTTGTTTTAAAAACTAGATACTAAAGCAAGATGTCGTTTGCACAAACATTTTATACACACACAGAAAACCAACTTGAAGCACACCAAAGTATCAGCAAGGATTATCTCTGGGTAATGATGGGTTTTGGTTTTTTTCACTCTGCTTCTGAATTTTTTTTTTTTTTTTTTGAGACAGAGTTTCGCTCTTGTTGCCCAGGCTGGAGTGCAATGGCCTGATCTCGGCTCACCGCAAACTCCGCCTCCCTGGTTCAAGTGATTCTCCCGCCTCAGCCTCCCCAGTAGCTAGCTGGGATTACAGGCGCCCACCACCATGTCCGTCTAATTTCTGTATTTTTAGTAGAGACAGGCTTTCACCATGTTGGCCAGGCTAGTCTCGAACTCCTGGACCTCAGGTGATCTGCCCGCCTCGGCCTCCCAAAGTGCTGGGATTACAGGCATGAGCCACTGCGCCCGGCTTAAATTTTATGTTTTCTGCAATGATCATGCATTATTCCTTTTTTTTTTTTTTTTTTTTTTTTTTT
>NW_016805082.1:635090-650969 GCF_001698545.2 Rhinopithecus bieti | reverse complement strand
CGGCGGAGCGTGCGAGCCACTCGGGGTCGCAGGGGGAGGCTGTGCGCGGCGAGGGCTGGGGCGAGGAGGCGCCGAGGCCGGCGCTGAACGCGGCGCCAGGAGGGCCTGCTGGAGGGGGCTTTGCCCCTTTCCCCTTGGAAGGTGCAGATGGTTTGACCCCCCACCCCGAGTGAGGTGCCTCGTCCCAGCCCCGGCTGGACTGTACCATCGGGCGGTGCCGCCGGGATTTCTCCCCCCCACCACCACCATCAATTCCCCCCCCACCCGGGTCCGCGGTCGGTTGGCCCCGGCCGGGCTCTGAGACGCGGAAAGAGCTGGGCGCCATTTTGGGTGGGACTAAGCAAAGACGAAACACCCTCCCAGTCTATGGGGTACTCTGGACCCTGGCTTATCTGGTTCCCTTAATCCTTTAGGTACTTACACGACGTTGGGTGAGGGGAGCTGGAAGATCAGCGGGTCCCCGATCCTCTCTCCCTAGGGGTGATAGAAATCAAACCCCCCCGCCACCTCCAGGTGGTTCTTCCCGCCGCAGAGTGGGAGCAGCATAAAAGGCGGGGTCTTATTAGCATAATCTGCCTGGCAACCTGATCTCGACGTTATATGATTGGTTAAACTCTGTAAGCCCCATGCCGTGCCTAGAGACGAGAAACGCTGAGGCGAACTGACAGGCCCAGATTTAGGAGTCATGACGAAGATCCTGAGACGCTTATTCAGTCTGCGGAGAAGCCAAAAGGAGATTCACACAATGGCCCAATGACTGAAGGCCTCTTTATTTCGTGCTCTGCTGTTCATGTAAAACCCAATCGCAGAGCGGGTCTCAGGCGGCGCTCGCCTGCGTTTCTACTCTCAGCCAATCAGAAAACCCGACTCTTCGCATCGGGGTCAAGCCCCCGCTGCGGCCCGCCTGCAGACGGGGAGGAAGCGTCCAGCGGTGCCTGGGTCTCTCGGACGCCGAGGGCCGCCTGCGCCCGAGGGCCCGGAGTCCCGGGAGGCGCGCGGGGGTGAGGTGACCCTCGCGTCCGCCCGCCCCGCCACAGGTTGCCTCCGAAGCGGCCTGGCCGCGGAGCGCCGGCGAAAACCGAACTCCCGCCCGGCTCCCGGGCTGTGTGCGGCCGGGTAACGCCTGCCGGGGTCTAGCCCTCAGGACCCCTAGGGAGCGGCCGAGCGCCACCAATCACCCTGGGGAGCGGCCGAGCGCCACCAATCACCCTGACCCACCGCACCTTGCCAGCGCTTTCACTGCGCCTCTTTTTTTCCCCTCTACCAATCTGGAAAGGAAGTGATTGTCATTTCAAACATTGAGAAGCATTATTCAACACTAGTTACCCACTGACTCAGCTCACTCCTTAACCACAGGCTTCCACATCCTGCTGTCCCTTAAAATTGCCTTCTCAAAGGGCAGCCAAGAGCCCAACTTTGGAGAGATACCCAGCTCCAGCTACCCACTGGCAGGCAATACGCATGGCAGCTAGATGGCAGAGAGACCTTGGACCTTCGGACCTTCAGGGAGCGATTTTCCCTTCCTTGATATCTACCTTGCTACGTTATTTTGAAGATTAAGTGAGCTCTTACTTTACTGAGTAAGAGCTTTGCTTAGCACACTGTCTGGAACTTAAATGAGAAGTACTGACAATATAACCTACAAAAATCCTAAACTATTGCCTAACTGAGAAAAAGAGGGAGGCAGGACAACTAAGCAAAAGACCAGAATAGAAAACACCCACAGCGGGAGAAACTAAAATTAACTCAATAGTATTCTCTTTACTGTTTTGTTTTGTTTTGTTTGATTTTTGATACGGAGTCCTGCTCTGTCGCCCAGGCTGGAGTGCAGTGGTGAGATCTGGGTTCACTGCAACCTCCGCCTCCCAAGTTCAAGCGATTCTCCTGCCTCAGCCTCCCTAGTAGCTGGGATTACAGGCATGCGCCACCACACCCAGCTAATTTTTGTATTTTTAGTAGAGATGGGGTTTCGCCATGTTGGCCAGGCTGGTCTTGAACTCTAACCTCAAGTGATCCTCCTGCCTCGCCCTCCCAGAGTGCTGGGATTAGAGATGTGAGCCAACGCGCCTAGTCTACCATTTTGTTTATTTAAATAGCTGGAAACAACGGGGAAAGAAAAGAGCTTTTTTTTTTTTTTAAACTTCGTGACAGGGTGGGGTGGCTCACACCTGTAATCCCAGAACTTTGGGAGGCCGAGGCGGGTGGATCGCTTGAGCACAGGAGTTTGAGACCAGCCTAGGCAACATACTGAGACTGTCTGTACAAAAAAAAAAAAAAATTAGCCAGGCATGGCGGTACACACCTGTGGTTCCAGTTACCTGCAGGCTGCGCAAGAGGGTTGCTTGAGCCCAGGAAGTCCAGACTGCAGTGAGCTGTGATCGTGCCACTGCACTACAACCTGGGTGATAAAGCAAGTCTGTCTTTAAAAAACAAAACAACAACAAGAAACTTCAGACAGTTAACTACCTTGTAAGCAACTTCACGACTAGGCGGTATCTTTTTCTTCCTTAAACTACTGTACAGGTAGCACTGTACTTAGATGAGGCCAACCTTAACATAGCTAGTGAGAGATGCTAGTAGCTCTTCTTTGGGTTTATAGACATGGAAGTCAGTTGCCTACGGAAAGATGATAATGGTTGAGAGCGTCACTTGAATGCTGCCTTTTACTGTTGTGAGTAGACGAACAATGCCACAGGTCGGACAGGTCCTTCTGTGGCCTTGCAAAAGCTGCTACTCCACATACCCCTGGCCTCGGTGAGAACTGCTCCCTTTTAGATTTAACATCATTACATCCTTGCTGATGAACTGAGATGGTCCCAACTGAGGTCCACTGACCAGAAACACCACCACAGAACTCAAAAGAGAACGCACCATGAGGAATGGGGCTATTCACACTGGAGAGCCTGAGTTACTCTCCTGGCTTTAGAGAAATGTTCTAAAACTTCTAAGTACATAAATCTGTGCAAGGAGATTCCTCCCCACAGAGTTTTTATACAGAGGGTCTGGAGTGAACCTCAGGAATTTGCTTTTTATGTGGATTTTTAAATGACTTTTAAAATTTACACTGTAAAATTCACTCATTGGGGTGTACAAGGAGTATTTGTTGAATATGTACTGTGTGCCACTCACTGTTCTAAACAATAAAGATAGAATAGGGAACAACAGCAACCGAAAAAGGCCCTGCTGTCATGCAGCTTTATTCTAGTGTAGGTAACAAGAAGAAAATTAACTCCAGGTGATAAGTGCTATAAAGAAAGTAAACCAGGAAAATGCAAAGCAGAGAACACTGGCAGTTTAAATAGGGTGCCAAAGAAGTTTTCTCTAAGATACCAACGTTTGAGCTGAGCCTTGAGTTATTGGGGGAAAAAAAAAAAGCCAGCCATGTTAAGATCTTGGAGAACATTCCAGTCTAAGAGAATGGCAAAAGTAAAGACCATGAGGTGAAAAACAAAAGACATTAGTATGGCATGCACATATTCATTCTTCAATTGAATAGATTATTCATTGAATGCCTCCCAAATGCCAGGCACTGTCTTCGATGCTCTGGGATTCGTCAATTAACACTATAGACACAAGGAAAAACACAATACAAAAATCCATGCCTTGACTGAGCTTTCAGTCTAACACACTGAGAAACAGTGAGAAGGCCAGAGTTGTTGGAACAGAGGACAGAGTGATACAGGAAAGCGTGGAGTGAGACAAGGATACAGTGATACAAGAAAACTTAGGGAAGTAGGTCTGGGACAGACCACATAAGGCTTTGAAGGCTATGGTATTGGAATTATTATTGAAAGTGCGACTTAATAGGATCATTGACTCAGTGTGGGAATTAAAAAAAAAAAGAAAAAAGTGCAACTTACGCTAGTTGGAGTTTTTAAGTAAAGGAGTAACACAGTTTTTTCTTTCAAAATAACTCTGGCTGTTCTAGGGTGCTTATTTTGTTTGGGGTGAGGGCAAGAGACAAGGAGTCTGTGCCAATATGCTCTAAATAAGAAATGATGGCCCATCTTGACTAAAATAGAAGTAGCTTAAATGGGGAGAAGTGTATGGACAGCAGATATATTTTGGAGGTGAAGTCACAAAACTTGCAAATGAATAAGATATGGGACAGAGTGTAAGTTGCTCGTGGTGACAAGGCAGTAATCGAGAATGACTTATAAGGTTGAAAATTGGCCAATAAATGTTGATGCCTTAACTGAGATTGGGAACACTGGGAGATAAATAGTTAGAAAATCAAGAGTTGTATTGTGGCCATGTTAAATTGGAAATATCCTTTGGAAAATCCAACTAGACACACCATTTAGGCAGTTGGAATCCAAAAGAGAGATCAGGGCTGGAAATATAATGAGAGAAACACAGTTCATCAGATTATACGTTGTATCTAACTACATAGAATTAGGTGTGGTCATCTAATTAGGATTAGATGAGAGAGTGTTTATAGAGAAGACAAGCGTATCCAGGACTAAACTCTTGAGAGCTGCTGAATTTAGAGGTGGATAATAGGAAGGCAATCATCCAAAAGGCTGAGAAGGAAATAACACAGGAGGAGAACCTGGAGAGGATGGTGTCTGAGAAGCCAAGGGAAGACAGAAGACAGTCTTTCAAGAAGGATGTTGTGGCCAGCTGCAGCAAATGTTGCTGAGAGCTGATGATAAGGACAGTTAACCTGTGGATCTGGAAAGACGGATGTGGAAATTGCTGGTAACTTTGACAATAGTAGCTTCAAGGGAGAGCTAGGAAGCTTATTGGGAGTCGCCTGAAGAAGGCATGGGAGGTGAAGAGTCACATCTGTTGCCAATAGTATAGCAGATAAGATAGGCCAACGAAAACGACTAATATGCTGCAGGGAGCTATGATCACACCGCTGCACTGCAGCCCAGATGATACAGCGAGACTTCGTCTCAAAAAGAAAAAAAACAAAAAAGTATGTCATGAAAGGCAAAGAAAGCCTGAAAAACTGTTCCAGATTAAAGGAGAATAAAAAGACAGAACTAGGCTAGGCATGGTGGCTCATGCCTATAATCCCAACACTTTGGGAGGCTGAGGCAGGAGGAGAGCGTGAGACCAGGAGTTGGAGACCAGCCTGGGCAACATGGTGAGACCATGTCTCTACAAAAAAATTTAAAATTAGCCAGGTTTGCTGGCATGTACCTGTAGTCCTAGCTACTTGGGAGGCTGAGGTGGGAGGATCACTTGTGTCTTGGAGTTGGAGGCTGCAGTGAGCCATGTTTACACCACTTCACTCCAGCCTGGGTGACAGAGCAAGACCCTGTCTCAAAAATAAAAAAAATCCTAAATGAAATATATGCCCTGTATTGGATTCTAGATCAGTAAAAAGCATTTCTTATAGACATAAAGGATGTTAGTAGATCAACTAACTGGTCACGTTGGAGTAAGGTCTGTGGATTAGATGATACTGTGATAATGTACAAATGTTAATTTCCTGATTATGGTCATTGTATTATGAATTTATAGAAATATGTCCTTGCTTTTAGGAAAAACACACTGAGTAAAGGGAAAATAGATCTGCAATTTACACTCAAAACAGTTCAAAAACAGAAAAAATATATATACACACATGCAAAGAGAGAAAATGAAAAACCAAACATTGTTAAAATGTTAACATATGGGGAAACCTCCGTGATAGGTATGTGGGAATTTTTGTATTAACTTTTTGCAACTTTTCTGTAAGGTCAAAATAATAAAACAGGATGGTAGTCAAAACAAAACCAAAAAAGGTCCACCGTTTGTCTTCAGGTCTCTACACCATGAAGAAAGGAGATGACAGAAGTGAAGGTCTGATGTGAGAACTCGGTAGGCTGCAGACAAACAATCAGGGAGTTTGTGACCCAGTCAGAGTGATTCAGAGCTTGAAGCCTCAGTACAGATGGTTCAGGAAGAAGCCAAAGAAGGTTGCTGTGGTTTGCATGTGTGCCCCAAAAAGCATACACTGGAAACTTAATCCCCAACGCAGTCGTATTGCGGGGCGGGGCCTAATGAGAGGCGTTTGGGTCAGGAGGGCTCCTCATGGATTAATGTCAATTAGAAAAGGGCTTGAGGTTTCAAGTTCAGTCTCTTGCTCTGTCTTGTGCTCTCTTTGCCCTTCTGCCATTGGATAATGCGGCAGGAAGGCCCTCACCAGATGCCAGCCTCATGATCTTGGACTTCTCAGCCTCCATGAACTGTAAATTTCTGTTTATTATAAATTATCCAGTCTCAGATATTCTGTGATAGGAGCACAAAACAGCCTAAGATACGGGTCTGGGTGCGGCTGACCAAGAATGTAACTGGGTGTTTGACATCTGTTCTGGGTTGAATAGTGTCCCCAGCATTCATATCTAGAACCTATAAATGTGACCTTATTTGAAAATAGGGGCCGTGCATGGTGGCTCATGCCTGTAATTCCAGCACTTTGGGAGGCTGAGGCAGATGGATCACCTGAGGTCAGGAGTTCAAGACCAGCCTGGCCAAGATAGTGAAGCCCTGTTTCTACTAAAAAATACAAAAAAATAGCCGGGTGTGGTGGTGCACACCTGTAATCCCAGCTACTTGGGAGGCCAAGGCAGGAGAATCATTTGAACCCAGGAAGCAGAGGTTGCAGTGAGCCGAGATTGTGCCACTGCACTCCAGCCTTGGCAACAGAGCGAGACTCCCTCTCCAAAAAAAGAAAAAAGAAAATAGGGACTTTCCAGATATAATAAATTAAGATGAGGTTATACTGGATCAAGTAGGCCCTAAAAACCTGTAACTGGTGTTCTTTTAAGACGAGAAAACAAAGACATAGATCCACAGGGGAGGGAATAGGAAGGCTGAAAACAGCGACAGGGAGTGATGCGTCCACCAGCCAAGGAATGCTGAGGGTTGCCAGCAACCTCCAGAAGCAGGAAGGAGATGGGAAGGTTCTTCCCTAGAGGCTTCAGAGGGAACAGGGCTGGCACCTTGATTTCAGACCTCTAGCCTCCAGAGCCAAGAGAGAATACCTCTCTAAGGTTTTAAGCTACCTGTTTCTTGATTACTCCGTTTGTGATACTTTGTTACAACAGCCATGGGAAACTAATTTAACATTATTAAGTAAGAAATTAGGTGGTACAAGATAGTTTGGGGTTGTGGGGGAGAAGGGGAGTGAGGAAATATCTGAATGTGGATAGCTGGGATGATGAGTATTTATAAGATAGCAACAGTCTGGGGTGTTTTGGGTTTTGTTTTAAGATTTGAATGAAAAACTAGCTGGGGCCAGGTGGCACAGTGACTCACACCTGTTAATCCCAGCACTTTGAGAGGCCAAAGTGGATCACTTGAGCCCAGGAGTTTGAGACCAGTCTGGGGAACATGGCGAAAACCTGTCTCTATTAAAAAAAAAAAAAAAGTAAGAAAGAAAAAGAAAAAAGTAGCCTGGCGTGGTGGCGCATGCCTGTAGTACTAGATGCTTGGGAGGCTGAGGTGGGAGGATCACCTGAGCCCAGAAGATTTGAGATTGCAGTGAGCCATGATTGTGCCACTGCACTTCAGCCTGGGTAACAGAGTGAGACCTCATTCCAAAAAAAAAAAAAAAAAAAAAAAAGAAAGATAAGAGAACAGAACAGGGATGAGATGAGAGACACAGAAGAAAAGAAGAGAAAAAGAAGGAAAGAGAGGGGAGGGGAGGGGAGGGGAGGGGAGAGGAGAGGAGAGGAGAGGAGAGGGAAAAAGAAAACCATACAGGAAGGAAACCATATAACAGTCATAAATGTGGGAAAACTGCTATTAAAATGTCAAGTCTCATTAGACACCAAAGAAGACATGCTGGAGAGACTGTCCTTCCTATGCACATAAGGAAAGTGGGAAAGCCGTCAATCGCAAATCAAATCTCACAGAGAATGAGAAAAATTCATCCAGGAAAGAAAGCCCTGAAAGGAATCGATGTGGAAGTGTCTTAGCTAGAAGAAATACTTCATTAAAAATCAGAACATTCACACTGTAAAGACTGAGAACTCTATGAATGTAAGAAATGTGGAGAATCTTCAGCCAAAAGGAAAACTTCATTATTCATCACATAATCCATATAAAAAAGAAATCTTATGAATGTAGTAGGTATGAAAAAGCTTTTATTCAGAAGTCAAACTTCCTACCAGAGAGGTCATACTGGAGATAAACCCTACGCAAGTAGGGAAGGTGAGAAAGCACTTAGTGGCAAATCAAATTCCACTGGGCATGAGAAAATTCAGATTTGAGGCCGGGCGTGGTGGCTCACACCTGTAATCCCTGCACTTTGGGAGGCCAAGGTGGGTGGATCGCTTGAGCACAGGAGTTCAAGACCAGCCTGGGCAACATGATGAAATCCTGTCTCTACTAAAAATAAAATGCAAAAACAGAGGTGCGAGGATCACCTGAGCCTGGGGAGGCGGAGACTGCAGTGAGCCGCAATCCCACCACTGCACTCCAGCCTGGGTGACAGAGTGACACCCTATCTCAAAAAATAAAAAGGGAAGAAAAGAAAATTCAGATCTGAGGGTTGCCCTGTGAAGATAATGAAAGCACAACAATCTTCGGGCACAAGCTATTCATCATTAAATATTACAGTATTCATGACGGGGTAAACACCCTGTGAATACACTATGGGTGGAAGAGCTTTCTCTGTATCATACTGCTTACTGCCCATGTCAGAACCCACACGGGTAATAAACAGTGTGAATGTAAAACGTGTGGTAAAGCCTTCACTCCATGTTTAACCAGTGCTCTACATAAGAGAACCAATGCCAGTGAAAAAAACGAATGAAATCTCTCAAACAGAAGTCATGCCACATCTGACACCGATGGATTCATACTCATTCAAACCTTATGAATACCTTGGATTTAGGAAAGGCTTTAGCAGGAATTCATATTTCATAGCACATCAGATAATTATATTTTAGAGTAAAATTCAGTTAATATGAAAAAGCCTTAAGCAGAAACCCAAATGTTATGATATTAGAGATTTTTAATAAGGAGATATTTCGCCAATATAATAGAAATTGGATCCAAAGGCCAGGCATGGTGGATCATGTCTGTAATCCCAGCAATTTGGGAGGCCCAGGCAGGCAGATTACTTCAGGTCAGGAGTTCAAGACCAGCCTGGCCAACATGGGGAAACCCTGTCTCTACTTAAAATACAAATATTAGCTGGGCCTGGTGGCACACACCTGTAATACCAGCTACTCAAGAAGCTGAGGCACAAGAATCACTTGAGCCTGGGAGGTGGAGGTTGCAGTGAGCAGAGATTGCACCACTACACTTCAGTCTGGGCAACAGAGCGAGACCCTGCCTCAAAAAAAAAGAAAAAGAAGAAGAGGAAGAGGAAGAAGAAGAAGAGGAAGAGAAGGAGGAGGAGGAGGCAGAGGAAGAGGAAAAGAAACTGGTTCCAAAAAGCCATCACAACAAATATAATTAATGCTAAACTTTTAAAAGCATTCCAACTGAATGTCAGGAACAAGTGATGGATGCTGTTACTCCAGTTCTAATTAACATGGTCCTGAGAGATTAACCAATGCAAATAAGACAAAGAAAAAGAGCACAGGGATTAGGAAAAAAGAAACCAACTTGTAGGTTTCTGAGGATATGATCTGCTAACATATATTATAAATCTATGATCATTAAAAAAAACTTTGGCCAGGCACAATGGCTCACACCTGTAATCCCAGCACTTTGGGAGGCCAAGGTGGGAGGATCACCTGAGGTCAGGAGTTTGAGATCAGCTTGGCCAACAGGGTGAAACCCTGTCTCTAGTAAAAATACAAAAATTACCCAGGCGTGGTGGCAGGTGCCTGTAATCCCAGCTACTCGGGAGGCTGAGGCAGGAGAATCACTTAAACCCAGGAGGCGGAGGTTGCAGTGAGCCGAGATGGCGCCACTGCACTCCAGCCTGGGCCACAGAGTGAGAGTCTGTCCCCAAAAAAAAAAATAATAATAATAATAAATCTAGATTATAATAAATGTAAAGCAACTAAACAATGCAACAAAAAGAAAAAGTCACAACTACACACACGCCTACAAGCTGTTTTTAAAAAGACATCTAAAAAATAAAGACACAGGGGCACATGTTTTGAGGACCTCCTGGACAGGTGTCATGGGTAAAAAAAAACTTTAAAAAATAAAAATAAAGGGGAAAAAAAGACACAGCAAGTGCTGAAAGTCAAAATGTAGAAAAAGACATCAGGCAAACCCTAACTGAAGGAAAACTAGAATTACTGTCAGACAAAATAGATCTTAAGACGGAAAGCGCTGCCAGAGATAAATCAGGCCACTACGGAAAGATAAAAAAGTTTTTAATTCATGAGAAAACATATACACTGTTTTGTACTATTTTTATATAAATTCAGAAACATTTTGGTAAAGAACTTCTGCTTTCAGCCAAGAGGGGAAAATGGGACTGTATTTATTCCCTCACCTAAAACAACTAAGAAAAAAAAAAATCAGACAAAGTATTTAAAATTACAATGTTTAAGAAAGTGAACATAAGGGAACAAAGGATAGAAACCAAAGAGAGGAGACCTGCACCACAATTACTCCAGCTAACTAGAGCTGCAGTATGCTTTGCTCTCTGCAGTAAGCTCTAGAAACTCTAGTAAACTTCCTGCAGAAAATGACACACTGCAGTGCAGAGTGAAAAACCCCGGAGGAGCTTGGCAATTTCTTTCAATTGAGGAGACATGACTGGGCTTCCAGGGAGACTCGAGATTGCAGGGCAGAGTGTCAGAAGAGAGCTACACAGAGAGATAGAGAGCTCTGGAGATGTACAGAAGGCCCCCTTGAATCTTCAGCAGAGTAGTGATCAAATTACATATAGGGGAACAAAAGTAAGAACCACAGCAGGCTTCTCACTGGAAAATAAATAAATAAATAAATAAACAGACCCCCTCACCAAAGGAGATGTATGCATGGTGAATAATCACATAAAAAGATGCTGTACATCATCAGTCATTAGGGAAATGCAAATTAAAACCACATGCAGTCTGGGCACAATGGCTCATACCTGTAATCCCAGCACTTTGGAAGGCCAAGGCGGGCAGATCACGAGGTCAGGAGTCGAGACCAGCCTGGCCAACATGGCAAAACCCTGTCGCTATTAAAAACACAAAATTAGCCAGGCATGGTGGAGGACGCTTGTAATCCCAGCTACTCGGGAGGCTGAGGCAAGAGAATCGCTTGAACCCAGGAGGCGGAGGTTGCAGTGAGCTGAGATTGTGCCACTGCACTCCAGCCTGGGTGACAGAATGAGACTCTGTCTCAAAAAAAAAACCACATGCAATACCACTAATAGGTGTGTACATATTATTAATAGAATGTCCAAAAATAAAAAAGACTGACCACACCAAGAATTGACAAAATGTGGAGCAATTGGAACTGTCATAACTGTTAGTGGGAATATAAATTGTATGAGCAATTTGGGAAAAGCTTAGCAGTTTCTTAAAACATTAAACATATACCTATCATATGCCTTGGTCCTTCTACTCCTAGGTATTTACCAAAGAGAAAATGAAAGCATATGTCCATATAAAAATTTGTATATGAGGCTCATGCTTGCTATCCCAATTTTGGAGGCTGAGGCAGGTGGATTCCTTGATCCCAGAGGTTCAAGACCAATCTAGTCAACATGGTAAAACCTCATCTCTACAAAGAAATACAAAATCATTTGGGCATAGTGGTATGCATATGTAGTCCCAGCTACTCAGGAGGCTGAGTTAGGGGGATTGCTTGAGCCAAGGAGGTTGAGGCTGCAATGAGTCACGATTGCACCACTGCACTCCAGCCTAGATGACAGAACAATACCCTATCTCACACACACAAAAAAAACCTTGTATATGAATGTTTATATTTGGTAATAGCCAAAAACTAGATTGTTCATTAGCATTTGAATGGGCAAGTATCTAGTGGTGATATCCCACAAATCTTATCTTGAATTCCCACATGTTGTGGGAGGGACCCGGTGGGAGGTAACTGGATCATGGAGGCAGGTATTTCCCATGGTGTTCTTGCAATGGTGGGTGGGTCTCACAAGATCTGATGGTGTTACAAGGGGGAGTTTCCCTGCACAAGCTCTCTCTCTCTCTCTCTGAGTGCTGCCATCCATGTAAGACGTGACTTGCTCCTCCTTCCCTTCCACCATGATTGTGAGGCTTCCCCAGCCACGTGGAACTGTTAAGTCCAATTAAACTTCTTTCTTTTGTAAATTGCCCAGTCTTGGATATGTCTTTATCAGCAGCATGAAAATGGACCAATACAAGTGGTATATCCATACAATCTAGTACTATTCAGCAATAAAAAGAAATGAGCCAGTTATATGTGCAGCATGATCTCAAAATAATTATCCTAAGTAAAATAAACCAGACTCCCCAAAAGAGTATTTACTGCATGATTCCATTTATATTAAATCCTAGAAAATGCAAACTAATCTGTAGTGATAGGAAGCAGATCAGGGATTGCTTGGGGAGTAAAGAAAGGTTGGCAGGGGAAGGATTGCAAAAGTTCCAAAGGAAATATTTTGAAATTATATGTCAATTATAGCTCAATGGTGCTATTAAAATTGCTTTGGAATTTCTGAAAATTATATTAATCAAAGAACATTTTTAAATTGGCTAAGAATTTGAAAAGGAGAATTTACTTCTCCCTTTGTTTAAAATATGATTAAGATTTATTATGATCTCTTGGGTTTTTTTAGGTGAATATATCATTAAAAAAAGACTAAATTAAAGACAAATACAACAATAAAGTAATAAACATCTTGCAAGACAATCTAAGATACTACCTGTACCATCTCTTCTAGGGACAATGGTGACCTTTACCCAAGTTTTGAAACTGAGAAGCTGTAATTGTAAAACAAACAAACAAAACTATAATGAAGACAATAGGCATATTTACAAACAGCTAAACAAAACTTTAGCTATATATACCATAAATAAATTCGATAAACAGCACATAAAATTTTGTGACAGAACAAAGAATAATTTCTTTTTATTTATTTTTTAATTGAGACAAGGTCTTATTCTGCTGTTCAGGCTGGAGTGCAGTAACACAGTCACAGCTCACTGTAGCCTTGACTCCCCAAGCTCAAGCAATCCTCCCACCTCAGCCTCCCAAGTCACTGGGACTACAGGTGCATGCTACCATGCTTGGCTAATTTTATTATTTTTTATTTTGTAGGGTTTTGCCATATTGCCCAGGCTGTTCTCAAACTCCCGGGCTCAAATGATCCACCTGTCATGGCCTCACCATTGCTGAGATTACAGGCATAAGCCACTGAGCCAGGCCTATTTTTTGTAGAGAGAGCGTTTTGCTATGTTGCCCAGGCTGGTCTCGAACTCCTGGGCTCAAGCAACACACCAGTCTTGGCCTCCCAAAATACTGAGATTACAGGCATGAGCCACCGAGCAAGGCCAGAGAACAAAGAGGAATTTCTTACAAATTTATAAGAAAAGGTAAACGACCTAATCATAGACACAGAATATCAAGAAAATTTTAGGGAAAACAAATCTAAATGCCAGAAGCTGTATTAAAAGTGCTCAAACTACATATCAGGAATATGGAAATTAAAATAATTATTATTACAAATATCACTTTATGTTCATCAGACAGAAAAAAGGTAAAAAGAACTGTAGCACCTATGACTTTGTATTTTCATACATTAGTCGTGCTATGAATTGTTCCAGCTTTTTAGGAAAGGAGGTAGTAACATCAATTAAAATTAAATATGTATAAAGGTATACAGTCCACCCTTTGTATCTGTAGGTTCCCCATCCATGGATTCAACCAAGCAAAGATTTGAAAATATTTGGAAAAAAGCAATTAAAAATAATAATACTACAATAAATATAATACAAATAAGAATCAAGTATATAGTGGTGATACGGTTTGGTTGTATCCCCACCCAAGGCCAGGTGCAGTGGCTCATACCTGTAATCCCAGCCCTTTGGGAGGCCAAGGCTGGCGGATCACCTGAGGTCAGGAGTTTGAGAGCAGCCTGGCCAACATGGTGAAACCCCATCTCTACTAAAAATACAAAAATTAGCTGGGTGTAGTGGTGCACGCCTGTAATCCCAACTACTTGGGAGGTTGAGGCAAGAGAATTGCTTGAACCCAGGAGGCAGAGGTTGCAAGAAGGGGAGATCGTTCCACTGCACTTCAGTCTGGGTGACAGAGCAAGACTCTGTCTCAAAAAAAAAAAAAAAAGAAAAGAAAAGAATCAATACAGTATAACAACCATTTACGTAGCATTTACATTGTATTGTTGTTGAGGCTGATGGTCTGAGGCTACTATCCACAGGTGGAATTTCTTCTTCCTAGAAATCTCAGTTCTTCCCTTCCCTTCTTTCAACTGATTGGATGAGGCCCACCCAGATTATCTAAGATATACTCCTTTACTAAAAGTCATTGATTATAGATTTTCATCACAGCAACACCTAGATTAGTAGTCGATGGAATAACCAGTTGACACATAAAATTGGCCATCACTTTTATGTGGTATTATAATATGTAATCTAGAAAGGATGTAAAGTATGTGGCAGGATGTGTCTAGGTTATATGCAAATACGATGCCATTTTATATAAGGGACTTGAGCATATGTGGATTTTGGTACCCCCAGGTGCCTGGAACCCATCCCCAAGGATACCAAGGGATAACTATGACTATACATATTATAGGAAATATTTGTATAATTGTTTAACTCAAAAATTCTCCATTCTGGGATTCTATCTTGAGGAAAGAAAAGAACGAATATAAGGCATTTAAGTCAGCGTTTTCCATAATGGCATGAAACTGGAAATAGTCAAAAAATAATGGCACATCTACACCATAAAATAATATGCAGCAATTAAAATGGATGAACAATAGCTATGTCAGTGGACTTAGAATAATTTCCAAGATATATTGCTGAATGAAAAAGGCAAAATGAGAAAAAGTCTATTCTATCAGTCAGGGCTCAATTAGGAAAACAGAAACAGCAGGAGACATCATAAGGGATTTGTTGAAGGAAATTCAATTACACAATTGATCGATTAATCATCAGGTCTAGCTAGGCAAGTCTGAATCCATAGAGCAGGCCATAAGGAAGGGCAGGTGGCACTCTCTGGCATGGGCTGAGGCTGCTACCCACAGGTGGAATCTTCTTCCCAGAAACCTCGGTTCTACTCTTAAGGCCTTTCAACTGAACGGATGAGGCCCAACCAGATGATCTAAGATATTCTCCTTTACTAAAAGTCATGATTATGGACTTTAATCACAACAGCTAGATGAGTAACTGAGGGAATAACCAAGTTGACACATAAAATTGACCATCAAATGTGTGATATTTCATTTTGTAAAACAAATAATGAAAAAAAAATCTGTGTGTGTGTGTGTGTGTATGTATGCAAATATATAAACATCTGTGAATATACAGTTACCTGGGTATGTGGGTTAGGGTGAAGTAGGCAGAGGGGCAGGAGAAGAGGAGAGTGCAAAGCAAAACAAGAAGGAAAACAAGAAGAAAAAGATCACAATATGAAAAACGTAAAATCCAAGATATATAACATGATTGCATTTATGGATTTATAACAAATATTAAATTTATGTGCATATACATATACAATTTTAAAACTAAAATACATACTTTTTAAAAAATGCATACATTTTAGCAAGCAAGATGCTAAAAACTCATTTGATTAAAGAGTGTTTATTCCTCATTAATTTTACAAAATATCCTAGTCAAAGAGAAGTAGAAATGTTCTTAAATACCTATTTTCAAACATAAACAATATATGTATTAGTTTCCTAGGAACAAACTACCATAAACTGGAAGATTGAAACAATAGACATTCATTCTCTCCCAGCTCTGAGATCTAGAAGGCTGAAATAAGCTATTGGCAAGGCTGTATTCCCTCAGAAGTCTC
>NW_016805082.1:629400-632983 GCF_001698545.2 Rhinopithecus bieti | reverse complement strand
CCCGCCTCGGCCTCCCAAAGTGCTGGGATTACAGGCTAAGCCACCGCGCCCAGCCAGCATTGAAAATACTTTCTAAGAATTTTCACTGATGAAACATTCAGACATCTTTTTTGTTGTTTACTTAAAGCTTAATTTTAAAACTCAATACAGGACAAAATATTTTTATCTTGAGTAAAACCCATCTTTTTGTATAGTGTTCTACAACACACAGAGCCTTTCATATACATAGTCCCATTTGATCCAAGTGAGACTGCAAATATCGTGGCTGACCAAATGGTAAACTAGGGAGAATCTTATGGTGAATGGGAGAAAGGAAATGGAAAATTTTTTAGAAAACAAAACCCTAAGCCAAATATAGCAAAGATTAAGATCTACAGGAACATTTTTCTGAATATTTATGGGTAATCCATGAATAATCCTCAGAAATAGATATTGCTCATGCAAATCAGACGAAAAAACTTGGATGGATTTTTCCAGCACATATGGCAGTAAAGCCTATGAGAAGACTAAAAAGACAGTGATATTCTTTTTGTTGTTGTTGTCGAGATGGAGTCTCGCTCTGTCACCCAGGTTGGAGTTCAGTGGTGCAATCTCAGCTCACTGCAACCTCTGCGTCCCGGGCTCAAGTGATTACCCTGCCTCAGCCTCCTGAGTAGCTGGGACTACTGGTGCCCACCACCACGTGTGGCTAATTTTTGTATTTTTAGTAGAGATGAGGTTTCACCATGTTGCCCAGGCTGGTCTCAAACTCCTGACCTCGTCATCCGCCTGCCTCAGCCTCCCAAAGTGCTGGGATTACAGGCTTGAGCCACCATGCCCAGCCTGCCACACTTCAAATAAACAGTGTATCCATGAGATGAAAAGCTACAGCACTCACCACTATTTAGAGATCTGAAGTTGATTTTTGCCAATGTCATACATCACAGAGGCTCTCTGAATTTCCAAATTTTTGTGTTTATTCCATCCACCCAATTTATAGACTTGCTTTGTAGGAATTTAATAAAATGCCATCTGTCCCCAAGTGCAGACATAGATAGAAACTGGTGATGCTTCTGTTTTTTTTTTTTTTTTTTTTTTGTGAGACAGTCTTGCTCTGTTGCCCAGGCTAGAGTGCAGTGGCGCGATCTTGGCTCACTGCAAGCTCCACCCTCCCAGGTTCACGCCAGGACGCCATTCTCCTGCCTCAGTCTCCCAAGTAGCTGGGACTACAAGCGCGTGCCACCACGCCTAGCTAATTTTTTTGTATTTTTAGTAGAGACGGGGTTTCACCATGTTAGCCAGGATTGTCTTGATCTCCTGACCTCTTGATCCGCCCACCTCAGCCTCCCAAAGTGCTGGGATTACAGGCATGAGCTACGACGCCCAGCCTGGTCTTTTTTTTTTTAATGTCACTGTTGCCTTACCTTCAAAACTGTGAAATACTGCCTTTTCTTTCATCTTTAGGCATGCAAAGCCGTATTATAAACAAGTATTGAAATAGGTAAAACAAATACATTTTGTTATTCCAGTAGGGACAAGATCATCATTGTTTTACAAATATGTTTGCCTTATTTTTCTTCTCACTTGCTCATTATGATTGACTTACACGAGATTTATTGATACCCATCAGGAATTTTTGCCAACTTCTGAAACTTAACACAGAAAAGTAAACCAACAATTCTCCTTTCTTAGTAACATATAACAACTTTGAGGCTGGAGAACGGCTCGATGCACAGGGCCTCAAAGGTGTCGTCTGCCCGGAGGGCCAGCCCCACTGTGGCTGGAGCCAGTGGCCGTGCTGTTTGGCTGGTGAAGCCACACTCGCCAAGTGTCTTGCCATCATCCAAGAGCTGGTCGTCCTTGTACAGCCGCTGCTCGTCGGGAGGCCGCTTGAGGATTCCCTCCACGATGCGCTTCAGCTCCAATACCGCGCTGGACTCCTCGGCATCAGTGAAGATGGCGGTCTTATGGCGCCGAATCATGAGGAACACGTCTGTCGCAGCGGTTGCCGCTTCCCTCAATGCGCCGGCGCGGCCGTGCTCCGCCCCGTTCCCTGCAGCCCGCGCGCGGCCCGGCATGCCCCGCCTCCCCCAGCGAAGGCACCTTTTTCCGTGTTATTATATTGACTTTCCATGGAACTATTTTATAGCTACATAATGTTGTAAATTTACCATGAAAGATTTAAGATACACAAAAAGAGAAAAAGAATAATGGAATGAACATCCATGTATCCCACAGAGCTTAAGAAATAAAACATTGTCAGTGTAGCTGATACCCTCTGTGTAATCATCCTCATTTGCAGCTTCCTCCATCTCTAACATATGGAACCACTTTCTGAAATTTGGTGATTATTCAGCCCATGCATTTCTTTATACTTTTTTTTTTTTTTAAGACAAAGTCTCGCTCTGTCGCCCAGGTTGGAGTGCAGTGGCCCGATCCCGGCTCATTGCAACTTCTGCCTCCCGGGCTCAAGCAATTCTCCTGCCTAAGCTTCCCAAGCAGCTGGGACCATAGGCGCACGCCACCACGACCAGCAAATTTATTTTGTATTTTAGTAGAGACGGGGTTTCACCGTGTTGCTCAGGCTGGTCTCTAACTCCTGAGCTCAGGCAATCTGCCCGCCTCACCTCCCAAAGTGCTAGGATTACAGGTGCGAGTCACCAGGCCCAGCCTACTCTTTATACTTTTACCACATATGTATATATTGCTAAGTAATATGTAATATTATTTGCATGTTTTAAGCTTTATATAATCAGTACCATGAAATGTATAAAGTATTCTACAACTTGCTTTCATTTCCTTCTCAGCATTTTGATTATGGAAGTTGTGTCCATGTTGATTCATATTTGCTCAAATAAATATTTGATAAACATATCATATCTATTTATATAAATATATCCTCAAATAAATATACAATAATTTATCTTGTGTTCTCCTACTGTTCAATATTCAGGTGGTTTGCAACCATAAACAATATTTTGACAATTGTCTTTCTGCATAATGTATATTTTTTTCTCATTTAGGATCATTCCCTAAGTATAGATTCCAGAAGTTAAATTATCAAAAAGCATGAACATTTTTAAGATCCTTGCATATACTTACTGCCACACTGGAGGATGGTACAAATTTTATATTGCCATCAAACATATATCAGTTCCTTGTTTTATCACATACTTAGAAGCTTTGGATGATGTCACTAGTTCTTTCTTTAACTTTGGCTAATTTGCTTAGCAAAAACTGGTATACTGATTTCTGGTGAAGCTGAAATTGAATAACTTTTCCATGTTATCTGTTAATCATATTAACCCCTTTGTCTTTTTACGCCTTTTGCCCGTCAGCACTGTCGGAAACAGCGTTTTATCTTAATAGCTTTTTTGTATAACACTATACTAACTCTTGTCAAATTAGCTACAAATATTTTTCCTAGTTTTTTTGTACCTTGTTTAATTTTTAAATACTATCTATATGTATATAATTAAAGGGTCTAATAAAAATTCTGTTATGTCGGCTCTGAAATTGAGGCAACAATTAATAGCCTACCCACCAAAAAAAGTCCAGGACCAGATGGATTCACAGCTGAATTCTACCAGAGGTACAAGGAAGA
>NW_016805082.1:620586-627576 GCF_001698545.2 Rhinopithecus bieti | reverse complement strand
CACTGGGGCCTATCATGGGGAGGGGGGAGGAGGGAGGGATTGCATTGGGGAGTTATACATGATATAAATGATGAATTGATGGGTGCTGACGAGTTGATGGGTGCAGCACACCAACATGGCATAAGTATACATATGTAACAAGCCTGCATGTTATGCACATGTACCCTAGAACTTAAAGTATAATAATAATAATAAAAAAAATTCTGTTATGTCAACTTACTTATATGGCTGGCATACATATAATAGCATAGAACAGTATGATTGTAAGCTCATTAATATATCATTAAATTTACAAATGCATATGCTAATTTGAAACTGGCTAAATTTTTTGATTCTCTTAATAGTTTTGACTCATCCAATTCCCAGAATAGCATTGGCGGAACTGCTAAATGTTGACCTCCATGATATTTGTAAAGAATAGGCAGCCTTTAATAGTCTATGGAGATCTTTCATTTATGTTTTCTTTTTCTTTGTTTTTTTTTTTTTGAGACGGAGTCTTGCTCTGTCGCCCAGGCTGGAGTGCAGTGGCCGGATCTCAGCTCACTGCAAGCTCCGCCTCCCGGGTTCACGCCATTCTCCTGCCTCAGCCTCCCGAGTAGCTGGGACTATAGGCGCCTGCCACCTCGCCCGGCTAGTTTTTTGTATTTTTTTAGTAGAGACGGGGTTTCACCGTGTTAGCCAGGATGGTCTCGATCTCCTGACCTCGTGATCTGCCCGTCTCAGCCTCCCAAAGTGCTGGGATTACAGGCGTGAGCCACTGCGCCCGGCCTCATTTATGTTTTCTTTCCTTCATTTATTTTTATGCTCTCCTAAGAAAATAATTAACAGTTCAAGTTTAAATGATCATTAAAGCCTTTCAAATTACATTTCACTAAATTGTCTAATGTTAAGAAAATTAACACTCAGTTGCTATTTCTTTATGAATTTCTTCTAATTTGAGGAGCAGCCATTTGTACAATTTCTTTTTTTTTTTTCGATACGGAGTTTCACTCTCGTTGCCCAGGTTAGAGTGCAATGATGCGATCTCAGCTCACTGCAACCTCTGCCTACCAGGTTCAAGCGATTCTCCCGCCTCAGACACCCAAGTAGCTGGGATTACAGGCGTGTGCCACCACGCCCAGCTAATTTTGTATTTTCAGTAGAGACGCGGTTTCTCCATGTTGGTCAGGCAGGTGTCGAACTCCTGACTTCAGGTGATCCACTTCCCTCAGCCCCCCAAAGTGCTGGGATTACAGGCGTGAGCCACTGTGCCCAACCCATTTGTACAATTTCAAAACAAAGATTTGACCTTTAAAAACATTCAAGACATAGGTTGAATGAATCAGTGATTCTACTCTGAGAAGAGTAAAAATAGGTAGTCATTTATTCACCATTCTCACACCTCCTCTGCTATGAAGAATGTCCTAGGACTTAGAAGTCTCCTTTGAAGGCTTATGGAATTCATATAGTTCTTAGCAGGTCAAAGCAACTCTCAATCTAACAAGAAATATTTACTGAACACTTGTTCTATATATCCAGGCCTGAGGCAGATGCTGAAAAATACAGGAAGAATGAATAGTGGTCCTTCCAGAAAGAGCAGAAAGGGGAAGAGAATGGTGAAAAACAAAGCTGTAGGTCAGCAAGCCAGGTTATATAATGATCTGGTAAAGAATATGGACTTTGTTTCACAGCAATTGACAGCCTTAAAATATTTTTTCTTTTATTTTGGCCATCCCGTAGATCAATAGGCATCTTTACGCAGACATGTTTGGTATCACCTTTGTTATATTTGCAGCACCATGAATCTAATCAAATAATAAAATGTTATTGGCCAGGTGCAGTGGCTCATGCCTGTAATCCCAGGGCTTTGGGCAGCTGAGGCAGGAAGAACACTTGAGCCAGGACTTTAAGACCACCCTAGGCAACATAGTGGGACCCTGTCTCTGCCAAAAAAAAAGAAAAAAGGAAAAAAATTTTGAAAAATTAGCTGAGTGTGGTGGAGTACACCTGTAGTCCCAGCTATTAGGGGATGGGAGTTGGGGTGAGGCGGGTGGATCACTCTTACCCAGGAGGTGTAGACTGCAGTGCACTATGATCACGCCACTGCCCTACAGCCTGGGCAACAGAGCAAGACCCTGTCTCTAAAAATAAAAATAAAATAATAAAATGTCATCATTTATTCTTGAATAAAAGATGCATATTAGAAAGACAATTCAAAAGGAAGTGTAGAAAATGGCCTGGATAGAGGAGCTATGGATGGAGGATGGCTGCTGGGAGACAGATGACAATAGTCCAGGCAAGGTATAGGAAGAAGGTCGATGTTACACAACGTCATGCTATGCACTGCGGGGAATACGAAGCTGAACAAGACACAGCCCCTGCTGTCAAGGACGGATGAGTGAAAATGCCAATTCCATGCTTATTTACCCTAACCTAGTCCCCCTAGAGACAGTGATATAGAAAGATATGGATAAGAGAAGATAGGCTTATATTAAAATCCTGCTGAAGATAAAGATTATAGAAAGCAATACGTTTTGCTTGATGTTTTCAATTTGACTATGTCATTTCCCATGTTTTTATATAATCAATTTACACACCCTGCTGTTTGTGTTTTGGCCAGCCATACAAAACAAGGCAATGGGAACAATGCAGTCAGCAGTTGCCTGGACTTGTTGGCGGATGTGATTTCAGTAACTAACTACTTGCTGACTCAGAGACAGCGGAAAGCAAAAATCTCCTCTCCCTGTTCTGTGGCCAGTCAAGTGATTATGAGGCTGTCAAAGTCCACAGTGATGGGGACTCTTTATAGTGCTCAGCTTATTCCTTTGCTGTGTCACTGGTTGACCTGGACTGAAGTTTCATTCCAAACATAAAGAGATGGTCAGGTGCGGTGGCTCATGCCTGTAATCCCAGCACTTTCGGAGGCTGAGGTGGGCAGATCACCTGAGGTCGGGAGTTCAAGACCAGTCTGACCAACATGGAAAAACCCCAACTCTACTAAAAAATATATAAATTAGCCGGGCATGGTGGTGGTTGCCTGTAATCTCAACTACTCAGGAGGCTGAGGCGGAGAATTGCTTGAATCCGGGAGGTGGAGGTTGCAGTGAACGGAGATCGCACCACTGCACTCCAGCCTGGGTGACAGAGCAAGATTCCACATCAAAAAAAAAAAAAAAGTTAGCTGCACATGGTAGTGCATGCCTGTAATCCCAGCTGCTCGGAAGGCTGAGACAGGAGAATTGCTTGAACCCAGGAGGCAGAGGTTGCAGTGAGCCAAGATTGCACCATTTACTCCAGCCTGGGCAACAAGAGCAAAATTCTGTATTAAAAAGAAAAAAAAGAGAGAGAGACAAATGAGTTATGTAAATCATTGTTGGGGCTTGGTATCTGGTCCAAAAAGACTAGCCCTCCTTCTGTTTTCCCTGGCCACAGGCTCCATTATTCACCTGATCACTTGGGTGGATCCACAGAGTAAGCTAGAAGCAGAGTTACTGCAGTGCCCTCCCCCAGCCCTATTAACCAGCACAAACTCCCGGCACAGAGCCAGTCCACAGTAGAAAGGGATGGGATTTGGAACTAGATAGGGTTGAATACTGGCTTTGTCAGGCTGAATGACCTCCTGCAAGTTAGTTAACCTCTTGCAACCACAGGTTTCTCACTTCTAAAACAGTGGTTATGAAATGCCCACACACATGTATTCAAAATAATAGATGTACAGCACCTGGCACCCTCATGCTTTGCTGGTAGAAATGTAAAATGGTGCAGCCACTTTCGAAAACAGTTTGGCAGTTTCTTAAAAAGTTAAACATAAATTTACCATACAACCCAGCAATTCTATGCCTGGGCATCTACCCAAGAGGAATGAAAACATATGTCCACACAAAGACTTGGTGTGAATGTTCATAGCAGCATTATTCATAACTGAACTGCAAAAACATTATGCTAAGTGAAAGAAGCCAGACAAAAAAGATGACATATTGTATGAGTCCATTTACATGAGGAAAGGCAAAACTAGGGAGACTTAAAGTAGCTTAGGTTTTCCTGGGGCTGGGAAACAGGAGAGGAAGAACAAATGGGCATGAGAGATCTTTTTGGGATGATGGAAATGTTCTAAAATTGGATTGTGGTGAGGGGTGCACAACTGTAGATCGACTAAAAGTTATTGAATAGTACACTTAAAATTGTGACATTATTTGGTGTAGAAATTATACCTCGCTGGGCATGGTGGCTCACACCTGTAATCCCTGCACTTTGGAAGGCTGAGGCGGGCGGATCACCTGAGCTCAGGAGTTTGAGACCATCCCTACCAATACGGTGAAACCTCAGCTCTACTAAAAATACAAAAATTAGCTGGGCATGGTGGCAGGCGCCGTAGTCCCAGCTACTCGGGAGGCTGAGGCAGGAGAATCACTTGAGCCGGTGAGATAGAGGTTGCAGTGAGCCGAGATGGCACCACTGCACTCCAGCCTGAGCGACAGAGTGAGACTCCATCTCAAAAAAAAAAAAAAAAAAAAAAAGAAAGAAAAGAAAAGAAAAGAAAGAAATTATACCTCAATAAAGCTGTTTTTAAAAACCCACCAGCACATAGGAGGCTCTCAATACTGTAGCAAATAGCTGACATTTAGTACATGCTTATTGGTAAGCAAGCACTACTTTAAGCATGCCACACGTGACTTTGCTCAATTTAACTCATTTATTTTCTTTCTCTCTCTCTCTCTCTCTCTCTCTCTCTCTCTCTCTCTTTCTTTCTTTTTCGACAGAGTCTTGCTTGTCACCCAGGCTACAGTGCAGTGACATGATCTTGGCTCACTGCAACATCCGCCTCCTGGGTTCAAGCCATTCTCCTGCCTCAGCCTCCCCAGTAGCTGGGATTACAGGCACGCACCACCATGCCCAACTAATTTTTGTATTTTTAGTAGAGACGGGGTTTCACCATGTTGGCCTGGCTGGTCTTGAACTCTTGACCTCGTGATCCACCCACCTTAGCCTCCCAAAGTGCTAGGATTACTGGCAGTGAGCCACCAACCCAGAGCAGTGTTTCAGAAACAAGTCTTTCAAATGCTACTTTCACTACTTTTTCCATAATGGCTACTTACCACCTGTACAATCAATTGTTAACCTAACATTTTTATTTAAATCCACTTGTTTTTAAAAAAACGTATAAATGAGGCCAGGTGCTGGTGGCTCACACCTGTAATCCTAGCACTTTGGAAGGCCAAGGCAAGTGGATCACTTGAGCTCAGGAGCTCAACACCAGCCTCGGCAATATGGCGAGACCCCCATCTCTGCAAAAAATGCAAAACTTTGCTACGGATGGTGGTGCACGCCTGTGGTCCCAGCTACTTGGGAGGCTGAGGTGGGAGGACTGCTTGAGCCCGGGAGATCGAGGTTGCAGTGAGCCACGATCACGCCACTGTACTCCAGCCTGGGTGACAGAGTGAGGCCCTGTCTCAAAAAACAAACACAAAACCTTACAAATAAAAAAACAGATCTCTATGGTAAATGGAAAGTCACTACAGTCATGCGCCAGATAACGTTTCAGTCAACGACAGGTCGCGTATGCCATGGTGGTCACGTAAGATTATAGAGGGGTCCTTCCCTTCTGCGCCCCGGGAAACCTCGGCGTTGCCACGGGCCGCACCCCCCGGGGTTGCTGGAATTGCAAGAACGAGTTTGCACCCCAAGCCTCGCTTCTGCTGGGGACTGGGGGGGGTCCCTGATGCCGACATGTATCTTTGACCTGGGAAGGAAGAAGGCAAAAGCCTTCCCCCTCTGGCCACGTGGTGAGATCCCTCTCTGCGGCCACCTGGTGTCGGACGAACGCGAGCAGCTTCACTCTGCAGCCCCGGAAGCTGCGCACATTTATGCCAAGCGCAAGGTCAAAGTGGCGGCAGGGAAGCTTTCACCTCCCTAGGGCTTCCCCACCCCTTCATCGTCATCCGCAATACAAGCTCTCGTCCTGCGCTGGGGCTGCAGGCTCCAGACACGCCTGCAGCTGCCTGTGGAAAGCCCCGCGGCCGGGGTCAGGTTCACAGGGCCCGGATCTTCAAATCCGTCCGCACCAGGCCGCGGAACACGGAGCACGCGACTGTGCAGGGCCAAGGACAGGTTCCAGGTGCCAGAAGACCCAGGTGTGGGAGACTGGGCTTTACCACCTTCGATTCGGATGAATTTGAAGACAGGTGGCTGAGAAGTGGCTCATCCCTGATGACTGTGGGGTCCGATATATCCCCTCTTGCGGCCCCCTGGACAAGTATCGGACTCTGAGCTCATGAGAGCTTCCACTGTGCTGTCCCCTCTTAATACTCATTAATAAATCCTACTTCCTGTCCAAAAAAAAAGTTAGCCCAGGGCGGTGGCTCATGCCTGTAATTCCAGCACTTTGGGAGGCCGAGTGGGAGGATCACTTGAGGTCAGGAGTTCGAGACCAACCTGGCCAACATGTTGAAACCCCGTCTCTACTAAAAATACAACCATTAGCTGGATGTGGTAGCGGTCGCCTGTAATCCCAGCTGCTGGGAAGGCTAAGGCAGGAGAATCACTTGAACCAGGCAGGCAGAGGTTGCAGTGAGCCAAGATCGTGCCACTGCAGTCCAGTCTGGACTACAGAGCAAGACTCCGTCTCAAATAAAAAATAAAAAATTAAAAATTAAAAAAAATTTTAGGCCGGGCGCGGTGGCTCAAGCCTGTAATCCCAGCACTTTGGGAGGACGAGACGGGCGGATCACGAGGTCAGGAGATCGAGACCATCCTGGCTAACACGGTGAAACCCCGTCTCTACTAAAAAAATACAAAAAACTAGCCGGGCGAGGTGGCGGCGCCTGTAGTCCCAGCTACTCGGGAGGCTGAGGCGGGAGAATGGCGTGAACCCGGGAGGCAGAGCTTGCAGTGAGCTGAGATCCGGCCACTGCACTCCAGCCTGGGCGGCAGAGAGAGACTCCGTCTAAAAAAATAAATAAATAAATACATAAATAAATAAATACATAAATAAATTTAAAAGTTAATGTATTA
>NW_016805082.1:594364-618738 GCF_001698545.2 Rhinopithecus bieti | reverse complement strand
TGCAGTGAACCAAGATTGTGTCACTGTACTCTAGCCTGGGTGATGGAGTCAAATCCTGTCTCCAAATAAATAAATAAATAAATATACATACATAAATAAATACATAAATAAATTTAAAAAGTTAATGTATTATTGAAGAAAGAAAATTTTAAAAATAAATTTAATGTAGCCTAAGTGTAGTGCACTGAATGTCCCAGGCCTTCATATTGCCTCACTGCCCACTCATTGACTTACCCAACTTCCAGTCCTGTAAGCTCCAGTTATGGAAAGTGCCTAGACAGGTGTTCCTTTAACAAAAAAATCTTTCATACTGCATTTCTACTGTACCTTTTCTATGTTTAGATACACAAATACTTACCATTGTGTTACAACTGCCTGCAGTATTCAGCACCGTGCAGTAAACGTGCAGGATTGTAGCCTGGGAAACATAGGCTATATCATACAGCCTGGATGTGTAGTAGGCTGTGCCGTCTGGGTTTGTGTAAGTGCACTCTAGGATGTTTGAACAATGATGAAATCACCTGATGATGCATTTCCCAGACATATCCTGTTGTTCAGCAACACATGACTGTACAGTGTACAGTGAAAATAAGCATGAGGAAGGCCAAATGGTCTTAGTTTGTGGATAGATGCTGTTGCCTCAAGGAGGCTTGCTCTGTCTCTGAGTAGGCACAGAAAGGAGGCTAAGCGTGAGAGAGGCGGCTTAGCCATGCTAGATGTAATCACACCGGAGACTGGGGTCCAAGGTTGAGAACAGAGAAGGGCTTTTGCATTCCCCGCTATTCCGCAGAGCTGGAAGACTGAGGCCAGACACCTCCTCAGGGCTTATCACTACGCCTCGGCTGCTCCTGCAGCTTCATCATGATCTAGAGTCCGTGGAAGTGGAGCTGGAGACGCTGGGGGTAGGGGTTGGGGTCGGGTGGGAGGCAGCATGACTTGGAGGTTCAGTGAGGGGCCTGGGAGAATTGCTGAGACTGGGATAGTTGGAGCTAAGCAGCTCGCAGCCTGTGGAGTGTGAGGGGACCGGGGGAGCCCAGTGTGCACCCCGTGGAGTTTGGATGTGTGCGATCCTAATCGTGACCCCTAGGAATGGGAGCTTGAGGGACAGTTGAAGCGGTCAAGCCCCGGCGACCCTCCCATGTCAATGAACTGCACAACTCACCAAAGAACTCACCCTCACATTGCTGTGAGAGTCAGAACTCGGATTCCTGGACAAGCGGGCGTCAGTAGCCAGGGAGGGGCCATGCAGCCCAGAGAGGACCACAGGGCATCTCTTGTGGAGGCAAGGCGTGTGTTCCCTCCCGCGGAGGAGAAAGGAACCTGGAAGGATGCAGGAGGGCACCAGGCAAACACTAATTTGGATACGAAATTAAAAATTTAAACTACACTGGCTTTTTCTGGTAACTAAAACTGATCAGACATTTATGGGCTCTGCCCAAGAGGTAGTTAAGGGAAACTTACCTTTCTTCAAGTTAAGGGCTTACCAAGAATATGGGAAATATTTGGAAAGAGGGAATAATCTTTCTTTCTTATAAGGAGCCAGAGATTGAGTGTGGTGGAAGGTGGTAGTTAAAGAAAACAAAATATTTCTTTTGCTGCTCCACTTGATTCAGACTGTTCAGTCAATTGGGGAGAGAAGGATTAAAACAATTCCAAAAGATCTCATTTTTGTGCCCTGCCATTCAACTAATTCCTGTTATTGTAATATCTAAAATTATCTCTGGTATCTGCTATATTTTGGGAAACTCTGCTCTAGGGGAAGTGAAGAGTTACTCCCAGCCCCACCCTCCAACCCTGGGGTTCCCAGCGGAGGTACTGAAAGATGTGGGGTAGAATGGTGTCTAACCTGTTTCACTTCTCAATCTTCAGCAACCTGGGTCTGTCTTTTAGACTTGACCAAAATGACCATTTTTTCTCCATTTATATTTTCCTCTCTTTTTACCACAGAGCCACCAATGTTCTAGCTTGTTATTTCCTCTTTCTGTTTTCCTCATTTGCTCTGTTTCTCTTCCCTCTTCCTGATTTCTTTCTCTTGCCTTTCGTTGGTCAGCAAGGGAGAAGTTTGCACAACATTTTACTCTCCACTGACTGTTCTTAGGGCAAAATGAAAACCCCAGGCTGGAGCTACCCAAGGCACTGTGAGAGGCAGTGCATTGGCGGGGTGCAAAATCTCCCACCTGCAAAGCCAGGGAGTGAAAGCCAGGGTGTGATTTCAGGTTCAGCCTCTTGTTAACTATTTAGCCTTGGGCAAGTCTCAACTTCTTGAATGATGTTTCTCCATCTGTTAGGTGGGATTACTAATAATACCTGCTTCCTAAACTTCTTAGGAAGCTCAAATGAGGCGACGTGAAAATACACACCATAGGGTTCTAGAAAAAAGTTTCCTTTTATTATTATTATTATTTTATTTATTATTATTATTATTTTTTTTTTTTTCTGGACATGGAGTCTCACTCTGTCGCCCAGGAGGCAGGAGTGCAGTGGTGCGATCTCGACTCACTGCAACCTCTGTCTCCAGGGTTCAAGCGATTCTCCTGCCTCAGCCTTCCGATTAGCTGGGACTACAGATACAAGCCACCATGCCCGGCTAATTTTTTGTGTTTTAGTAGAGACAGGGTTGCACCGTGTTGCCCAGGCTGGTCTCCAACTCCTGAGCTTAGGTAATCCGCCTGCCTTGGCCCCCCAGAGTGCTAGGATTATAGGCATGAGCCACCACACCCAGCCATGCTGGTGGTTTTTGATGGAACACCTTTTAAAACATAATTTTTCTTTTTCTTTTCTCACTCTGTTGCCCAGGCTGGAGTGCAATGGCAAGACCTCAGTTCACTGCAACCTCCCGGTCCCAGGCTCAAGTGATTCTCCTGCCTCAGTCTCCCGAGTAGCTGGGATTACAGGTGCCTGCCACCACACCTGGCTAAATTTTGTATTTTTAGTAGAGGCAGGGTTTTACCATGTCGGTCAGGCTGGTCTCGAACTCCTGAACTCAGGTGATCCACCCACCTCAGCCGCCCAAAGTGTTGGGATTACAGGTGTGAGCCACTGTGCCCGGCCAAAAAATAATTTTTCTTTTTTTTTTTTTAGACAGAGTTTCGCTCTTGACGCCCAGGCTGGAGTGCAGTGGCACAATCTTGGCTCACTGCAACCTCCGCCTCCTGGGTTCAAGCGATTCTCCTGCCTCAGCCTCCCAAGTAGCTGGTACTACAGGCATGTGCCACCACACCCAGCTATTTTTTGTATTTTTAGTAGAGACGGGGGTTTCACCATCTTGGTCAGGCTGGTCTCGAACTCCTGACCTCATGAGCCATCTGCCTCAGCCTCCCAAAGTGCTGGGATGGATTACAGGTATGAGCCACCACTCCCCGCCTTTTCTTTTCTTTTCTTTTGAGACGGAGTCTCGCTCTATCTCCCAGGCTGGAGTGCAGTGGCCGGATCTCAGCTCACTGCAAGCTCCGCCTCCCGGGTTCCCGCCATTCTCCTGCCTCAGCCTCCGGAGTAGTTGGGACTACATGCGCCGCCACCTCGCCCGGCTAGTTTTTTTGTATTTTTAGTAGAGACGGGGTTTCACCGTGTTAGCCAGGATGGTCTCGATCTCCTGACCTCGCGATCCGCCCATCTCAGCCTCCCAAAGTGCTGGGATTACAGGCTTGAGCCACCGCGCCCGGCCGCTCTCGGCCTTTTCAAAAAATAATTTTTCTAATTAAGATATGTGTATATGTTTTAACATCTTTCAGAAACATAAAATTGAATGAAAAGAGTAATTGCAGAAACACATGCAATATAATTTATTGTGCATTTTTATACACACAAAGCAGGACTACATGATGTTCGTGTATATATATATACACATACACACACACACATACATATATATTTAAACACACAGACCGGGCATGATGGCTCACGACTGTAGTCCCAGCACTTTGGGAGGCCGAGGCAGGTGGATCACCTGAGGCCAGGAGTTCGAGACCATCCTGGCCAACATGGCAAAACCCCCTTGCTACTAAAAACACACAAAAAAGTTGGCTGGTCATGGTGGCGGGTGCCTGTAATCCCAGATACTCGGGAGGTTGAGACTGGAGAATCACTTGAACCTCAGAGGCGGAGGTTGCAGTGAGCTGAGATCATGCCATTGCATCCCAGCCTGGGCGACAAGAGTGAAACTCTATTAAAAAAATAAAATAAAATAAAATAAACACACAAAGCATATGTTTCTTCTTATCTATATTACTTATATATATGCTTTTGTAATATATATGTGTATATTACATATATATGCATATATAACATATATACATGCTTTGTGTGTTTTAAAATGCACAATAAATGCATATATATATATATAAATAAACACACACACACACACACACACACGTGCGTAGGAAAAGTATTTAGAATGGCAGCTCTTGGGGCAGAGTGAAAACCTAAGACCAGGGCTACCTAAGACACTATGAGAGGCAGGGCATCAGGGTACAAAGTCTCCCACCTGCAATGGATAGGAAAAAAGATAGGAAAACATTCTAAATTCACATTAAAGTTTGCTCCTGGGGAGAAAGTGCAATGGCACTGGGGAAGGGTACACAAGGGGCTTCAGCTATAGCTATAGTGTTTTCTTTCTTCAAAAAAAGAAATGTGTAAAACAAATATAACGAACTATGAACAACTAACTGTTCAATCTTGATGGTAGGCACGTGAGTGTTTACTATATCATTTTCTATGCTTTTCTCTATTGAAAAAATGTGTTCTTAGGAAATGTTTTAGGGCCATTTGCCTTGGCCCATAATCCCAGGGCTTTGGGAGGCAAAGGTGGGAGGATCACTTGAGGCCAGGAGTTCAAGTCTAGTCTCAGCAACATAGTGAGATCCTTTTCTCTACCAAAAAAAAAAAAAAAAAAAAATTAACCAGACATCCTAGCTGTTCAGGAAACTGAGGCAGGAGTATCACTTGAGCCCAGGAGTTCAACTTTACAGTGAGCATTGATCAAGCCACTGCACTCCAGCTTGGGTAACAGAGCAAGACCCTGTCTCAAAAAAAAAAAAAGTTTCAGCTCAACGCCAAAAATCTGGAGAAAACAAAATGATAAAGGCAATAGTAAAAATAACCTAACTAAAATAATAGAAATAACAACTATAGACATTTTTGGTGTACATAACTCTCATCTTTTGTGTTTATTTATACATACAAGTGCAGTTTTAAAACAATTGAAGGCTGGCTGCAGTGGCTCACGCCTGTAATTCTAACACTTTGGGAGGCCGAGACTGGTAAATCTTTTGAGGTCAGGAGTTAGAGACTAGCCTGACCAACAGGGTGAAACCCTGTCTCTACTAAAAATACAAAAAAATTGTCACGTTTTGTGGCGCATGTCTGTAGTCCCAGCTACTCGGGAGGCTGAGGCAGGAGAATCGCTTCAACCCAGGAGGCAGAGGTTGCAGTGAGCCGAGATCATGCCACTGTACTCCATCCCGGGCGACAGAGCAAGACTCCATCACACACACACACACACACACACACACACACACACACACACACACAAACTGGATAACTCTATTTTGTGATACTTAAATCACCTGCTGGCAGCTGGGATATATTGCCAGTGGCCTAGGTGTCAAACAGCAGGTTGATATAAATAAAACCATTCATACCCCCTTTTATTACTGAAGCTCCTGGTTTATAAACTTGCTCTTTATAAAAGATCTGCTGTGTAGGGTGTAATATTTAATTTAATCCACATCCACTTAGGCCTGCCTGGTATTTGTTTTTCATTTATAGTTCACCGTACTACAGAATGTCAAATTTATCTGCCAATTCGCTCCATTCAGTTAAGGGAAAAAAAAAAGCAAAATAGTTTGTCGGTCTAGTATAGACACCAAATGTTGAGATGATCAACTACATTTTTCTTTTTTATCTACTTGGTTTAGAATTGAATACATGTCGTCCTTCCACCTTAATAATAGATTAGGGTATTTTTTTTCTCTCCACCCTTTCACTTTTCAACCACCTACTTCTTTTACTCTGGGTTCAAGCTTAGGAATTGGTTAAGGTGAAGGTTGCTGTACTCCACCAGTGAAGAAATTTGGACTTGGCATCTAATATCTAGAAAAGTCACCTGAAAGTCTAGAACTGCACTGTCCAATACAGTATCCACTAGTTGCATGGAGCTATTTTAGTTAAAATTCATCACAATTAAGTAAAATTTAAAATTCACTTCCTTGGTCAGGCACAGTGGCTCATGCTGTAATCCCAGCACTTTGTGAGGCCAAAGCGGGAGGATTGCTTGAGCTCAGGAGTTGGAGACCAGTCTGGGTAACATGTTGAGACCCTGCCCCTACAAAAATTAAAAAAAAAAAAATTTACTTTCTCAGTCACACAAGGCACAAGCAAGTGCTCAGTAGTCCCGTGTGACTAGTGGCTACTATTTTGGTCCTCAGATATAGAATATGTCTCTACCTTGGAAATCACGATTGGTAGTTCTGGTCTGTAATTAGGAGGCAGCAGCTACAGTTACAGCTTTCCAAACTTTCCACCTGTCTCCTAGTTTTGAAAAACTGTTGGCCGGGCACAGTGGCTCACATCTGTAATCTCAGCAGTTTGGGAGGCTGAGGTTGGCCGATCACCTGAGGTCAGGAGTTTGACACCAGCCTGGCTAACATGGTGAAACCCCGTCTCTATTAAAACTACAAAATTAGCTGGACATGGTGGCACATGCCTGTAATCCAAGCTACTTGGGAGGCTGAGGCAGGAGAATCACTTGAACACTGGGAGGCAGAGGTTGCAGTGAGCTAGGATCGCGCCATTGCACTCCAGCCTGGGCCATAAGAGCAAAACTGTCTCACAAAAAAATAAATAAATAAAAATAAAAAATGAAGAAGAAGAAGAAGACAAGAAAAGAAAAAACCCTTAGTGGCACAACTCTGGATGAGGAAACTGGGTAATACATGAGTGATGATGACAGAACTTTTCAGAGGCCTCTCTACTTTTCCCTGGAGACTGTTCTTTCTGGTCAGCCACTCAAGCTGTCTTGGCCTACACCTTTGAGCTGTTATAAAATCTTTTGCTTATTTTTCCATGACCCACCTAAATGAGAATGTTGTAAAATCTTCAGATAAAGATCTCACCAAGAGACAGAAGTAGATCCACTCATCTAAGCCTCCTTGCTTTGTTTATTTGTGAAAGAGTTTAGAGGTTTGAGGCAAATGTCATAGAGAATGAGTTTCATCCTTAAACAAACTTCTAGTTACTGGATCTGTGTGTTTCCTTCTTGGAAAGAAGATTAATGGTCAAGCAATAGGAGTATAGAGAGCGGGACATTAGCCAATAGGCATTACGTGACTATCTAAGGCCAGTGAGTGGTCCAGTTCAGAACGACACCTACTTTTGTAGAGGACGTGCTCTACTGAAAGACACGGCAAGGAGCTATGTTGACACTTGCTAATCTTTGAATCAAGGAAAAGCAATTAGCAAATGAAATTTCTGGTGATATGTCTTTCTAAAACCCATGAGACTTCTCTCACAATTCTCCCCATTGTTTCTGTGATCTCATCTAGTGTACCATTACCGCATTTTTCATTAGTTTCGTTCTCCCTCTAGATTTTTCCACTTGGCTTTTACCGAGGTGGGCTTTGTGAGTATTCTAGAATGACTCAGCACACCATTTAAACTTTAAATCACCACATTTTTAGAACATCTATAAAGTATGTATTATTTCAATTAATAAAAGTGTGTCCTTTGGAATAATTGCCTTGGGTCATAAGTACAAAGTTAAAAACACTGAGTAAGTTATGTAAAACTATAAAAGCCTTTAGCAGATGACAAATGTGTGCTTTAGGCACTAAGCCATTTTACATAATTTTAAAGCAGCTTTCACAAAAGAATCTCTTATGGAGAGGGCAGCTGAAGAATGATAGATGTTGGCCAAAACTCTCAAAGAAGCCACACTAGGGGCTTCCCCAGAACTGGAGTGAGGAGAAAGTTATGTAAACAAGAGTTGCCATGAAGAGGCCTCTGCTGTTTCTGTTCCCTCTTCCATCGGTGGAACTGGGGAACTATAAGGAGATGTGCCCTGCCAGATCTCAAAGGACTGCAGAGGGAGCAGGCAGTCACTAGGGTAACCAATCTCAAACCACTTAAGTCTTTGGTAGACATGGTCAATACTTGAAATTCTCCTTAGAAGCAAAGAGGCAGCTTATTCAGGCCCCTAAGACAACTTTAATCTTATGCTTTCAGAATTTCAGAGGTAAAGGATATAAATCTCTTTCATTTTTATTTAATTTTATGTCTTCTCCTGAATGCCAGGCAAATATTAGCATGGCGTGCTGTCCCCATGGGCTTCTCTTGACTCACTAGGGGCTAATCATCATTCCCAGCTCCTCTTCTTTGCCTCTTTGCAGTAGCAATAATGAGCTTGCAAGGGGATCTGGGAAGCCTCTTTGATTTAAGTTAGCCATGCAGAGTTACTAGTTACAATAGTCTCAGTTGTTGAACATATTATTTAGGGTCAGACTGCCTGTATCATAGTCATATGCTTATGAAAAAATACATTCCTGGCCTCCATTGATGACCCAGTGAGTCAGGATCTAGGATCTTTGGAAAGAGGTACCAGGAATCCGCATTTTAATAAGCTTTCTTTGTGATTCCTATATACATTAACATTTAAGATGGAATGGATGGAAGAGAAAAAAGAATTTTTTTCTATGCCTTTTGCTATGAAGAAACAAGATGAGTCAGAAATTCAGCTAAACCCCTGGGCCAGAGTAGAGAAAAATTAACAATGGAGCAATAAAGTCAGGGTAAAAAGCAGAAGTAAAAGAATTCAAACACTGTAAGTACTTCTAAGGAGTCCAGTGACTGGAGAAGTCCAATGACTGAGAGCCCACATGTCTCCCATTTCTCAAGCTAGTCCCAATTTCACATATCATGTTCTAGTGGTCGAGATCATCAGCAAGTATTCATCTTCTCTTTATTTCCATTTCTCATTTGTAAAATAAAAATAGAAGTTTCTGTCCTATATATCACATAATGTTTTTATAAAAATGGATCAGGCCAGGCATGGTGGCTCACATTTTTAATACCAGCACTTTGGGAGGCTGAGATAGGAGAATTGCTTGAGGCCAGGAGTTCAAGACTAGCCTGGGCAATGTAGTGAGACCCCACTCCCACAAAAAAAATTTTTTTTTAATTAGCCAGGTATGGTGGTGTGCACCTGTAGTCCTAGCTACTCAGGAGGCTGAGGTGGGAGGATCACTTGAGCCCAGGAGTTCAAGCCTGTAGTAAACTGTGATTGTGCCACTGCACTCCAGCTTGGGTGACAGAGTGAGACTCTGTCTCTTAAAAAAAAAAAAAGATAGATCAAATGAGATAATATATGTGAAATATATGTGAAAGCAGTCTGCAAACTATAAAGTGCTTTTCAACCATCATTAAGTCTAGGGAGTAGTGAATTGTGTTACTCTTTCATTGACTAATTCTTTGTCATTTTGGAAAAATCGGCTACTAATTCAGTCTTCTCTTTTGCAAATTACAGCCACGTCTTTGAATCATGAGTGAACTATATTGTGGCACAATCCATTCATTTATTGTTTGTCTTTGCAATTGAGTTAACAATATGGTAATTAACACTGATTGTGGAGACACTTAGATAAGATATGTTACTTAGGGCTCTTCATAAGTTTAGACACAATTTAAGTCCTCATCCCTCTGACAATTCTTCTTCATATTCTTTCTTTTCCTTTTTGCTCCTTGTTTAAAATTATCTATTTGGGTTTTTAAATAAGTAATACATTTGAAAGAATCAAAAGTATACAAAGCTATACAATAAAAAGCCTCTCTATCCTTCCATCACCTGTTCATCAAGTTCCTGCCTACCCTTTATAAGCAATCACTGTTATTGATTTCATGTGTCTACTTCCAGAGATTATTTTTATTGACACACAAGCAGATATAAATATATATTACTCCTCTTTTTACTTTAACATGATAGTAGTGTGTATTACATACATAGTTGGGCACCTTTCTTGTTTCACTTAACAATGAATCTTAGAGATCTTTCCACAACAGAACATAGTTTTCTCGATCTTTTTCACAGCTATAGTAAATTTCACTTTATAGATGTGCCATTATTCATTTAGCCAGTTTCATATTCATAAACTTCTAGATGGAGTCCAATATTTTGCTATTACAAATAATGTAGTGAGTAAACATGAACATTCATTATTTTCCATTTGTGTGAGTATATCTGTATGATAAATTCCATATGGATTATTTTCTAGCCTCTGAATGTTTTGGTTGAATTTTCGGGACAGTTCCCAAATTGCATACATCTTTCTTTAATTAGAGAAACCAAATTTGTACACAATACTCTGCCCAGTGCTAAATACAGAATAATCTGCCCAGTGCTAAATACAGCAGGATTGCTTTTCTCTCTTTTTGTTCTTACACATCAGATCTGCCAGAATTGTAAACCCTTTTTAAAAGTGGCCTAATGGCAGTTGCAAAAAATAAGTTTATTAAAAATAATGATCTAACATTGCTGAATATTAAACATCTGAGCACCATGATTTCCATTTACTTTACTGCTATTTCATTTTAGACTTTTTTCTCTTTAATATGTGTGTGCTTTGTTTTGGTTCCCATCTTAATGAATGCAATGCATCTTAGTCAGTTTTCGGTAGCTGTAATATAATACTACAGATTGGGTACTTCATTTTTTTTTTTAAATAAGCTTATTTGGCTTCTGGTTCTGGAGACTGGGAAGTCCTAGAGCATGGTGCCAGCATTGGGTAAGGGGCTTTCCATGACAGAGTGCAAGAGAGCAAGCAGGCGTGTGAGACACAGAGAAAAAGTGGGCTGAACTCTTCCTTTGTCAGCAAAACCTCCTGAGATCCTAACTGACTCCCCCAAAACAGCATTAATCCATTCATAAGGGCCTGGCCAAATCACCTCTTAAAGGCCCCACCTTCTAATACTGGTATACTGGTAATGTTTTGGAGGGGACATTCAAACCATATCAGAAGGGTTTGATTAAGACCAGGGCTGCCCAATGTACCACAATGAAAGCAATTATGAATAGGGAGTAGAATGGCAAAATATACATATTTTTTCCCCAAGACGGAGGGTAGACCAGGCGGAGTGCAGTGTTGTGATCACAGCTTCTGTCTCCTGAGTTCAAGTGATTCTTGTGCCTCAGCCTCCTGAGTAGCTGGGATTACTGGTGTGCACCACCACACCCAGCTAATTTTTTCATATTTTTGTTAGAAACGGGGTTTCGCCATGTTGGCCAGGCTGGTCTGTAACTCCTGGCCTCAAGTGATCTGCCTGCCTCAGCCTCCCAAAGTGCTGGGATTACAGGTGTGAGGCACCATGTCTGGCCAAAATATTCTTTTAACTGTCAAGTGTGTATGGTGGCAAAACGTTGCGAGTTAAAATATTTCATCTCATTATCAGATCATGTGTCTCAATTTTAGCTTTAGAAAATACAATCACCATACAAATACAGAATATGTTCGGCCCTGGAATTTGGTAACTGTAGCCTGTCAGCATTTAAGGGTCAGCAATTCTCAATCGCTTGAGAATTCCCAGTATTCCTTACTGTTGATTAATGTTCAATGATTCAAAGTGACTTAGTGGCAGAAAGAAATTACTACTAACTGTAGGATTCTGAGGTATTTACTGAGCATACACAAGCCAATTACACTGGGTTTATTTTTGATAAGAGATGAAGCATAAATAATACAAAGTCGCAAACAGCTTCCAAAGTTCATTTTAACTACTGAAATTGTATGACCATGATTTTTTCTAGGTCTTAACTGTCCTTTCTTTTCTTTCTTCACTTCCAAACTCCTTTTGTTGGAATTGCTCAAGCAGGGGTAAAAGGGACTTTAAAAAAATATGTCCTTGGAGCTGGGCGTGGTGGCTCACGCCGGTAATCCCAGCACTTTGGGAGGCCGAGGTGGGTGGATCACGAGGTCAGGAGTTCAAGACCAGCCTGACCAACATAGTGAAACCCCGTTTCTACTAAAAATACAAAAATTAGCTAGACGTGGTGGTGCGTGCCTGTATTTCCAGCTACTCAGGAGGCTGAGGCAGGAAAATCACTTGAACCCAGGAGGCAGAGGTTGCAGTGAACTGAGATGGCACCACTGCACTCCAGCCTAGGCAACAGAGTGAGACTCCATCTCAATAAATAAATAAATAAATAAATAAATAAATAAAATATGTCCTTGTATTTCCTCAAGGGAATGGCAAAAAAGAGGGGTTAGCAGTTTGAGAAACCAAGGTAGAGGTCTTGGATAACGCATAATAGATGAATGGTGGAGAGTTGATTTTTTTTTTTTTTTTTTTGGTTTTCATCAGATGCTGAATTTAAATTAGAATTGACACATGACACAGCTGAGTATAGAAAACAACAGAACTCATAATTTAACTCCCCCAACCAAAATTTATAGAGAACTAAGCAAATTGTCATATAGATAAAGAATCAGATGGTGACCCATCCTGTACCTATCCTTGAGGGAAGCAATCCTTGGGTCTGAACGCCCTGCACATTTTGTCACTGTAAATTCAACCTCATACATCCTGAAAGCTTCAACCTTAATTTATCTAGGGCAGCAGCCAAGAGCAAAGATTAAAAACAACTACTGCAAGAATAACTTCTCCTTGCAAGGATGGGTTATTGCTCTATACATCAGTCTTTATGACTTGAAACTGTTACAATCTTTTTATTTGGTGATGTTAGCTTGATCTTGTGATATTCAAGTATCACTTATCCTCACCGAATATGTCACTTCTTGACACATGTGCTGTATAGTTTATCTTTGCTGTTCTCTGTGCACTTCAGTATAAATAATTTTTGTTAGATCTGAAAGGTTGCACATAGAGTGAAATCTCAGTGATTCGAGGAATAGGCATGCATTTTTTAAATTGCTTGTATTAAATATTCAATTATGTCTGCCTCTCATAGTCTGTTTTAGGAGCAACCTCTTACTCTTTAGTTTCATCCCTAAATGCTTTTTAGTATGCATCTCAAAGGCAAAAAAAGAATATTTTATCATATCATTACATCTAACATCATTGTTACATGATTCTCAAGATGAGTATAAATTCCATAATATTTTACCATGACCGTGTAATTTAGTGTGAGAATACCAGCAAGTACAGGTGACAACGACTCTGGTTTTCTGAAAAGATCTGAAGCAAATCTGGCCATTCCAAAATTAGCAGTATCTGAAGGCGTGATGGTGGTGTTAGTCACCACGTAGTGATTAGCGCCTTGCCTCATCTGCAACTCATCTCAAAAAGGAGTGAAACGCCACTTGCTACACTAGATCTGGAAACAACTCAAGTGTTCAGCAGCCTCCGTCATGTAAATGTAACAAGGGACTTAAAAGCTGATGTTGGGATGAATGTTTCTGGACTGCTGGATGCAGAACTCTTTTTATCTCAAAATAGTACAGACATCATCAAAAGTCCCTGTAGGGCAGGCATCCAGGAGCCACTTTGAATGCTGCTGACTGTGCTTTGAAGGAGGTGTGCCAGAAATGTGATCATGAACAACATCTCATAAGAAGTCAGGATAGAGAGAGCCACATGAAAGGGCCTCCAGAATTTGGATACCAAGTCACTGTTTGAGAGTAAAGCTACTGAGAATTAGCATATACTTTTTATAATTTTTTATTTTTATTTTATTTTAATTATTTTGAGACAGGGTCTTGCTGAGTTGCCCAGGCTGCAGTGCACTAGTGCAATCGTAGCTCACTACAGCCTTGACCTCCCGGACTCAAGCAATCCTCCCGTCTCAGTCTCCCATGTAGCTGGGACCACAGGCTTGCACCATTACACCCAGCTAATTCTTTTTTAAATGTTTTACAGAGATGTGGCCCAGGCTGGTCTCAAACTCCTGGGTTCAAACAGTTCTCCATCCTCGGCTTCCGAAAGTGCTGGGATTACAGATGTGAGCCACCATGCCTGGCCTAGCATATACTTTTTTCAAGTAATCATCTGCAGAAGTAGTGGTGAAAATGGAGGAAACCAGTCATTTCTAACAAATGTACAGTAAAATATGTGGTAATGTTCAAGCAGTATGTGTCTAGTCTAGTACTTAAGAGAGCCAGTTCTGAAAGGAGGAAGATTCAAATGCTGTTATTTCCACCTATTTGCTACGTAATGTGAAACAAATTACTTAGTCTTATTAGCCTCGGGGAGGCCAGGAGTTTGAGACCAGCCTGGTCAACATGGCGAAAACCTATCTCTTTTTTTTTGTTTCTGAGACAAAGTCTCACTTTGTTGCCCAGGTTGGAGCATTAGTCCATAATGCCCAGCCAGAAGCATTATTCTTAATAGCCAAAAAGTGGAAACAACTTCATCAGCTGCTGAGTAGATAAATTAAATGTGATATAGGCTGGGCACAATGGCTCATGCCAGTAATCCTAGCATTTTGGGAGGCTGAAGTGGAAGGATTGTTTGAGGCCAAGAATTTGAGACTAGCTAGCCTGGGCAGCATAGCTGGGTTTAGTGGCGCATGCCTGTAGTCCCAGCTACTTGGTAGCAGGAGGTGGGAGTGTCGTTTGAGCCCAGGAGTTAGAGGTTGCAATGAGCTATGATGGCACCGCTGCACTCCAGCCCAGGTGACAGAGCAAGACCCCATCTTAGAGAATAAGAGAGAAATGTGGTCCAGCCACATGCTAACAAAAGGCATGCTATTAATATTTGTGGATAAAGAGGAATAAAATAGTGATACATTGTACAACATGGTTAAACCTTGAAAACAGTATGCTTAGTGAAAGAAGCCAGTCACAAAGACCGCATACTTCATGATTCCATTTATATGAAATGTCTAGAAAAGGCAAATCTGTAGATACAGAGAGTAAGATCTGTGGTTGCCTAAGGCTCGGGGAGGGAGGGTTGGAGGGAAATGGCGAGTGGTTCCCAATGGGCACAATACTTCTTTTGGTGTGAAGAAAATGTTCTCAAATTTATTGTGATGGCTGCATTAACTGTGAATATACTAAAAACCATTGAATTGTACACCTTAAATGGGTGAATCATATGATATGTATGTGTCAGTAAAATATAGCACATGTTAATAAAGGTGTTGTATGAAAAACAAAACAAAACAAACAACAAACCAGAAATAGACCTTGGGGTCTCCCCAAACCCCTTTTACCTTATGAAGCTCTGCCTGAGAAGTAAGCTGGGCTCACTCTCTGGCATTTCTTTTCCTTTTTTTTTTTTTTTTTTTTTAAAGATGGGACCTTACTCTGTCACCAAGACTGGAGTGCAGTGGTGCGATCTGGGCTCACCGCAGCCTCCACCTCCTAGGATCAACGTCTCAGTCTCCCAAGTAGTTAGAACCACAGGTGCACACCACTATGCCTGGCTGATTTATTTTTCTTTATTTTTTTCTTTTTTTTATTTTTTGTAGAATCAGGGTCTCACCATGTTACCCAGGCTGGTCTCTAACTCCTGGGCTCAAACTGATCCTCCAGCCTCAGCCTCCCAAAGTGCTGGGATTATAGGTGTGAGCCACCACATCTCACATCTGACCCTTCTTATATTTCTTAATTAAACAAACACCATCCATAAAAATGAAAAAACAATAGGATATGTTAATTTGATCTGCACCTTACCTTAAACGCAAAGATTTTCAAACTTAATTTCAAATCTCAAGGTAATTGAAATCTGAGGGGTTTCATAAACTCTACTTAGTAAGCATAAATTCAATAATGCACAGAATAACACATAGAGAAGCAAAAAATAAGGATGCTAGAAAGGACATTTAGGAAGGAGGGAGAAAGAGTAACTTTTGGCTAGCCTGGCAGTAAGATCTAAACTAAACTGAGTGTTGGGAACTCTAGTAATTAACACTGTCTACCGCCCGCTTGACACTCTTTCCCCAACTCCCCCTTCCTATTTGATTTTGTTATCCACCCCTCCTATACTGCTCCCAGCCTCAATTCGTTGGGAGGTCCCCGTTGGCTGAAGGCATGCAGCGCGTTTTGTTTGCACCCCTCTTCCCACCTCCATTCCCTAGTTACTGACTCAGGGGTGTTCAACCAGAGAATGTCAGGACTCTTGTTGGGAAGGCTGGGCAAGAAGCTGTTTTCTCTTCTGGATAATTTCCTGTGCAGATGTAGGATGAGACCTGCAACTATTGCAAATGATCTGCCATCAGTCTGCAGGTGAAGCTTTTCCAGGAGGAGCTAGAGCATCACAGAGCCGTGAGCTGAGGTCCTGATGGAAACCATGCCTGATCCCTACCCCTTTAGGCTTTTCCAGTTATGTGGTTCAATCAACACTATTTTTCTTTTGATCAGGTTGAGTAGACATTTCTATTATTTACAGCCAAAAACATCCTGATGAGACAAGTGCTCCCTATAATTCTCATTAATTCATTCTAAATGAGTTAATATCTACTAAGGCGCTTAGGACAATGCCTGGCATGTAGTAAGTGCTAATAAGAGTTATTGTTATCGATACAAGTGTTAGTGTTACAAAATGAAGACAATAATGACTGCCCTGTTTTTTTTGGGTTTTTTTTCTTTCTTTTTTTTTTTTTTTTCTGAGATGGAGTCTCGCTCTGTCATCCAGGCTGGAGTGCAGTGGCGCGATCTCAGCTCACTGCAACCTCTGCCTCCCTGGTTCAAGCAATTCCCCTGCCTCAGCTTCCCAAGTAGCTGGGATTACAGGTGTGCACCACCCCACCTGGCTAATTTTTTTGTGTGTTTTTAGTAGAGACAGGGTTTCACTATGTTGGCCAGACTGGTCTCGAAATTCTGACCTCAGGCAAGCCACCCGCCTCGGCCTCTCAAAATGCTGAGATTACAGGCATGAGCCACTGTGCCCAGCAACAAGGTATTTATTTATTTATTTATTTATTTATTTATTTATTTATTTATTTTTGTGACAGAGTCTTGTCTGTCACCCAGGCATCATAGTGCCACTGCAGCCTTGAACTCCTAGACTCAAGGGATCCTCCCACCTCAGCCTCCCAAATAGCTGGGACTATGAGCGTGCACCACCGTGCCTGGCTGTTATTTTTATTTTTGGTAGAGATGGGTCTTGCTTTGTTGCCCAGGCTAAGTTATTGTTGATAAGATCAAGAAAGACAATTGAAAAGTAAAACATTACTCCCTCCATTATAAACATAACACATATCCATTATAGAAATATTTTTTAAAGAATAAAACAATCACTTATAATCCTATCATCCAGAAAAAAACATGTTGGTTCATTTTCTTTCAGTCGACTTTAAAAGTGTAGCAGAAATTGTTCTACATATGTAATTTCTACTATGACTTTTAAAATTTTAACACATCTTATAAGCATTTTTCCATAATTTATTCTCATTTGGATTATTTTCCTAGGATGGAGTCCTAGAAATGAAATAAGTGAGTCTTACATGGTTCTTTTAAACATGAAATGAAATGATGGATACAAAACAAATTTGAAAATTCAAAAGCATTATACAAATATGAGCTTCTCTTTCCCTAAACTTGCACTACAACCATAAATAATCCATCAGAACTACCTACTGTCCTGTACCAAGCCCTTATTACGTGCTGTGTGCTGAGCGAAGCATGTAAGTACTTTATCCATTATTCCACTTAGTCTTTCTAAGATGCCTGCTAAAAAGCTGATGACATCCCATAGCTGTCAAAATAAAGAGGATTCCTTAGGAATCCTCTTCTCTCTCATGATTCTTATATGGCATCATGCTGCTTCCATTGTTAATACCCATATAGATGACTTTGCCTGGCTGAGCACCTGTTAGCCATAGCCACCTTCTTTGTCCAGGTGGCTCCCACCTTTCCAAACTCAGTTAAAGCATATTTTCCTTTGAGAAGTTTCCCCTGTTATCATAACACTTTTGAATGCTGAACTCAGAGCCTTCATTAAATTGAGATTAGGAAGCAGAAGCAAAGTATATTGAACATTGTAGGTGCCAAATAAATATTGAATTATTATTATTATTATTATTATTTTTAAGAGACAGGGTCTGCTGTGTTGACCAGGCTGGCCTCAAATCCTCAAATTCCTAAGCTCATGTGATCCTCTCACTCCAGCCTCCTGTGTAGCTGAGGCCATAGGAGTGCTACCACATCTGGCTCTTTAATGAATTATTATTACATGACTTTGGTATAGATATCTCATCAGGAAATATTGGTTACATTATTAATAAAATACAAAGAAAAAGAATGAATTTTCTGGGTAGTTCGTGTTTAGTATGTGAAATATTGTGTTCAGTTTTGGAGTCTATACTTTTAGAGGCTGACTGGTAAATTGGAATGTATACAGAGATATAAGGATGGCAAGAATGGAGCCAGTATCACAAGTAAAATGGTTAAAGAAGTGAATCTGTTCATAAAGAAAAGACTTTGTATGGCCGCCTTGGTGGCTCACGCCTATAATCTCAGCACTTTGGGAGGTCGAGGCGGGCGCATCACTTGACGTCAGGAGTTCAAGACCAACCCATCCAACATGGCGAAACCCCATCTCTACTAAAGATACAAAAATTAGCCAGGTGTGGTGGTGCGTGGCCATAATCTCAGCTACTCAGGAGGCCGCGGCACAAGAATCACTTGAACCCGGGAGGCAGAGGTTGTAGTGAGCTGAGATCACGCCACTGCTCTCTAGCCTGGGCAACAGAGTAAGACTCTGTCAAAAAGAAAGACAGAGAAAAAAGAGAGAAAGAAAGAAAGAGAGAAAGAAAGAGAGAAGGAAGGAAGGAAGGAAGGAAGGAAGGAAGGAAGGAAGGAAGGAAGGAAAGAACTGCAGGTGATAGTAGGGGGAAAGTAGAGAGAAAGAAAGAGAAAGAAAGAAGAAAGGAAGGACGGAAGGAAGGAAGGAAAGAACTTTGCAGGTGATAGCGGGGGGATGCAGAATGTGGTATGACAGCCACCTTTAATTATGTGATGAAGATTAGTTCAATAAAAAGACAAAATGTCTAGCCAATGGAGCTGTGAACTTCTCTGTCCTTCTATTGTAGTAAATGACTTCCACACCAGGCAGAAAGATGATGCAGATACCTTCGAACTCTTTGATGTGGGACATGTCAAGCAAGGAGTTTTACACCAGCTTTTCTGAAAAGCAAGTACCATGTAAAAATCACCAACGATAAGGACTTTTAGTAGAGGCAGCTCCCAGCGCTGAGGTTTTTTCACCATTATTTTGCATTTTCTGCACTGAAGGCAGAAGAAACCATTCAAAGAAGGACCAAACAAGAATACCAAACAATGTAGAATTGCTACATGTAGATGAGAAAATAGCCACAACATAGAGGCAGAACAAACTGACTGAAGTACACCGAATGAGATGGTTTCTTTCAAAGAAGGGTAAAGGGCTGTGCGGTGCGGTGGCTCACGCCTGTAACCCCAGCACTTTGGGAGGCTGAGACGGGCAGATTGCCTGAGCTCAGGAGTTTGAGACCAGCTTGGGTAACATGATGAAACCCCGTCTCTACTAAAACACAAAAAAAATCAGCCGGGCGTGATGGCAAGCGCCTGTAATCTCAGCTACTCAGGAGGCTGGGGAAGGAGAATTGCTTGAACCTGGGAGGGAGAGGTTTGCAGCGAGCCAAGATCACACCACCCCACTCCAGACTGGGCAACAAAGAAAAACTCTGTCTCAAAAATCAAAAAACAAATAAGACTTAGGAACAATAATAAAAGAAGGAAGCTAACTAGGCAGGGCTACATACGAGGACAGTTCCTCCAGGAGGGATTTGCAGCCAGAGTCGGTTTTTCTGCAGCGCTAACGCAGAGTAAGCTTCCAGGCCACTCTTTTGCCCCAGTTTCTTCTAAGGCTGTGGTAGAGACCCTAGCAATCTCACGTTGTTTGTCTTTAAGAGAGCACCTGACTTGTGTAAGTTTTAGGACTTGCAAAACCTGTTTTCAAGCCTGTAAACCAGTTTACCAGCAAAATAAAACTTAGTATATGCATAAGGTGTTTAAAGATTCTTTTTCTAGCATTTAATTTTAGACATGCCCACACACCCAGATTGTAATCAGTTAAATTAATATTATCTTTGAAAACAAAACATACTCTAGGACCAGATTCTTTTCCATATCTAGGCCCTGCTTTGGCATCGAATTTGGGGACCCTGTATTGATCTTAAGTACTAGATATTTTTGTCTACTTGACTTATTTGATAAAAGCAGATCCTTGTGTTAGTCTAGATCAGTAGTATGTAGAAGAAAGACTTTATAAGCTACTTAAATCTTAATTACATATTAATGTGGTAAATGTGTGTATTATATATGGTTAGACCTGTTCTGCTTCAAGCAACTGCATTGCTTCCCTCTGAGAAGTGATTCCACCTGCTCAGCATCAGTGGCAAACAGAACCCAGAAGCACTCTAAAGAGCTGGGTGTGATGGTACGCACCTGTAATCCCAGCTACTCAGGAGCCTGAAGCAGGAGGATCCCTGAAGGCCAAGGAGTTTGAGGCTGTATTGTGTCATGATCATGCCAGTGAATGAATAGCCACAGCACTCCAGCCTGGGCAACACAGTGAGACCTCATCTCTAATAAGTTAAAAAAAAAAAAAAAAAAAAAAAAAAAAAAAAAAAAAAAAAAAAAAAAGCCTGGGTGTGGTGGCTCACACTTGTAATCCCAGCACTTTGGGAGGCCGAGGCCAGTGGATCACTTGAGCCCAGGAGTTTGAGACCAGCCTGGGCAACCTGGCAAAATCCCTTTTCTACAAAAAATATAAAAATTAGCAGGGTGTGGTGGCACATGCCTGTAGTCCCAGCTACCCGGGAGACTGAGGTGGGAAGATCACATTAGCCTGCTAAAATAGAGGCTGCAGTGAGCTATGATTGTGCCACTGCACTCCAGCCTGGGTAACAGAGTGAGACCCTGTCTCAAAAACCAAACCAAACAAAGCAAACACAAACAGGGAAGAAAACAAACAAACAAACAAAAACATAAAAAATAATTCAACCGGGCCGGGCGTGGTGGCTCACACCTGTAATCCTAGCACTTTGGGAGGCCAAGGTGGGTAGATCACAAGGTCAGGAGATGGAGACCATCCTGGCTAACACAGTGAAACCCCATCTCTACTAAAAACACAAAAAATTAGCCGGACGTGGTGGCAGGCACCTGTAGTTCCAGCTACTCGGGGAGGTTGAGGCAGGAGAATGGCCTGAACCCAGGAGGTGGAGCTTCCAGTGAGCTGAGATCGCACCACTGCACTCCAGCCTGGGTGACAAAGCGAGACTCCATCTCAAATAAATAAATAAATAAATAAAATTAAAAATAAGGCCGGGTGCAGTGGCTCATGCCTGTAACCCCAGCACTTTGGGAGGCTGAGGTGGGTGGATCTCGAGGTCAGGAGATCAAGACCATCCTGGCTAACATGGTGAAACCCCATCTCTACTAAAAATACAAAAAACTAGCCGGGCGTGGTGGTGTGCACCTGTAGTCCCAGCTACTCGGGAGGCTGAGGCAGGAGAACGGTGTGAACCCAGGAGGTGGAGCTAGCAGTGAGCCGAGATTACACCGCTGCACTCCAGCCTGGGCGACAGAGGGAGACTCCATCTCAAAAAAAAAATTAAAAAAAAAAACCAATAATTCAACCTAAGGCTGATCTTTTTTAAAGTTTCTAAGTAGGAGAGAAAGATGTAACAGCTAAATAAATTTTTGACTCCTCTTGAGTCACATTTTTATGGGAACTCCTCTGTTTACTATTAAGCATGTGACTTTACAAATTATCACACAGCCTGAAAATGTAAGCGAAAAGAATGGCAAGCCATTGATACATTTTCACGTGTCCATTGAAGGCTATATCAGACTAGTATTTTCTGATATTTGGTGGAGAGCTGGTTAGCATGATGTGATCAGGAGACCATATATTTCTAAGTCAGTAAAACCAAGATTCAGTTTCCTTCTCTGCTAGTACTGGTTTTGGCTATTGACAAGTTATTTAACCTCTTTGAGACTCAGTTTCCTCATCTGTAAAATGGGGTTAATACACATTTTACAAATCTCAACTGTGTCTCTTTCATTTTCAATCTTTTCCGTTCCACCGGTGCCTCCTTATCACTGACAAACAGGAACAACAACAAAGTTCTCCACCCATACCCTACAACAGCTGCTCTCCTGGCTTTTGCTCTTTCAACAGGGAACATCTGAGAAGAGACAAGACTGTACTTGTTAGCTCTCCTTCCTCCAAGCCACTTCAACCTTTATAGCCTGCAAATAGCTTTTACTGTTTCAAAGAAATGACCAATGACAAAGTTCAATGATCTCCAAGTTCACTGGTTCTTTCTTAGTCCTCATCCTATTTGGCCTTTTCTAGTTTTCGACTATGCTGTGGTGACAAATAGTGGTTAAACAGAACAGTAATATATCCCTCTGGGTTCTTTCTACCTCTCTTGTTGCGTTGCCTGTTGGCTAGCTCATACGTTTAACTAACAGCCTTTTGGAAGGTAACTCCCAAAATTCTAATTCTGACATTTCACATCTCCACCTTCCTCTCATCCCCATAATCTTCTTGTTTTCCCTATTTCTGCCAATGGCATCATCATCACCATATTCTCCCAGGTCCATGTTCAGAGGTTAAAGTTCTCTTTATCCCTCCTTCCTTCTCCTTGACTCTATTCCACTGACTCCCCTATTCAGTGACTGGCCAAGACCATAGACTTTACCTTTTACAACCATCTCCTTTCTAATTCCACCCCATCTCCCTTAGTTCTGCCCACATTTTCTCTTTCCCCAAGATCACAGTGGGCTCCTAGCTGCCTCCTGGACTCCAGGCTCTGCTGCATCCCTCATGTAGCTCTCACACTCGTTTTTTGCCTAAAAGCCAACTCTAATTATTTCTTGCCCAAAGGTTTCTATGGCTCCTCAGTATCTTTTCTGTAAACCCACCAACCATCCTGCCTTAATTATGTATTACAAAGCCTAGGTTCCAATTAAGTGAAATATGACTGGCATATTCTCCTCCATCATGTTTTTCCAGTGCTATGCCTTTGCTTGCATTGTTCCTTCCATGCTTCTTGTCCTCTCCTGTGACTGCATGAGCATATCCTGTACATATTCCCAGGAAACCTCAGATATCCTCTCCTCTATGATTCTCTCCTGGTGTCCCCACACAGCTGTAACCAACTTCCTCTGCTCTTCCTAAAACACTTCACTTCTCTTAAGCCATTTATGACTTTCCACCTACCGCTATGCTTATGCACACCCAGGTTTTAGCTTCTCTGACAGATTGTAAAGCTCACTTAGTTCTGTGTTCAGTCAGCAAATATTTTTTGAACACCTATTAAGCACAACCACTATGCTAGATTGTGGAGGTACAGACATGAACAGACATGGTTCTTCCCCTCAACGGACTCGTGTAATAATTAAGGAAACTGAAAGGAAAATAAACAACTAATGCTTAGTTTACACATAGTATGACAGAGGTGTGTACATACAGAATGTCAGGGGGAGCAAAAAGGAGGTGCACCAAACTCAGCTTTGAAGAAGAAAGGGAGGAGCAGAAAACCTCCATGAGCAGGTGACACTTGAACCAAGTCTTAAATACTGAGTCGGCTGTGGATGAGGGGGAAGGGCAGTCTGGGTAGAAGGAAGGAGATATTTAAAGGTGATCAGCTATAAGCCAAGGCATAGAATTGATTCATACTTATTTCCCATACCACAAGGGTTCTAACACATATATTAAATCAGGGCCATTCCATTATAAAGTATTCACCATTCTGATTTGCAATGAAAACAACAACAAAGGCAATGTATTAACTTGGCCAAAAACTTACGTTATCCGATTTTTAAATTTTTTTTTTTTTTTGAGACGGAGTCTAGCTCTGCCGCCCAGGCTAGAGTGCAGTGGTGCGATCTTGGCTCACTGCAGGCTCCACCTCCTGGGTTCACGCCAGTCTCCTGCCTCAGCCTCCTGAGTAACTGGTACTACAGGCACCTGCCACCACACCTGGCTAATTTTTTTTTTTTTTTAAGTAGAGACGGGTTTCACTGTGTTAGCCAGGATGGTCTGGATCTCCTGACCTCGTGATCCGCCTGCCTTGGCCTCCCAAAGTGCTGGAATTACAGGCGTGAACCACTGCCCCCAGCCTCAATTTTTAAATTTCAAAAGATGACTATCCTGACTTTGTTGTTAAATGTTGTTTCTTTAGTGAGATGGTGGTGATAATACAGTTGCATTTTAATTTAATGCATTTATTTGGAAAACAAAACAAAACAACTGGTAACTTAAAATTAGTTATTCCACTTAAAAAGTGTTTTTCCCAGTCCATGATATTCGAGAATTAAGTAACCACTCTGCCAGAGCAGCAGTTCTCATGAATATTAGTGGGTTAGAATGATCTAGAGAGCTTTAAAAATGTATACCGATTTCTTTCTTTCTTTCCCTTTTTTTTTTTTTTTTTT
>NW_016805082.1:590115-594104 GCF_001698545.2 Rhinopithecus bieti | reverse complement strand
CAACCTCCGCCTCCCGGGTTCAAGCAATTCTCCTGCCTCAACTTCCTGAGTAGCTTGGGATACAGGCGCCCACCGCCACGCCTGGCTAATTTTTCTATTTTTAGTAGTAACTGTTGGCCAGACTGGTCTCGAACACCTGACCTCAGGTAATCCACCCGCCTCGGCCTCCCAAAGTGCTGGGATTACAGGCATAAGCCACTGGGCCTGGTGGAAAAATGTATACCAATTTCTTTAGGTCACCTTAGCATTAGAGATTTAGAATTTCTGACATTGGGTTTTAAAATGTGCCTTTTAAAAATAAACTCCTGGCTGGGCACGGTGGCTCATGCCTCTAATCCCAACACTTTTGGGAGGCCAAGGCAAGAGGATCACTTGAGCTCAGAAGTTTGACATCAGCTTGGGCAACACAGTGTTAAAAAAAAAAAATTAGCGGGGTGTGGTGGTGCATGTGGCTGGAGAATTGCTTGATCCCAGGAGGTCAAAGCTTCAGTGAGCTGTGATTATGCTGCTACACTCCAGCTTGGGCGACAGAGTGAGACTTTCAAAAATAAAATAAAATAAAAATACACTTCTTAGTTGATTTTGAAAAGCATCCTGATTTGGGCAATTATCCTGGCCAAGTGTACCTAGCCTGAATAGGTATTGGATAAATAGGTATCAAATTAATGAGAGGGCTCTGCTCAGGTTAAGTATACATTTAGGAAAATCAACTTTTTTTTTCTTTTTTTTTTTTCTTTTTTGAGACGGAGTCTCGCTCTGTCGCCCAGGCTGGAGTGCAGTGGCCGGATCTCAGCTCACTGCAAGCTCCGCCTCCCGGGTTCACGCCATTCTCCTGCCTCAGCCTCCCGAGTAGCTGGGACTACAGGCGACCGCACCTCGCCCGGCTAGTTTTTTGTATTTTTTAGTAGAGACGAGGTTTCACCGTGTTCGCCAGGATGGTCTCGATCTCCTGACCTCGTGATCCGCCCGTCTCGGCCTCCCAAAGTGCTGGGATTACAGGCTTGAGCCACCGCGCCCGGCCCAACTTTTTTTTTTCAGCAAGGAAATGTACACATCTTAAATGTGCATAGAAGAGAGTTAGGAGAAAGTCTGATTCTTAAGAAAGTAGAAGAAATATGAGGTTACTTTATTTTACTTTATTTTTATTTTTTTTAGATGGAGTCTTGCTCTGCTACCCAGGCTGGAGTGCAGTGGCTTAATCTCGGCTCACTGCAACTTACGCCTCCTGGGCTCAAGCGATTCTCCTGCCTCAGCCTCCCAAGTAGCTGGGACTACAGGTGCATGCCACCATGCCCGGCTTTTTTTTTTTTTTAATTTTTATTTTGTATTTTTAGTAGAGACGGGGTTTCACCACGCTGGCCGGGCTGGTCTGGAACTCCTGACTTCAGGTGATCCACCCACCTCGGCCTCCCAAAGTGCTAGGATTACAGGCATGAGCCACCGCACCCAGCCAGAAGGTTATTTTAGGGTCTTTTGCTTTTATGCCCAAAAGACAATAAAATGAAAACATACTACTCATAAGCCTTGGTTACTGACATGTGCATATTTGGGATGAAAAATTATTGAGAATTGCAAGACCAGGTATGCTCCTGTCCGTGTCATTTAATAAGAAGATTGTAACATTTTCAAGTACAGAATGTTGATGAATGGGGCTATCAGCTCTTAGTAACGATCCTTCCATAACTTGAAAATGCAAATAAACTTCTTTCAAGACCTAAGTTTAGATTGAAGGCCCTCTAAATCATGTTCCTGTATTTCCTTGTACTATCCCATGATATTAGAGTTCAGTCTTGAAGATATAGTCTCCAAAGCATGAATATCCAGGCCACTGCTCTGAACTCAGATATCTCACTTGCTTTTCCCTGAGTTCAAGGCCCTGATTTTGTAGGTGAGGTAATAGGCCCCAGAAGGGCTACATGTCCTACAGGGTCAACAACAGAATGAGGATTTAGGTAGTCACTTCATACTTTTCCCACATACTTGTAGATGAACCCGCACTTGGTGATACATCGCTTTACCCTCCTACCCCTTACATGTAAGTCACTTCATGCTTTTAACTATTGTACATTCATTTTAAGTTCAATCACACAAAGTGGTGAAGTGAGACAGGTTTTAATATTCGCATTTGACAGAGAAGAAAGGAGAGTCCCAAGTGATGGAGGAACTTGCCCGTGATTATGGGGTTGTGTCAGTCAGCTCCGGCTGCTGCAACAAAATAACATAGGCTGGGGGGCTTCAACAACAGGAATTTAGTTTTCAGAGTTCTTGAAGCCTGGGAAGTACAAGCTCAAGCTGCCACTTTGGCCCCTCAGTGATGGGCCTCTCCCTGGTGTGCAGATGGCGGCCTTCTTGCTGTGTTCGCACATGGAGGAGGGAGGTGGGGGCTGAGGCTGGGGGCAGGGGACAGAGAGTGTGAGAGAAAAGCAAGCTCTCTGGTGTCTCTTCTAATAAAGGCACTAATCCCATCATGACCTACTACCTCCATGACCTCATCCAAACCTGATTACCTCCCAAAGGCCCCATTTACAAATAACCATCACACTGGGGTTCAGCGCTTGGGCACACACTTTAGGGGTGGGGACAAAATTCGGTCCATAGCAAGAGCCAAATTCATGCCAGTTCCAGAATTAGTATCAACACCCAAGATAGTTGGGTTCAATAACACCGGGCAAACATTTATCGAGGCCTGCACTGTGAGGGGCACTGCAGCATGACACAACCGAGTCTTGTCAGTGGCCTGAGAGAGGTATGGAAATAACCAGGGAGCAAGTGCCACAGTGGGAAACATCCCTCTGAGCAATCAGAAGCGGTGATACTACAGCCGACAGAGCCGAGGAACAGTGAAAAATGCTTCCAGCAGGTAGATGTTGGGGAGACGACATTGCAGGCGCAGGAATAGTGTTAGGAAGGGCTGTGAAATGGAAAGGTGTCTTCTTGGAGGAATCGGGCAGAGCCAGTTTACCCACAGGGAACTGTGCATGTAGGGGAGTGGTGCAAAGTAAGGCTGGAAAATCCCGGGTTCGTCTTACAGCCGCACTCGTCTACTCCGCGGACAGTCTCCTCCTTCCTATTGTCAGCGTCCTGGGGGTAGGGGTTGTGTTATGTATTTAGTTGAACCTGAAGGGACTAGTCCAGGCCTCTCAGAAGGCAGTACCTAACTCACAGGCTACTGAAAGGAAACAAGGCCAGCGGAGCCCTGGCGGTGGCGAGGCTGTGCCAATTGCTAAATGGGGCAGCAGGACGTTTTTCTCTAGTGAAGTGGAAATGCCGCGGAGCAGGAAGGCAGAAAAGCAGGTCTCCCGCTAGTGCGCCTCAACCGAAGAAGCAGCGTGATCTCCTCCTAAAACACACGAGGAAGGGGGCCTGGGCTGTGAGGCCCGCGTGGTTCTTGCACCCCTGGTCTCTATCCCTGCCTGGGCGGCCGCTGGGAAGGAAGGCTCAGGGAGAGGCCTAAGGATCGGAGGCCGAGCATGCGGAGCGCGGCCGGGCTCAGAGGCGAGGACCCAGCGGAGAGGCCTGGGCGGAGCAGCGCGGGAGAGGCGCGCCCTGAGTACGGCTCGGGGGAGGAGGGTGGCTGCCTCCTGTGGTCCTCCCCTGCCTCGGGGACAGTCCTTGGCAAACCGTCCCGGACTCCTAATTCATCCTGTTTTTAATAAAACCATTTCCAGAATCAAAAAGAGGGCGTACCCAATGGAGTCTGAAGAATGCCCAGCAGGGGCAGGAGAGCGGGGCGTGCCCGTATCGGGAGGCTGAAGGCTGACGGACCAGCGCAGTAGGGACAGATAACGGCGCTGGGGGGTGGCGGAGGCCACAGCCAGCCCCGCGCCAGCAGAGCTGCGGCCCCCGACCCGCCGCGCGCACGCCCCCGCGCCTGGCGGCCACAGGGTCCAGAGCGGGGGCGGGGCCGTCCGCGGCCGGAGGCGGGGCCGGGCGGGGGCGCGCGGTTGGACCGGGCGGGAGGAGCAGGCTCTTCCATCCCTGATTGGGCC
>NW_016805082.1:562417-589139 GCF_001698545.2 Rhinopithecus bieti | reverse complement strand
ACCTCCTCCGGGGACCCCGCGCCCCCGGGCGCCCGCCCCGCCCTCCCGCGGGACAATGCCAGCATCGGCCAGGGCGCTTCTCTCCCGCCGGAGTCCGCAGCTCGTCTCTCTCCGGGGGCGACCCCGAGCGGACCCCGTAAGCTCCCTCACGCGGCGCCGGGACCTCGGCTCCGGGCCTCCCACCTGCGGGCTTCGCCTTTGTTGCCAGGTGGACGCGGCCCCGGCCTTCGCGCGCGGCAGGGATGCTGCGAGCCCCGGGGGAGCTCCCGCGCCAGGCCGGCCGCTGCTCCCTCTGCCGCCCTGGGCCGGGGTGCGGACGCGCATTTTTAAGTGGCGCTGTTTGCCTGCGTCCGTAGACCGAGGAAACCCGCTCTGTTTGCGTTGAGCGCTTTCGTGAGGCTTTCAGTGAGTAGGGAAGGTGCTCGCGAATGCGTGTAGACTCTTGGAAAAATCGTCCTCTTTCGCTGTCAGAATTCCACAGTGGTTTGCTTCGAGGTCGCCCCCTGAGCATCCCCGCTGCGAGAAAGGCGAAGCGGCTGGGCCGGGGGCGGGGGCGGCCGCGGCGCGGGCCGGAGCGGGCAGCCTTGGAGGAGCCCTGCTGTGGCCGAGGGAGACGGCGGGCTTGATCTTTACTTCCCTTCTCGAAGTAGTGCTTGAACTGCTGGACTGGGATGTGTAGTTCTGGTGTCGTTTATTTCTTCTCCCTCTTCGCTCTTTTAAAAATTACAATTGGTTTCTGCCTACTTAGCTAATTTCAGAGAGACCTGAAGACTGGATTTGATTAGGCATTAATTGAGAGCTTTCTTTTAAAGACGTCAGGTTTAGAATATGTTTACTTCTACAGAATGTTCAAGTGTTTCCACGGGTAAAATAAATCTAGTAAAAGCGTCTCTGATGGAACGGCTTAAAACCTTTGTATTCATCCTGTTTAAAGCTTTGCGACTGTGAAGGTAAGAAAGGAGTTCAGCTTTAAGGAGAAATAGTTAACCTTTATCTACAGAGGATTTTGGATTACGATTGTTTCAGTGTCCACACAGTGGTCAGAGTTGTATCTGGATCCCTGATATGATGTCTCATGAAAACAGCTAGGTGAGTGAGATGGGGAGAAGAAATAAAGGATTTTGTATGGACGATGGGAATTCACTAGTGGGTCGGGTGTCAGAAACCAGCGTTCACACTGGCACCCCGCTTCCCACTGGTATGAGTTTTTCAGGCATTAGTGAATTCACAGTAAAGGACTCCGCAGTTTTAAAGAATTCGTTAATACTTGTGCAGCGAGAAAAAATAATAACAGAATTCGTTGTTGTGTATTAAATTTGATTGTTAGCCGCAACATTGTTCACTTGAAAAGTATGACTGAAGAAAGTAGGAATTAAACATTTCTGAAAAATGGTTTTATGGTACCTCCTGTTCTTTGGAGCTGTATTTTTGCTCACACTTACTAAATGATCTTTCAAGGGGCCTTTTGTCAAGCTATCAGAATTTTATTCACATGAATATAATTTGATTTTGTTTATTTGCTGTCAGGCAAGGGACTGTCGAAGCTTAATTTAGATGAGAATGGCCTAAATCAGGATGTCTTTGGGAAGGCCCTGATTGAGATTAGCCAAAAGGATTCTGGCCAAATCCCTGATCAAGTTGCTTGGCACAGAATTATTGATTGGCAGATCTTTAGTGTTGCTTGGTGTTCACCGAATTAATCTCTTACACCTGTTTTTTTAAAAAAAAACCACCTCTGGACTCAGGGTCACTTCCTCTCTTAAATCCGACACAAGTTCTCCTGTGTGCATGCTCCCATTTCTGACTGAGACAGTATTGTGCTGAAACCCCGCATACTATGCAGTAGATGACTAGGCTCCTCAGAACCGGAACTTGAGTGTGTTCTGCCACATTTGAAAGAAAGAAGGCCATTTGATTGCCAATTTTCAGGAAACTTAAATCCAAATTAAAGGATGATAACTGAGGCAGAGTAGAGAAGGCTTTGTGTTGGTATTTCTGACAGGTGGTATGGGAGATGTCTAATTGTACCTTGGAGAGAAACCTTGGTGGCTTCTGATAGGAATACTTTTTTTTTTTTTTTTTTTTTTTTTTTTTTTTTTTTGAGATGGAGTCTCGCTCTGTCCCAGGCTGGAGTGCAATGGTGGGATCTCGGCTCCCAGCAACTTCCGACTTCCGGATTCAAGCGATTCTCCTGCCTCAGCCTCCCAGGTAACTGGGATTACAGGTGCCCGCCACCACGCCCAGCTAATTTTTGTATTTTTAGTAGAGACAGGCTTTCACCATGTTGCCCAGGCTGGTCTGGAACACCTGATCTCAGGTGATCTGCCTGCCTCCGCCTCCCAAATTGCTGGGATTACAGGCGTGAGCTCTGGCACCCTGCCCATTATTTTTATCATAACTACGTTTTAAAAAACTTTGGATAAATACGACAAACTTAAATTATCAGTTGATTCCTCCTTTTGTAGAGGGAATTTGTTTTACCATCTAAAGCCGGGCTTTCCCAGGGTGTAGCCACAAGCCACATGTGGTTATTGAGCCTGTAGGGTGACTAGTGTGACTGAGGAGTGAATTTTCATTTTATTTAATTTTAATTAATTTAAGTTTACATTTAAAACTGATTCAGTGGTTGGAAAACTTTTAACTGAAATAATTTGGTTATGCGAATCTACTTTTAAACTGTACATTTTATGAAATCTAAATGTAGATCAAGTATTATGAAAATTTAGCTTCTTAATTGAGATGTACTGGAAGTATAAAATACACACCAGATTTTGAAGATTTAGTAGGAAAATTAAAATCTCAATTTTTGTATCGACTACATTGAAACAATACTTTAGACATGGGCTAAACAAAACATAAAAATTAATTTCACCTGTTTCTTTTAACGCTAATATGGTTCCTAGAAAATTTAATACTATGTATGTGGCTCACATTGTATTTCCGTTAGATGGTGCTGATTTAAAATTTTGCTTAAAGTTGGTCCTGCTTATGTTTTATTAGCACAATTTTAAAATATATTTTCCAAATAAAGTCTTGCTAGAAGTTGGCCCAACATGATCTTAAGTATTTTGTTAGAACAATTTTGAATGTGTTGATTTTAAATTTTTTCAATTAAAATGTTTTACTTAGAAATAACTTTAATCACCAGGCACGGTGGCCCACGCCTGTAATCCCAGCACTTTTGGGAGGCGGAGGCGGGTGGATCACGAGGTCAGGAGATCGAGACCATCCTGGCTAACACGGTGAAACCCCGTCTCTACTAAAATACAAAATTAGCTGGGCGTGGTGGCGGGCGCCTGTAGTGCCAGCTACTCGGGAGGCTGAGGCAGGAGAATGGTGTGAACCCAGGAGGCGGAGCTTGCAGTGAGACGAGATGGCGCCACTGCACTCCAGCCTGGGCGTGGTGGCACGTGCCTTTAATCCCAGCCACTCAGGAGGCTGAGGCAGGAGAATCACTTGAACCCTGGAGGTGGAGATTACAGTGAGCCAAGATCGCGCCACTGCACTCCAACCTGGGCGACAGAGCAAGACTCCATCTCATATCTTATAAAAAAATGCAAAAATTGTACAATTTTCATACTCTTTACTCAGATTCACCAATTGTTAACATTTTTTCTAGTCAGCATTTGCTTTATCTATTATTGCATTTTTGGCCAAATTATTTGAGAGTAAGGTGCATACATCATCCCCTTTACCCCCGAGAACTTCAGTATATATTTTCTAAGAGCCAAAGACATAAGTCTTAGTACAGTCATCAACCTAATGAAATTTAACATTGATACAATACTTGGATATTATTTGTTGTCGGTTTTCTAGTTTGTTGGCCCAATCATGTTCTTTATAGCATTTGAAAACATGTTTTTTGTTGTTGTTTTGTTTTTCTTTTTTGAGGCTGGAGTGCACTGGCGCGGTCTCGGCTTACTGCAACCTCCGCTTTCTGGGTTCGAATGACTCTCCCGCCTCAGCCTCCCGAGTAGCTAGGACTACAGGAGCCTACCACCATGCCCGGCTCATTTTTGTATTTTTAGTAGAGATGGGGTTTCACCGTGTTGACCAGGCTGGTCCCAAACTTCTGACTTTGTGATTCGCCTGTCTTGGCCTTCCAAAGTGCTGGGATTACAGGTGTGAGCCTCGGCACCCGGCCCCTTTCAAGATTGTTTAATTAATTAATTGTATTTACCCTTACTAAATTCTCAGGCTTTTGGATTTTCTTTCTAAAATAACAGAAGAATTCTATAGGTAGTACATATTCATTGTAAGAAATTTAAAAGTACAGATAACGAATAAGAAATGAAAAATGACCTAAAATCATATTACCCAGGGAGACCTTACTGAAATGTTGTATACCCTTCCATTAATAGATACATCGTGTACATGAATTTTATAAAATGGCCACTGCATATTGAAGCTAGACACTTAACAATTATTTTTTTTATATTATTTAATTATTTTTTTTTTTTTTGAGGTGGAAGGTCCTCGCCTGGTCGCCCGGAGCTGGAGTGCCAGTGGCCAGATCTCAGTCATGGCCAAGCTCGCTCTCGGCCGTTTCCCGCCATTCTCCTGCCCTCAGCTCCCCGACGTCACCTGGATACAGAGCCCCCTACCAAGCTCCCCGCCCTAGTTTTTGTTTTTTAAGTAGAGACCGGGTTTCACTGTGGTTAGCCAGCGATGGCTCGATCCTCCCTGACCCCTGTGATCCGCCCGTCCGGCCTCCCAAAGTGCTGGGATTACAGGCTTGAGCCACCGCGCCCGGCCAAAAATTATTATTTAGAATTATGCTATAACATGAACTACTCAAAGAAAATAATGTTTTCTGTGTGACAGAAAGTAAGGAGGGTAAATCTTTGTACAATAATTGTAGTTTCCATGGAGGGGCTAGTTGAGAGAGAATTCTAAATTGCCTATAATTCAATTTTCATGGGTTGGTTTTTAGATAGATAAACTAGATTACCTTGAAGCTTAATTAAATTTAGTGTATTGTACTTTGATTTATGGCCTAAGATGGAAGGTGGACTATGTAGGCACATTCAAGTAGAAGTGAGTTCCAGTCCTTTGTGTCAAGTATAAGTAATAATTGCTTTTGCTGAGGGAATTTTTCTTACATAAGCATCGTGAAGTCTTTATTTTTATTTTTTATTTTTTGAGACGGTCTCACTGTTAACCGAGGCTGGAGTGCAGTGGCATAACCATGGCTCACTGCGGCCTCAAACTCCTGGGCTCAAGTGATCCTCCTGCCTCAGCCTCCCGAGTAACTAGGCGTACAGTGCATACCGCTACACTTGGCTAAGATCTTTTTTTCAAAATGAGGTCTTTTAAAACATAACTGTAATCTGTTTAATGTTTAAAGATGAAGATTAGAAAATCATCTGACTTTTCATTTGTAATTCATCCTACTGGTATTTATTAAACCCCTGTTACATGGTTCTGTGCTAGGTGCTAAACAGTGCAGTAGTAGAAACAAATGTGGATAGTGCTTTTTACTTTGCGAAACGCACTTGTGTATGATTTCTAGGCCCTAACCCCAGAGATTGTCATTGAGTACCTCTGGGATGCTCAGTTTCAAAAGCTCCCTGGATGATTCTCATGTACAAGGAGAGAAAAACAAAACAAACTCTTTGGGTAAATTATCTACATAAGTCCCTAACAGTCTGGTGAATTCAGTATTCTTATCCCTACCTAAAAAGGGAGTCGGTAGAGGCCAAGGGTTGAACATCACACAGCTCGACTAGGGGAAGGAGTCTGCCCATCCTATTTAAGCCTATTGCTCTGTCCTGTCAGCGTGGTTCATGTTTGCCTTTTGGGTGTGGATTTCTTTTTACTCATGTCTGCCTGTCTTTCGCATTACCAAAACCTGGTATGAGTGTTTCCCTTAAAAGGAACTAATTTCATACAAGTTCTGATATATTATGAATCCATGTAAACCATATGGTTAACAGTGATCCTTTAAAGTATGTAATTACAGGGGACTTTGCTGTTTTACATTTTCCATTGATTTTTCTTTCTTTTGCGTCATTCAAATGATATTCACTGATTTTTAAAAACTTTTGGGCCTTTTTGTTTGTTTGTTTTGAGACAGAGTCTTACCCTGTCCTCCAGGCTGGAGTGCACTGGTGCCGTCTTGGCTCACTGCAACTTCCGCCTCCTGGGTTCAAGCGATTCTCGTGCCTCAGCCTCCTGAGAAGCTGGGATTACAGGTGTGTGCCCCCACGCCCAGCTAATTTTTATATTTTTAGTAGAGACAGGGTTTCACCATGTTGGCCAGGCTCGTCTCGAACTCCTGACCTCAAGTGATCCAGCCGCCTCAGCCTCCCAAGGTGCTGGGATTATAGGCGTGAGCCATTGCAGGCCCAACTCTTTTGTGTCTTTTTATATTATGTTCAAGTTCTCTTTTTTTAGTAGTAAGCGGTGTAATTTTTGTATTCTGACCTACAATTTTAAGAAAAGAAATTATGGCCCCCTGTAGAGATTTTTATCAAAATCAAGGTGTGGGATTATTTGGAAGAGAGAAGGCTGCCAGCACCAGATACTCAATCAGTGGCCAGTGACCAGTGTGATGGGGGTAAGATTGTGGTCCAGAAAAATATTACTTAGTATGTGGAGTGGGGCACTCACAGGTTGCTTAATTGAGCTGTCCCCACCCCGCTTCTCCCCTGCCTTCCTTGGGTGCACTCTCCTAGTGGTTGTGGAATTGCTGCTGCAACACCAAGGGGACATGCTCTGATACAATAATGTCCAGAGGAGGAAGAGATGGTCTCTTCCTGTATGTATCTCCTTTTAAGAGTGAATAAACCTTTCTCAAAGCCCACCAGCATAGGACCCCTCAGGTGTCACTGGACAGAAGTGTATCAGATGCTTCTAGCCAAAGCAAGCCTTGGCAAGGGGAATGGTACTGCCTCCACAGACTTAGACTTCTCAGGGCCTGCTGTCTGAAGCATGTGGCCAGGAGGAGGAGGGTGCAGCCTCGAATCAGGTTGGGCTTATCAGATGGTGATACCTCTTAATAACAACAACAACAAAAAGTTGGGCTTGGTTGGAAAAGAAAGCTGTGGATGTTGGTGAGAATCCAGTGTCTGCTACAGGGGCGTTCCATGTCTGGGAAGTTATGTCGCTGGGGTGGCTGGAAGAGAAGGAAGTAATGTCTTCTGAAGAAGTTACCTGTGGGTTAAGTTAGCTGGCAAAATGGAGACATCTGAGACATCACAGTGCATTTGTTAGATCTGAGATAATGCTATCATTTTAAAGGGATAATGCTACCCAAGACAGAATGACTAGAATGGTGAAGAATGTGAAAAATTTGACATAAAAGGTGAATGGACTGTGAGGGAGGTATTTCGCCTAGATAAGAAAATGTGAGATTAGTGGTGGTAGTAAAGATCGTTAGTATTTTCACATATTTTATGCTTGTCTCTGGAAGGCTAAACATGTAACTTGCTTAGGCTGAAGCAGGGTTTTTACCCGGAGGGGTGAGCTATTAGAGCTTTTATTTTACTCCCTTTAGTTATGAGCATTCCCCACATAGAATAATTAAACATGTAAAAAAGACCCTATGTCCAGGCCCCAGTTTTGTTGAATCTTATTTCTCATGTATGTTTTAGCCTTAAAAAAAACCCCACTGGATACAGAAGTATAACATTACCGATAAAAGCCTCATTTGAACTTTCAAGAAGTAACTCTTGAGGTAGGAGTTTACATTTCCATTCATGTTTTCATTACATTTGCTTAGGCTGTTGTTAGAGTTGTAACATACGTTTATCAACACATAGTGTTAATTATTTGTGCATACTGTGATTTTAGAAGGTAAGAATGTCAAGCTATTTGAACTGAAAGTAAAGATAGCCCCTTACTCAGGAAAGTGCCAGCCACTCTTGCTGCTTCTACCCAGTATTGAAAGCACTTGAGTATGTTTGAGCTTTTCAAAATTTAAAAGTACACAAAAGAAAAGAAAACAAAAGCTCAGTTTGTTTGTAAATGAAACACTTGTGTAACTACCACTGAGGTCAAGAAATAAAACGCTGCCAGTATCTCCTTTCCTTCCTTGCTCAGGAGTTAACTGCTCCTCTGACTTTATGGTAATAACTTTTTGTATTTCCGTATAGTATTACCTCCCACGCATTCATCTGTAAACACTGTAGTTCAGTTTTCCTTTTTTTCTTTTTTTTAGCTTCATATAAGTGGAATCATTCAGTATATATTTTTATGCATTTGGTCTCTTTCACTATACACATTTTTGACAGCCACGTGTATTGAGTGTAGCTGTGGTCACTCATTTCCGTTGCTGCATAGTACTCCATTATATGAATAAACCTCAGTTTGTTCTGCTGTTGATGGACGTTTGAGTCGTTTCCAGTTTGAGGTTATTAAGATAATGCTGTTCTCTCTGTGGTTTGCTTTTTCATTCTCTTAATGATGTCTTTTGAAGACGTTCTTAATTTTAATGTCTAATCTTTTAGTTTCTTCTTTCCTTTTTTTGTTTTTTTTTATTTATTATGGTAGGTGCTTTTTGTATATCCCATTTGAGAAGTCTTTTCCTACCCTGAGGATATAACGATAGTCTCCTATATTGTCAATGAGGAACTTTATTGGTTTGCCTTTCACATTTATTTGGAGCAATAATTTACCTGGATTTTTGTGTAGATGTGAAGTTAGGGGCCATTTCATTTCTGTTTATGGATACTGGCCTGCACCATTTATTGTCAAGTCATCCTTTCCCTTCTGCTTGGCTCTGTCACCCTTGTAATCAAGTATCTCCCTATGTGTGAATCTGTTCCTGGGTTCTCCCTTCTATTCCATTGATCTCTTTGTTTATCCTTGCACCAACTCCACACCGTTTTAATTATTGTTTGTGTAATAACATTTTATATTTACTAGATCAAGCTCTTCTACCTTGCTTGTCTTGAATAGCATCTTAGCTCTTCCCGTAACCCTTTTCTTTTCACATAAATTTGCCACATTTTACCAAAACAGCTTCTTGTTAGGATTTTGGTTTTGCTTTGGGTCTATAGTTTAGTTGGGGGAAAGTTGACATTTTTCAAGTACTGAGTTTTCCAATCCAGGAACATGGCATGTATTTTATTTATTTATTTATTTATTTATTTATTTATTTATTTATTTATTTTTGAGACAGGGTCTTGCTCTGTCGCCCAGGCTGGAGTGCAGTGGTGTAGTCTCTGCTCACTGCAACATTTGTCTCCCGGGTTCAAGTGATTTTTCTGCTTCAGCCTTCTGAGTAGCTGGGATTACAGGCACCTATCACCATGCCTGGCTAATTTTTGTATTTATAATAGAGAGGGCATTTCACCATGTTAGTCAGGCTGGTCTCAAACTCCTGGCCTCAAATGATCCTCCTGCCTTGGCCTCCCAAAGTGCTGGGATTACAGGCGTGAGCCGCTGTGCCCAGCCCATGACATGTATTTTATTTAGGCCCTCTATAATTCTCCATTCAATGTTTGGTAGCTTTCTGCATAGAGATCTTGTATATCTTTTGTTAGATTTATTCATAGGTATTTGGTCTTTTTTATGCTATTATAAATGGCATCTTTAAGATTTTTTGTTGTTGGTTTGTGTGGTTGTGGAAAATGCAATTGATATTTTTCAGTTGACCTTGTATCCAGTAACCTTGCTAAACTTGTATACTAATTATAATAATTTATCTGTAACTTTGAGTTTTTCTGAGTATATTCTGTGAATTGTGACAGTTCTATTTCTTTCCATTCAATCCTTGTAACTTTTATTTCTTTTTCTTGCTTTGCTGCCCCATTTAAAATGTTCAGATAGAGATGATAGTAGCTAGTATCTTAGTCTGACTTCTCTCAGAGGGAAACTGTTTTTACAATTTATATGATACTTGTAGTTTTTTTGTAGATACCAGACCCTTTATCAGATAGGGAAGAGTTTATATTCTAAGTTTGCCAAAGATTCTTGTCATGAATGAATGTTGAGTTTTTTTCAAACATCTTTTTTTGACAAGTATCAGATGATCATACGAATTTAATTTTGATAGTGCAGTGTGTAAGGAACTTTGCATTCCTCAAATGAACCAGACTTGGTTTATTTTCTGGATTTGGTTTGCAAAAATTTTGTTCGAGAGTTTTGCTTCCTTGCTAATAAGTGAGTTTGACCTGTAATTTTTCTCTTTTTGTAATATACTTGTCAAGTTCTGATTTCAAAGTTAATAGCCTCGTAAGTTTTGGGGGAAGGGAGCATTGCCTTTATTACTATTATTATTTTTTGAGACAGAATCTTACCCTGTTGCCCAGGCTGGAGTGCAGTGGTGTGGTCTTGGCTCCACCTTTGCCTCCTGGATTCAGGTGCCTCCTGCTTCAGCCTCCTGAGTAGCTGGGATTACAGGTGCCAGCCACCATGCCTGGCTAATTTTTGTATTTTTAGTTGAGATGGGGTTTCACCATGTTGGCCAGGCTGGTTTCAAACTCCTGACCTCAAGTGATCCACCCACCTTGGCCTCCCAAAGTGCTAGGATTACAGGCATAAGCCACCATGCCTGGCCAGACATTTTCTTTATACAAGTGCTTACAGATTGATTAATTTGAGGTCTAGGCTAATGTGTGTTCCAGACAAAAGTTTTCATTCTACCTGGAGCCTGAGGACACTAGCAATCCAGGATCTTACTGTAAGTTCCTGGACTGTGATGACCATAAACTGAACTCCGTAGAGTCCTGTCAGTTTCTGATTTATCTTTCTAGATTCATACGCTTTGAGCTACAAACTCCAAACCTTTAAGTTCTCCAAGTTATTACGAAAAATTTAGAAAATACAGTTTTGGCCAAAACAAAAAATAAACCCCAAAAAACAAAACTGCAGTTTACCCTTCAGATAAAAACTATTTTGTTTTTCTGGTTTTGTTTTCTGTGCATCTTCACTACTCTGAGTACATTTCACCTTGTGTGTGTATAACCCATTTTTTTCTTCATTTAACATACTGAATAATTTCCGGGCCATTACATATTTTATGACGTGTATAGCTTTTTTGGGCATCACCCTTCATGGTTTGGGGCTTTCGAACACCCTGCAGTTTGAAATGTACAGCATTCATCCCTCTAAATAGCTATTCATACTGTGAATTTGGATTTGAGTAAACTATTATGTGAACATTTTGAGTTATTGCATAGGGATATTGCCTACTAGCCAGTGATTGGATATTTGCAGTAGTATTGAACTGTTACTTGAATATTTTACTGCATTTTGCCCTCATTTTATAAGAGTGATAAAAAGGAGGAAAAAATATTTATTTTATTGATAAGAAGCACATGGTAGTAATTGGTGCTTTTTTGGTGTTTTTCTAGGTAGTTTCTTTGAACTTAACGTAAATACTCAGTGGGCTCAATTATGTGGAAAAAATTAAGGATTGGCTATAAAATGCTGGAAATAAATTTTCAAGGGCATTTTTCCCCCTAAAACACTGGAAGTAATTGGGATCTGATAAATTACTATATTGCTGGTAGCAGAATCCCCAAATAGCATGCATATGTTTGTAACTTGTTCATGTTTACAGAAATACACCTTATGTGAAAGTAGAGGACTGCCTATGTTGTAATTTATTTGATTCTTTTGTAACTGAACATGTAAGTTTCTCATTTTTCTCTAATGTAAACAGCATACTGTGGATATCTTTTAAAAAAAATCATTGTAGCTATATCTCATTGGCATTTAAAAGAACCTCTAGAAAGGACTTGATTGAAAGTGGAAGACTGTGGTCATTGGTTCATTTGAGGCTCTTCATAGTCATCATCATTAGCAAACATTTATGAAATTGCTATATGCGGGCATTGTGACAGAACAAATAACACCATAGCTGAAGGCACTATATGGTTCCTAAGATGATATAATAACTAAAAGAAACTTTTTCTGTTGGAGAAATGGTAGTCAGCACTTTTCCCGTCTTCTCATACAGATTTTATTAATTTAGCCTTTTAATTTTTGTTACTCAAAACCTCATTTTTTTGTTTGTTTTTGAGGCAGAGTTTTGCTCTTGTCGACCAGGCTGGAGTGCAGTGGCATGATTTTGGCTCACTACAACCTCTGCCTCTCAGGTTCATGTCTGGCTAATTAGTTTTTTTGGTATGTGTGTATAGATACTGGTTTTGCCATGTTTCCCAAGCTGGTTTTGAACTCCTGGGCTCAAGCGATACCTTTGCCTCGGCCTCCCACAATGCTGGGAGTACAGACGTGAGCCACCGTGCCTGGCCATTTGTTGAGAATTTTATTATGAAACAAGATTGAAGTTTTAAAAATGCTTTTTCTGCATTTTTTGAGGGGATCATATGATTTTTGTCCTTCATTCTCTTAATGTGTGATATGCCACATTTTTTGGTATGTATATGTTGAACCATTCTTGCATCTCAGAGATACATCCCACTTGATCAGGTGTATGATCTTATTAATGTGTTGTCTGATTCAGTTTGCTACTATTTTGTTGAGAACCGTTGCATCTGTGATCATCAGGGATATTGATCTATAGTTTTCTTTTTTTGTAGTGTCTTAGTCCTATTTTGTTATTAGGGTAATGCTGGCTTCATAAGATGAGTGGAAATTAAACACACCCTTGTTAAACAACACTCTTAACCATTGAGCCAAAGAAGAAATCAAATGGGAAATTAGAAAATGTTTTGAACAAATGAAAACACAATATACCGAAACCCCTGGGATGCAGCAAAAGCAGCACTGAGAGGGAAGTTTATAGCAGTAAATACCTACATTAAAAAATAAGAAAGATCTCAAACAGCCTGACTGTACCCCTCAAACTAGAAAAAGAATAAGCTAATCCCAAAGTGAGCAGAAGGAAGAAAATAATTTGCAACAGAATAAATGAAAACAGAGTAGAAAAAAAAATAGAAAAAATCAAAGTAAAAGTTGGGTTTTTGAAAAGATAAGTAAAATTGACAAACCTTTGGCCAGACTAAGAAATAACAGAAGACACAAAATCAGATATGAAAGAGGAGCCATTACAACTGATACCACGTAAAAAGTATCATGAGAGTACTGTGAACAGTTGTATGCCAAAAAATTGGATAACCTAGAAGAAATTGATAAATTTCTAAAAACCTACAAACTACCAAGACTGAATCACGAAGAAATAGAAAACTTGAGCAGACCAATAACAAATAAGAAGATTGAGTCAGAAATCAAAAACCTCACAACAGGCTAAGTGCGGTGGCTCATGCCTGTAATCCCAGCTCTTTGGGACGCCGAGGTGGGTTGATCACCTGAGGTCAGGAGTTTGAGACCAGCCTGGCCAACGTGGTGAAACCCTGTCTCTACTAAAAATACAAAAAAATTAGCCAGGCATGGTGGTACGTGCATTGTAACCCAGCTACTTGGGGAGGCTGAGGCAGGAGAATCGCTTGAACCTGGAAAGCAGAGGTTGCAGTGAGCTGAGATGGTGCCACTGAACTCCAGTAGTCTGGGCAACAGAGCAAGACTCCATCTCAAAAAAACAAAAAAAAAAAAAAAAATCACTTCCAACTAAGGAAAGCTCAGGATCAGAAGACTTCACTGGAGAATTCTAAACATTAAAGAAGAATTAACACCGTTTCTTCTCATAGTCTTCCAAAATATTGAAGAGGGAACACTTTCATTTTAACTATTTTTAAGTGTACAATTCGATGGCATTAAGGACATCCACCGTGTTGTGCAACCATCTCCGCTGTCCATTTTAGTACTTTTCCTCCAAACAGAAACCCTGTACCCATTAGACACTAACTTTCTATTGCCCTCGATCCCCCAGCTCCTGGTAATCTCTCTATGAATTTGCCTATTCTAGGGCTCAAGTAAGTGAAATCATAAAATATGTCCTTTTGTATTTGGTGTATTTTCTTTAGTATAATATTTTCAAAGCTCATGCATCAGAATTTCATTCCTTTTCGAGACTGAGTAATATTCCATTGTGCATATATACCACATTTTGTTCATTCATCTGTTAATGGACACTTGGGGATGTTTCTACCTTTTGGCTTCTGCAAACAATGCTGTTATGAAAATTGGTGTAGATGTAGATGTGGGAGTCCCTGCTTTCTGTTCTTTCAGATATTTACTAAGAAGTGAAACTGCTGGATCATATAGTAATTCTGTGTTTAAATTTTTGAGAAATTGCCCCACTGTTTTCCACAGTGACTGTACTGTTCTACAGTCCCACTGACAGTGGACAAGGGTTCCAGTTTCTCTACATCCTTGCCAACAGTTATTTTCCTTTTTCAAGTAATAGCCATCCTAATGGGTGTGGAGCAGTATCCTATTGTTTTGATTTGCATTTCTCTAACGACTAGTGATGTTGAGTATCTTTTCATGTTGACCATTTGTGTATCTTCTTTGGAAAAATGTCTATTCAAGTCCTCTGCCCATTTTCAAATTAGATGGTTTTGTTGCTGTTGTTGAGTTGTTGGAGTTCTTTATATATTTTGGATGTTAATTAGATATGTGATTTGTAGATATTTTCTCTCGTTCTGCAGTTTGTGTTTTCATTCTCAGTGGTGTCCTTTGATGCACAAAAGTTTAACACTTGATGAATTCCAGTTTATTTTTTGTTGCTTGTAGTTTTGTTGTCATTTTTGGAAATCATTGTGAAATGTAATGTTATGAAACTTTTCTCCTAAGTCGTCTTCTAAGAGTTTTATAGTTTTAGCTCTTAAGCTTAGGTCTTCTATCCATTTTGAGTTCAAATTTTTTTTTTTTAAATACTTTAAGTTCTAGGGTACATGGAGTTCAATTTTGTATATGGTTTAAGGTAAGGGTCCAGCTTCACTCTTCTTCAAGTTGCTATCCAGTCTGCAACATTTGTTGCATCCCCATTGAATTGTCCTGGCAGATCAATTGACCATATATGTGAGGGTTTATTTCGGGGCTCTCTATTCCAGATGTCTGTCTTTATGTCAGTATCACACTGCTTGATTAGTGTAGCTTCGTAGAAAGTTTTGAAATCAGGAAGTATGAGTCTTTGTTCTTTCTCAAGACTGTGAGATTTAAGATGGATTTTTTTGTTTCTGTAAAAAAACAAAACAGAACGCTGTTGGGATATGAAGTATTGCATTGAATCTGTAGATTGTTTTAGGTAGTCTTGTCATCTTAACAATATTGTCTTCTAACCCTCAAATGCCATAGAGCTTTAAAGTTAATTACTGTAAGTTTGTAATTAACAGAATACAATTAATTTTAGTTTACACTATGGCTTTTGAATGTAAGGTGTTTGAATTTTATTATTTTAGAGTAACTGTCATCAGCGTCCTCACTGTGATACCTAGTACGTAACCTGAAGTTGAGATTGAAGAACTGCAGCCTGCAGGCAGAATGTGGCCTGTCCTTGTGTTTTATTTGGCTGTTAACCGTTTGACCTTCCTTGTATCTTAAATTCAAAGTAAATATATCCATTTCCAAAGATCATAGGTTTTAATATAAAAATTCCGCTCTGGTTTTAAAGAAATTAGAACATCTGGCAGCAGGGGCTAAGTAGCGGCAGCCCCACTTCAGTTGGTGAAGAGAGCCTGTGGTCTTCCCGCGGGGGCTGAGTGTGGGTCTCCATTTTTGTCTTAACCCTCCAGCTCCCTGTTCCCTGTCTTTGATGTAGAGGCAGTTGAGTTTTACAGCCTTTGTTGAAAACGAGGAAAAGAGAACGTTGCTTTGAAGTGATCTTTTGTAGTAAATATTTAACACCATGGCAGATTTCAAGTGAACCAGAAACCACATTTCATAGCAGAATCGCCCTGTGATTGGTTGGACTCCACCCTGCCCCTTATCCTCTTCTGAAGAGGCTTTCTCCTTAATACTATAGAATGCTTTTCCCTCTAGCCACTTCTCCCCGCCCCTATTAGAAGAATTATTTGTGGCTTGATTAGCTTTGTCAGGATCTACATTAAAAAAATATCCTGCTGGGCTATCGTTTTGAAAGGTTAATCTTGTGAATTGATAAAAGTCATTGAAACTCAATGTTGGTTAGTGTTGTTTTTAAACAACAGGAATTGTATTCAGGACAGATTAAAATCAGATTAAAATATTTTGAGTATTGCTTTTAAAAGATTAAATACAGAGCACAGACTCAAGCCTGATAAGCTCCCAGCCAAGCAGTTTTTATGTGTAGTTTTCTGTGTGTATGTGTAGTGAGTGAAGATGCTGAACTTGTCACAAAATGTGGATGCATGAGGCATATTATTGTAACTTGAATTCAGGTGGCCCCAGAATTACCCCATTCACTCAGCATAATTGGTTAAACTTGGTCTGGGTGATATCTGTAAGTCATCAAAGGAAGGAATTTTTAGGACAAGGAAAGGATGGTTTGATTTTTCAGGGTGGAAAAGCCATACAATTTTAAGAAAATCATTGTTCAGGGAAGGCTGCAAGCACTGGTAAGGAAACATAGAGTTTTACCAAGAAGTTAGCTGAAATTGGGAGTAAGAGACCTTAGTAAGAGTCTAGCTTTGGGAAAATCTCTGACTTCATTCTTGATGTGATTGAGGAGTTCATGTACAGTGACTTAGCAATGAGAATCATCTAGGCATATAAACTGGAAGGAAATAAGAAGGTTCTCAGAGCAAGCAACACCAGGTACTCAGGCTTGCTCCAGAAGTTTTCCAGGAAAAGCAAATGTCATCTTCTCTGCTTCACTAACTTTAAATTTTGAGACCTCAGGCAGTCTAGTCCATGAAGAAAACACTCCAGAATGACCGAGATACTTAAGTTTTTAACAACATTTAAAATAATACGAAAAGTAAAATAAAATGATGTTAAAAACTTAAGTATCTCGGCCGGGCGCGGTGGCTCAAGCCTGTAATCCCAGCACTTTGGGAGGCCGAGATGGGCGGATCACGAGGTCAGGAGATCGAGACCATCCTGGCGAACACAGTGAAACCCCGTCTCTACTAAAATAGAAAAAACTAGCCGGGCGAGGTGGCGGATGCCTGTAGTCCCAGCTACTCGGGAGGCTGAGGCAGGAGAATGGCGGGAACCCGGGAGGTGGAGCTTGCAGTGAGCTGAGATCCGGCCACTGCACTCCAGCCTGGGTGACAGAGCAAGACTCCGCCTCAAAAAAAAAAAACTTAAGTATCTCGGTCATAATTTGTGTCCTTTTTTTCTTTTGATATTTGTTCAGAAAGACTCCCAACTTATAATATTAATAATATACCTGTAGAAAATAGAGACTGCCTTCTTTTTTCACATCGCACAGTCTCCCTAGGCAGTTCTGCCTAATCTCTGGGCTTAAAATTCTTCCAGCCTGGTGATGAATAGAAAATCCATAATTGCAGCTCACATTACCCTCGGGAACGTCCATTCTCTTTTTTGTCTGGTGGACAGAAAATGCAGCACTTGGTGAGCTGTGAGTCCTTCCAGTGTGATGCACTCAAAACTGAAGTTTATCAGTCTCCAATCCTCAGTCCCCTCCTTACAACCCCTCTTCGATTTCTTTGACTGTTAGCCTTGCCATTCTCCCAGTTGTCAGAATTAGAAAACTGGACTCATTCCGACCCTTCCTTCATGTCCCCTGTCCAAGTATTTCTCGTTTGTCCCTTTCGTATTCGCACTGCTCCTGCCTTTGTTCATCATCTTTCGCCTGGATGAATGCAGTGGCTTCCTAACTGGCCTCCTGTCTATACTTAATCTTTCCTGATCACACCCTTCTACCCTCTAAAGTATGCATGGCACAGTCAAGCACACACTGGAAGGGAGCCCAAGCACAGTTTCCTTGGCGAAGAGTTCTGAAGGCTCAGCCCCTCTTCCCCCATAGCTGTTGCTCTCCTGTGCCAAGTCCGTGCATGCCTCTGTTACAGCTCTTCTCAGTTGCAGCATGCGCACTGTCTCCATGTCCTCACCTCACATTCACAGTGTGCACCTTACATTGTAATCCTGTTTCTCTACATTGGATGCTGTCTCAGAGTATATATGCTCCCTAAATACACATACTGAGTCTTGTGTACCCAGTGTGTTTGTTTACTAGAGCTGCTGTAACAAAAATGACACAAATGGAGTGACTTAAGCAACAGAATTTATTGTCTCACTTCTCTGGAGGCTAGAAGTCCCAGGTCAAGGTGTTAGCAGGACTGGGCTCCTTCTGAAGGCACTAACAAAGGGTCTGTTCCAGGCCTTGCTCTTGGCTTTTGGCAGCGTAACTTCAGTCTTCACGTGGCGCTCCCTCTGTGTGCATGCATGTCTGTCTGTTCACATTTCCCCATCTCAGAAGGACACCAGTCATATTGGATTAAGGACCCACCCAACTCCAGTATGACCTCCTCCCAATTATATCAGCAGTGACCATATTTCCAAATAAGGTCACCTTCAGAGGTATTTGGGGCTAGGATTTCAGTAAATGAAATTTGAGACCATATTCAACCCATAAGACCCAGTGGCTAGTGTGTTGACTGACATAACTGTAAAGTAATCAAGTGAAATGATCTTTGAATAAAGGGTCAGAATTTTATTTTCTTCAAAGTTATGTTTATGACAAATAAAAGCTTATGATCTTGGGAATACTTTCCCATCTTTAGTTTTCCAGTATATTCATTGTAGCTATTGAATTGTTGCGCCTCAAAAGATGCTCGTGGAGTATTATAGTTGTTCTAACTCTGTCCTGATAGAATGCCACTTAGTTTTCAATACAGTTAACGTATGAATAAACTAACAAAGAACAGGAAGGAAGAGATACCTATGAAATCTTGAAGATGGAAAACAGATGGAGCCAGCAAATCAGAAAAGGCTGAGACCTAATCTTAGCCAGGAGGAGCCAACTAAAAGCACCCTCATTTGCAGAGCAAACTCAGATCTGAGAGATGGAAAGCACTAGGGCCTCTGAAGACATGCTGAGGCCCCAGGGAACATAGATGAAACTAAATGTGAGCATTTAGCCCCCTGAATACCCCTCCTCACCTGGCAGTCTAGGAAAAGACTTGAGGTTTACTTGGGGACAGTGGGCCCAGCAGACTGTGAGGGACTGAGTAGTGAAAGTCTCCCTAACCAGGCCCGGGGCAGAGAACTGACTGAAGGATTCCTCCCTGGAGAGGCAAAGGCTCCTCTTGACCTTGCGCATGTGCAGGGAACTTCCAGCCGTCTTCTTTTTTTTTTTTGAGACAGGGTTTCGCTGTGTTGCCCAGGCTGGAGTGCATTGGCGCAGTCTCGGCTCACTGCAAGCTCCGCCTCCCAGGTTCACGCCTTTCTCCTGCCTCAGCCTCCTGAGTAGCTGGGACCACAGGCACCCGCCACCTCGTCCGGCTATTTTTTTTTTTTTTTTTTTTTGTATTTTAGTAGAGACAGGGTTTCACCGTGGTCTCGATCTCCTGACCTCGTAATCCGCCCGCCTCAGCCTCCCAAAATGCTGGGATTACAGGCGTGAGCCAGCGCACCTGGTCCAACCATCTTCTTAGTGTTCCCTTCTTAAATGCGAATTAGATGGCTTAGGATCACCAAAGACTTCAGGAACACCTGAACATGAACGAGAACAAAACAGGAAGAAAAAGCAACTTGAAGGCAATGCAGGGAATAAAATAAAGACAAATTCTTACTTCAAAGGGGAGAAGAGGGGCATTACATCTATGAAATAATTGTTTGAAATTTAAAGACGTTCAGATAACAAAGGGTTCTTGGAAATTAGAAATGTGGAAGCCAAACTTTAAGACCCCAATAGAAATATTCCAGAAGGAGAAAACAAAAAGAAACTAGAAAAGATAAATAGGAGGTCAATCTAGGAGGTCTAAGATATAACTAATGAGAATTTCAGAAAGAATAGCAGAAACACAGGACTCTGTGTCCAGGCCAACAGGGCCACCAAGAGCTCAGGCTGGTGAGTGATGAAAGACCACACCAAGACATATTAGGTTGAAAGTTCAGAATACCAGAGCAGAATACCAGAGATTGGGAAAATCTTGGAACTTTTTTTTTTTTTTTTGATACAGGGTCTCACTTTGTTGCTCAGGCTAGAGTGCAGTGGCGTGATCTCGCATCACCGCAACCTCCGCCTCCCTGATTTAAGCTATTCTCCTGCCTCAGCCTCCCAAGTAGCTGGAATTAACAGGCATGTGCCACCACACCTGGCTAATTTTTGTTTTGTTTTGTTTTTTTTTGAGATGGAGTCTCGCTCTGTCGCCCAGGCTGGAGTGCAGTGGCAATAATCTCTGCTCACTGCAACCTGTGCCTCCTGGGTTCACGCCATTCTCCTGCCTTAGCCCCCTGAGTAGCTGGGACTATAGGCGCCTGCCACCACGCCTGGCTAATTGTTTTGTATTTTTAGTAGAGACAGGGTTTCACCATGTTAGCCAGGATGGTCTTGATCTCCTGACTTCATGATCCACCCACTTCGGCCTCCCGAAGTGCTGAGATTATAGGCATGAGCCACCACGCCCGGCGGTTTTGTGTTTTTTTTTTTTTTTTTTTTTTTTGAGACTGCGTTTCGCTCTTGTTGCCCAGGCTGGAGTGCAATGGGGTGATCTTGGCTCACCACAACCTCTGCCTCTAGGGTTTAAGCGATTCTCCTGCCTCAGCCTCCCAAGTAACTGGGGTTACAGGCATGTGCCACCACGCCCAGCTAATTTCGCAGTTTTAGTAGAGACGGGGTTTCTCCATGTTGGTCAGGCTGTTCTCGAACTCCCAACCTCAGGTGATCTGCCTGCCTCGGCCTCCCAAAGTGCTGAGATTACAGGCATGAGCCACAGTGCCCGGCCTAATTTTTGTATTTTTAGTAGAGATGGGGTTTTACCATGTTGGCCAGGCTGGTCTTGAACTCTTGACCTCAAATGAGCCACTCGCCTCAGCCTCCCAAAGTGCTGGGATTACAGGCGTGAGCCACTGCACCTGGCCAGAATTTACTTCTCTATATAAAAAAACCCAGACCTGCACAAAGGATTAGGAAGAATGACTTTAGATTTATCAATAGCAGTGCTGAAAGCTAGAAGACCTCAAATTCTGAGGGAAATTATTTCCAGCCTATAATTTAGTGCTCATCTAAATTATTGACAAGACATGCACATAAAATAAAAACCTTTTTGGGATCTGTCATGTTTGAAATTTTCCATTCACACACCCTTTCTCAGGAAGCTATGGAGCGCTATGAGCCACTAAAACAGGAAGGCGAGAAAGAAGGAAGTACTGAGTCGAAACCAAAGAAAGGGGAAGGAATTTTCAGGACTCATGAGAGCTGTGTCGAGGCAGAGAGAGTAATTGGTCCAGATGAAGCAGGGAAATGGAGGGCCGGAGGAGGGATGCGTTCTAGAAAGGAGGGACTGAAACCAGTGGGTCAGCTCGTGTGTCTGACACTGAAGGGAGTTTTACTGATCTTTTCAGACAATTTCAGGGAGAACTGGTGGCAAATGCGTGTGAAACCAAGCAAGTAAAAGAAGTTGCAGTTGCTTACTCTAATGGGGAAATAGATGCCTAGAAAGGAATTGTAATCACAGTATGCTTTTATGTCATAATAGAAATAGACCAGATGCGTGGCTCATACCTGTCGTCCCAGCTCTTTGGGAGGCTGAGGCGGAAGGATTGCCTGAGACCAGTAAGATTCTGTCTCTACAAAAAAGTAATGAAAATTAGCTGGGTGTGGTGTGACATGTCTGTAGTCACAGCTACTCGGGAGGCTGAGGTCGGAAGATTGCTTGAACGCAGGAGTTTGAGACTGCAGTGAGCTATGATTGCACCACTGCACTCCAGTTAGGGCAACAGAGAGAGACCTTTCTCTAAAAGTAATAATTACAATGAAAATAAAGAAGTATTGATTTGACTATGGGACAAGTTGGTGGATGGGTGTAGGGTTTGGCAGTTTAAGAATTAAAAACACTTGAGGATAGTATCTGTACTGAAAAGATACAGAAATAAAACATGTTATGTAGACGTGTGGAGATAAACAGCAGGTGGAAGGCCTGATAGCTGTGGAAGCACAGCCTCTGCAGAGCATGCTCCTCCACTTGGGTGGAGGCTGTCCTTCTAGTATGAGTTCTAGCCTTGTACTATGTGGCTTCTCAAACTGTACTTGGAGTCACTTGACAAAAATTAAAATTAAAAAAATGGAAACTTGCCATCTTGCATACATTTTTTTTTGTCATTTAATTTGTCAATTTTTAGTAGGTCTCCTTGTATGAAGACTAGTACACTGTTGATTTAGAATTACCTGCAGATGGATACTAGTTTAGCACAATATCTTGAAGACACCAAGAGCGTAGCCTTTAGAGTCAGTCAGTTGTTTACTTGGGTATAAATGAGCTACTGCATGCTAGGTGCTGTTCCCAGATACAGTGGTTAGAAAAATACATGCGGTCTCTCCCCTTGACGAACTCACATTCCAGTGATGGGAGATGGACACTGCAGATCAATGAGCAAGGTCGTTTCCGATTGCCTGAGAGAGAGAACACCTGGAATGGGTTGGAGGAGAAGAAGGCCTTCCGTGGAATGCCCCTTTGAGCAGAGTCCTGAGGGTGAGACCCCTGCACTTGATTAGGGAACAGCAGGGGAAGGGAGTTCTGGGAGTTCATAAGAATTCAGGACAGTCATCCTCAACAAGAGAGGACAGTTGGCCTTGAGGTGAGACAAACCCTGGCTTGTGACATCAAGGGTGGTGCTGGACTGGAGGGATGCTGGAGTGTGGCAGGGGTTGCATCATGGTGGGCCTTGCACGCCACACAAGCCACTCTGCATTCTCTGGAACAGAAGAACAGTGTGTTCTGCCTTGAGGTGATTTCGAGTGCTGGGTGGAGACTGGATACTGGAGGGCTCCCAGTGCCCACCTGACAAGTAGTACAAAAGTGCTGTTGGGGCTGGGCCCTGTGGCTCATGCCTGTAATCCCAACACCTTGGGAGACTGAGGCTGGAGAATTGCATGAGGCTTGGAGTTTGAGACCAGCCTGGGCAATATAGCGAGACCTCATCTCTACAAAACATTTAAAAATTAGTCAAGTGTGGTGGTGCACATCTCTGGTCCCAGCTCCTCGGAAGGCCAAGGCAGGAGGATCACTTGAGCCCAGAAGTTGAAGGTTATAATCAGCTGTGATTGCACCACTGCACTCCAGCCTGGGTGACAGAGCAAGACCCTGTACAGAGCAAGACCCTGTCTCTGAAAAATACCAAAAAAGGTCCTGTTGGATTTTACACCATGCGGGTTCATGTGTGTGTACACACGTTTACATTCCTTTTATTCATTCTTTTTACTTGGGGGTAGCTTTTCTTGCTGTCGTTTATGCATTTATTTAGTAGTTAGGTGGTTTGAACCCCAGAAGGTTAACTAATAGCCAGTGCAGCAAGCAGTAAATATACTGACTAGTGGCTCATACTTTTTTTATTACTTTATTTTTTAAAATTGTTGATAATTACAATAATGCACATGGGCATGGGTCCAAGACAGGAAGAATTATTGTCTGCAAGCAGATCTGCTGTAAGCTGGTAATACAGTCTGATTTACTTTTAAATTTAAATGCCACATAAATCATAGGAAAGATGTCTTTTAACTTGCTTTGAATTTGGAAAGGGTAGAGCAGTTTTGTATTTTTGTTCTTTTCACCGTTTTAATGGGCATTAGAAGTTAAATTGATTTGTTATGTCCAGATCGATATCTGAGTGTTGTGTGCACCTAATAAAATGTTTAGCAGAATGACTGTATAAAAATTTGTATTTAGAATGTAAAGTTTCTCTCTCCCTGCCCTGTGAATATCATTTTGGCAGATTGTCGTATTTTCTTGTTATAAGCAAAGATATGGGTTATTCACCCAAGAATTTCATGCCTTTCAGCATAACAGAACCTTAGAAATTAAAGGGCCAGGTATGGCGACTCACGCCTGTAATTCTAACACTTTGGGAGGCCGAGGAGGGAGAATTGTTTGAGGCTGGGAGGACAAGACCAGCCTGGGCAATATAGTGGGACCCTGTCTCTGCAAAAAAAAAAATTTGTTTAATTAGCTGGGTGTAGTGGTTTGTGACTGTAGTCCCTGCTACTTGTGGGGCTGAGGTGGAAGGATTGCTTGATCCTGGGAGGTTGAGGCTGCAGTGAGCTCCAGCCTGGGCGACATAGTGAGACTCTGGCTCAAAAACAACAACAAAAAAACCTCCACAAGAAAAACGTAAGCCTGTGATTTCCAATGTTTGGTTTTATGAAATAGTAGAACTAAGAAAAGTGTTTTAAATAGATAAGGTTGTTCTTGGTTAATATTACAGAAGAATAATTTTTAAAAAACAACACCTGTTTATTGTTGCCATCATTTTATGAAACCATTTTAATAACAAAAGGTAGAAGATGATATTAGAATTCAGGACAGTTATTCTTAAGCGAGGACCATTAGCATTTCTGTACCCTTACATGTCGATGTGTGCATAACACATGCACACTAGATCTTTCTTAGGTTTCTCATATTTCAGGGGGGCCACTGGAAACCTTTTGTAGACCCTGTTAGTCCCCCTAGTGGATGTTGGGGACCCTCTGCTTTAAAACACTGGCAAAAATAATCATATATATTAAGACATGGATGTTTGGCGGGCACAGTGGCTCATGCCTGTAATCCCAGCACTTTGGGAGGCTGAGGCAGGTGGATCATGAGGTCAGGAGATTGAGACCATCCTGGCCAACATGCTGAAACTCCCTCTCCACTAAAAATATAAAAATTAGCCGGGTGTGGTGGCGTGTGCCTGTAGTCCCAGCTACTTGGGAGGCTGAAGCAGGAGAATGACTAGAACCCGGGAGTCGGAGGTTGCAGTGAGCTGAGTTCACGCCACTGCATTCCAGCTTGGTGACAGAGGGTGAACCCCGCCAAAAAAAAAAAAAAAAAAAAAAAGGTTTTCAGTTGCATGAATTTGTTTTCTTATTTTTTCCCAGATGCATTAAAGGAAAAGAGATCTAGTGAGGTCTAATTCTAGTGTTTATTTAGTGAAATAGTTGGTCAGAAAATGGAATATTTTAAAAGTGTAGTTTTTTACGAGTATATGAAATACTCAAACTATGCTTAACCTGATTTTTAATGACTGACTTAATGCATATAAAAACAAAGTATCTATCATAGAGTACCAGGTCAGCCAGAGGAAGCTTATAATTTCTGAGAGTATTGCCAGGTTTGTGCTCAGATATTCTACAGAAAACTCTTCATCATTTGTATTATTTCTGTCATCTGAATCAATAAGAATGATTTAGAATAAATGTATTTTATTATTAATATTTAATCAGTAGTACTTCTCAGTGTTTGTTACTTGAAATCATTTCACTCTTTAAGGTTTAGGAAACACATCTCTACATCCCCCCAGCCCTGCTCTGCACGTGCTGGTCAGCGCACTCTTAATAACCGCCTAAGTCATGCCGGCCAACGAGTTCAAATGTGAAGCCCAAGTTCACAGCGTTTAGATCATCTTATATTAATTCTGAGGCCTCCTGCCTTCCTGACCTTTGCAATTGGCTTGCCTTGCGAAGTATGACAAATGCCTACTTTGCTTTGGAGTCACAGTGAATCCTGACTTAGTGAGGAAGCCATCTTTGTTCCTAAGCCATGTTTCAAGCATGGGGAGTTTTAGGAAAATAGAGTTCCATCTGTTATAGTGTGAAACAAAGTTAATATTGTAGGTGTCTCATTTAATAACTAAACTTTGAGTAGCACCCTGTTTATGTTGCCTTTTACACTTGGAGTTACACAGAGTGAAAACTAAGGTCAAGAGACATTAAATAACTTCCATGAGATTACGTAGCTAGGAAGCAGACAGAATGTCCATCAGGAAAACCAGGTTAGAGAAATAATTTACATAGTGCTCTTTTGATCACAGAAGTGTCTTGATAGTAACTGCAGATTCATCTTGACCTCACTTCCAAGTCCTGGAAACTGGGCCAGACAGGAAGTCAGCAACTCTTGGCAATTTTCTTTTAAATGGTAGGACTGTATTAAATCATTCATCTAAACGTTTAGTGAGTGAATTCCCACAAAATATGAAGCATTAATGTAACCTGCTTTCCTCATGTCCATAGTTAATGGGTAAAGAAGGAATGTTCACTGTTTTAAACCCATTTCATGCCATCCTGGATTTGGGAAGGATGGCCAGTCATGTGGGGACTTCGTGGCCTCTTCCCTTGTGTGCCTTGGGTTCAAGCCCCAGTTCTGCGTAATTGCAGCCAGAGAGTGGAAAGAGCCAGCCTGATGATAGTGATGCTAACGTCTGAGTGCTTGCTCTGTGGCAGGCATTGTGCTCAGTGCTTCTGCGTGTTATCTTAATCTAATCCTCACAACAGCCCTGAGCCGTCTGTACGTTAGTAACCCTGTTTTGTAGATTAAAAAATTAAAACCTGGTAATAATAAAAGCTGCCAATGCTTGAAGAGCGCTTCTATGTGACAAGCACTTTTCAAACACTTAACATGTATTAACTCATTTAAACGTCAAAGCAGCACTGATGTGTAGTTAACTGTTATTGTCACTACCTTATAGATGATGAAACTGAGGCCCAAAGAGGCTAGGTGACCTGCCAGTGTTGGCACAGCCAGTCAGTGATGGAGGTGGGGCTCAGTCACTGTGTGTCTGTGCCTTAAAGCCACACACTTAGTCTTTCTCCCACGTCAGTAGTGCGGTGAGGAGAAAAGTAATGATTGGCCGAGGCCAGTCTCTAGTGTCTCCATACCCCCTGGAAATAAGTTTCTTGGACTTACTATTTTATAATGGCAATCAGAAAAAAACACAGGGACCGATGAAGAACCTGTTCATTTGAGAATTTCAGGTGTGTGAACACCATTCTGCATGTTTTTTTTTTTTTTTTTTTTTTATAAAAGTATTTTTTTTTTTTTTTTTA
>NW_016805082.1:552767-562170 GCF_001698545.2 Rhinopithecus bieti | reverse complement strand
TTTTTTTTTTTTTTTTGTATGAAAGTATTTTATGTGTTTGTATATATTCAAAACTTTCCCTTAGCTCTGATCTCAGACACATACTGAAAGACCTCTATTAAATCATGATGCTTGGCTCCTTACCGCTCTAATCCAGATGGACAAATTACCATGTTTCCAAATTACCATAAAAAGCGTTGGAGACAGCCTAAACCATTTTCAATCTTGGAAATGATACCTCATTTATACTTTAATATTTAAAGCTCTAATAAAAGCTGGGGTTATTTGTATAAATTACTGCCTTTGAAAATGATACCTAACCGCTGGCGTATGTCACTATAAGAATAATGGCCTTTTACACTTGGAGTTTTCCCCCTACACCCAGTTCACCAGTTTCTAATTAGAATTAAGTGTAAGTGTTAAAAAATAAAAAGACCAAGAATTTTCCATTCATGTAATGCAAACTCTCAAGAATAGGTTTTCTCATTTTACTGCTATAAAACCAAAAAATGCTTAACAAGAATCTTGCTATTTTATTAGAGAGTGGTTTGAAGCTTTACTTCTCTGCTGCTGAAAACGATACTCTTAAGATTTCAAACTGTGGTCACTGTTTGGACAGTAAAAAAATGTGGCATTTCTTACACATTAGGCTCTGGGTCAGTATCATAATAGTCTTCCAGTTGCAGAAAAATATAATTTAATATGTATACCCATGGGGCTTTACTGTATTAGGATGTGTGCCTGTGTGTTTAGAACAATACACTTTTCAGGTATTGAAGCTGTTCCAATTTTATTACTAGTTCCTCCACCTCAAATTGTGTCTTCTCTTTTTGACAGATTAGACTCTTAATATTGAAACAATGCATTCCAGATTGAATTCTAGGCATATAATAAGCAGAATTTAAAACAAAAACACTGTATTTTGAACAAATTTTAGACTTAAAAAAAAGGTCACAAAAATACTACAAGAGTTCCCCTATACCGTAACCCTGTTTCCATTAATGTTGACATCTTACATAACTTGTAATGCAGTGATCAAAACCAGGTTTGCCACTGGCACAGCACTATTAACTGACTTACAGACCTTATTCAAATAATTGCTGCAGTTTTTCCACTAATGTCCTTTTCCTGTTCCGGGATCCTGTCCAGGCGCCTGCATTGCATTTACTTGTCATTTCTGCTTAGTCTTCTCAGATCTGTTGCAGTCCCTGGTCTTCCCTGATCAGCACCCTCAAATGTCTCATTGTGGATGAGATTAATGTAGGTGTCTGGTGGGTGTCTCTGCTCTCAAGTAATTGTTTTCCCCTTTGTAGCTAATATCTTGGATAAGATACCTTGAAAGGATACTGAGAACAGGATTTTTTTTTTTCACTTCATTCCGTTTAGTAAATCTTTGGTGAAGGTTCATCATGGGCATAAATTGAAGTTGTTTTAATTCGTGAATCTTGAAGTACCTCAGCACTTGAACAACTATGAACAAATATGAATGAAAATAATATATAGGATCTTCATATCTTTTAATAGATGGTCCTTTCACCGACTTTTCCTTAAAAAAGGTTTTTGAGCAAGAGCATCATACCTTTCGCTATCAATAGCTTGCGAGTGGTAACTAGATGCCTCAAAGGCCTGCTTCATTCCGCGTTTATTAGAACTAGAACTGTGTTACCTTGCCTTCGCGGGGTGAAACCTGAATACTCATGTGTCTCATAAAGCCGGATTCCCATTCAAAGAGACCTGATTCTCCCAGTAGTAGGATCAAACTATGTCCATGGGAAGAGGCTCCCTCTGTGGCAGGCACCTTCACAAACCCTGGAGGCAGATTTGATCCTGGAGTAGTAGCTTCAGTGAGGGCACAGATAACTGGGTGTGCACATTTGCTTTGGAGTGAGAGGACTGCCTGGTCCTGAGGGCTTTGTGAAGGAAGGTAGGCTTAGATGGGCCCAGGAGTTGCATCACTTGAGGTGATTAAAGGCCTTGATTTAAAGTAGGTTGAGGCTTAGATTTATTTAGATTTACATATTTATTTCTTTAAGCCATTTCAGGTTTTCGACCAGGTTACTAGAAGCACTTTTTACCAAGTTGAATTTCTGTCCTTGGATTGCTAAACTGTTCCCCAAGCCAAATTAATAAAATGGAATTTCTTATTAAGAATGAATTATTAAGCAAAATAGAAGTGCTGGGCTAGGGAAGCAGTTGATGCAATTTGTTTTCCAAGCCTTAAAAGTGCTGCAATGTGCATAGATCACAAGGACTGGCTTAAGTGCCAACGCATGGGGCATTAATTTTTTTTGTAGAGGACTCCAGGTTTACAGGATATCAGAAGTGCTGACTTGGCAGCAAAATCCCATTTGTAACATGTTAGATTAGGAAACAGATTGATTTATATGTTGATGTAATGGATCAAGGCACAGTCTGTGCTTAAGGAAATGGAGAGCACATTAAATAAGGGCATTTTCAAGGTAGAAGTACAAACGTTACAGAAAAAATTAGCCTCGTATACTCTAGGTAAGGTTGGGGTATGTTTGATTAGTTGACTCCTAAAACATGGTCCACAGAGGCTTTTTATATTTCAGATGATACCTTCTTGAGAGTCTCTCATGACCACAAGGATTAATCTTTCTGAACTCAAAAGTGAATCACTACAGCATATTAGCTGTCTGGATTGATTCCAGTTTCTCTGCTTTTTCTTGGTGGTAACTGATGTGAGGATCTGGTTGGTGCTTAGCTGCCTCTTTCTGTTGCTTTAACCTCTGGTATTTTAAGATTCTCTTTAGGGAAGAGAGTACTGACCATCTCAGCACAGAGCTGAAATGCACTTACCACTGATGTGTTGACCTTAGTGGTTGACCCATAAACTGAGCATTTATACAGTTGGAACTTTTGTGGTCTTCCAGCCAACAAGCGTAATGAGTAACGTGGAACATAAGCTTTGGTGCTGATAAATGGCTTTTCTTTTTTTTTTTTTACACCATTCTCCTGCCTCAGCCTCCCGAGTAAGTGGGACTACAGGCACCCGCCACCTCGCTCGGCTAGTTTTTTGTATTTTTTTTAGTAGAGACGGAGTTTCACTGTGTTAGCCAGGATGGTCTCGATCTCCTGACCTTGTGATCCGCCCGTCTCGGCCTCCCAAAGTGCTGGGATTACAGGCTTGAGCCACTGCGCCCGGCCGATAAATGGCTTTTTATGATGAAATTGACTATTCCACACTGTGGCTTGGGTGACCTCATGTAACTAATTACTGTTTCTTTTTTTTTTTTTTTTTTTTTCTTTTGAGACGGTGAGGTCCTCGCTCTGCTCACCCCGGCGGGAGTGCATGTGGCCGATGCTCAGCTCACTGCAAGCTCCGGCTCGCGGCGTTCTGTGGATCGGCCATTTCTCCTGCCTTCAGCCTCTCCGTAGTAGCTGGGACTACAGGCGCCGCCACCCTTCGGCCCCGGCTAGTTTTTTGTATTTTTAGTAGAGACGCGGTTTCACCATGTTAGCCAGGGATGTGCTCGATCTCTCTGACCTCTGATCCGCCCGTCGTCGGGCCTTCCCAAAGTGCCCTGGGGATTTACAGGCTTGAGCCACTGTGCCCGGCCACTAATTCCTGTTTCTTAGCTATATTATTTTTTGAAATTTTTTAAGGGGGTTAAATGGTTCTCCTTCTGAGGGCTGAACTGCCGAAAATAAATACCACCTGAAATCTGTTTTGTTTAGTAGGTGCCCCTTAATGTAAAAATATAGAAGGCCAGATGAGAAATCTAGGCAAACACTGCTCAGAAGCTTTCAGATTAATATAGGGAGTTCTTTCATAGCCAGCGTTTAGGAAAGGACATTCTTCCGACCTGGTAGATTCCTTTCGCATTTGGCTTTTCATATACGGTATTCTATCATGGTTCTTTTCTTGCATTTTCTCACTTAGTTCCATATCTGAGTTTTGAAGTGGGAAGCAAGGATTCGGGGCTGAGAGCACTGCGTTTCGCGCTGCAAAATATCCCTGGGGCTTTCCTTAGCCTTTATCTTTGGAGTTATCCCATTTTTCTCCAACACACAATCAAGTTTTTTCGTCATAATCCTATAGATTACAAGAAGAACAGCTTTTTAGTACACATTCTTTTTCTTTTTTTGAAAACAGTTCTCTGGTTTGCCCAGGTTCTGGAGTGCAGCTGGCACAATCTCGCATTCACGCAACCTCTGCCTCCAGGGTTCAAGCGATTCTAGCTGGCCTCAGGGGCCTCCAAGTAGCTGGGTCCATAGGTGCCGCTTAGCTACGCCCCGGATTAATTTCTATATTTTATATTTTATGTTTTTTAGTAGAGACGGTTTTGCCCATGTTGGCCAGCTGGTCCTCGAGCCTCCTGACCTCAGCGCTATCCACCTGCCTCAGCCTACCAAAGCGCTGGGATTACAGGCTGTGAGCCCACCATCCCGCGTTGTACACATCTTGAACTAAGTGTGAAAATTAAGCACCGTCTGTTCTTTGTGCATTCCTTTATTACCTTTTGCATTTGCTTTTGAATTGAGCACCACTAGGGTAATTACTATGAATAGGTGTGTGTTCCTTTGTACACATATCTTTAGGGTTTTTCTTCTTTGGATAAGCCAGCGAACTCATATTAGTCTGCTAGCCTTCACATGCATCATTACTTGAAGGCCAGTAGGGCTCTTCTACTTTTCAATCAATGCAGTGTTTCCACCCAGGCCAGCGGTCAAGTCACATTCTTAGGTTAATAAAGGTGCCTAATTGTTTGTTTGGGTTTAATTGAGGGTGTTTTTTCAGCCATGATAGGTATTGCCCAACATTTTAATTCCGAAATTTAGCCTTTCTTCCAGATGTCCAAGTAGGCTTGGTGCTTCCTTCTCTTTATACTCAGTAGAAAGCAGGTTTACTGTTTAATAAGGCTTCGGAAGCAAAACATATGTCAGGATGGTAAATTGCCGTCCTGGAAAAAGACTCGGATGAATCATATTTCACAATCAATAATTTAGAGCATTCCTGATTAGAAGGATTGTTCATGTCTGTGTCAGTTATCAGCCATTAAAATAAATGTTTCCTAGAAAATTGATACGCTTTTCCATAATTTTAAAGTCAGCCTAGGCGCTGATATTCTCACGCTTATGATTCCCAGCTCCTTTGGGAGGTCAAGGCCAGAAAGGATCAGCTTGAGCCCCAGAGTTTGGAGACCAGCCTGGGCCAACATAATGAGACCCCATCTCTACCAAAAAATAAATAATGTATATACTTGGGTGGTGATGGTGCCCATGCCTGTGGTCCCTGATACTCTGGAGATTAAGCTTGGAGGATGGCTTAAGCCAGGAGGTCGAGACTGTTAATGAGCTGAGATTGCCCCACTGCACTCCAGCCTGGCTGGACGGACAAGACCCTGTCTAAAAAAAAAAAAAGGTGGGGCCATCAAAGCTAGCCCTTTCTTGTTAATAGGAAAAACCATGTTATGTAGTATGCTGTTTTGAAAAGAAAACATAGTAGACAATATTAATCATAACCCGCCTCCTCCAAAGTTTTAACTTAAGAACGTGTGTATTTATTTTTTTTAATTTTGAAGGAAGTTTTGCATCTGGGACACTTAATGCTTATGGCTATAAACCATGATAATGGACGTAGTTTCTAGAGAGATGCCTGTTGCTCCTCCCTGCCCTCCCTCCCTCCCTCCCTCCCTCCTCCCTCCTGCCGTCTCTCTGTCTTCCTGTTTTTTTTTTTTTGTTTTTTTGAGGACGGAGTTTCATTCTTGTTGCCCAGGCGTGGAGTGCAATGGCGTGATCTCTGCTCACCGCAACCTTGCCTCCCAGGTTCAGCAGTTCTCCTGCCTCAGCCTCCTGAGTAGCTGGCGGGACTTACAGGCATGCGTCACCCACACCCGGGCCCAATACTGTATTTTTAGTAGGATGGGGTTTGTTCCGTGTTGGTCAGGCTGGTCTCAAACTCCCAACCTCTCAAACTCCCAACCTCAGGTGATCCGCCCGCCTCAGCCTCCCGAAGTGCTGGGATTACAGGTGTGAGCCCCATGCCCGGCTGATGCCTGTGCTTTTCTTGTGCATGTCTGCAGGAGCCTTGTTGTTGTAATGTTACTTCTCGCCTATAGTTTCTGAACTGTTAATGGTTAGACTGCACATAAAAGGATTACAGGCCAAAGACAGATCTTATGGAATAGTTAATTATTTTTACCCAACATGAGATAAAATTGTTCGTGAAATCCCCTTTAGTGTTCCGTGTTTATGAATGATGCCATCACATTTTGAGTCATGGGAGCCAAACTTGACATCTTCCTGTTCCTCATCCCTCATATCAGTTATCACACCTTGGCCTATTTTAGTCTCTGTGGTCTCTTGAATCTCTCTGTCCACCACTCCACCTTAGCCCAAACTACCATTTATTCCTCTCTTGGAATGTGCAACTCCAGTGTCCTGAATGATTTCCCTGCATACACTCATTTCCTTTCAGTCTGTTCTTCACCGTGCAACTAGAGAAAGCTTCAGAGCTTTGTATGAAAATAGTAACTTCATGCTTAAAGCCCCTCACTGAAGTCTCAAAGACTCGAGTGAAAAGTACCTGAAGTCCTTTCTTGGTCTACAGACTCTTGTCCCCGCATGCCTCTCTCACCATCTCTCTGCCTCACAATCAACACTGCCTCCATATGGGATGCTTAAAGCGCTACTCAAGTGTCATTCTCTTTAGGAAGCTTTCTTGATCAGCTTCCTACCCAAGCTTAGGTCAGATTCCTTTTTTTTTTTTTTTTTTTGAGATGGAGTCTCCCTTTCTCGCCCAGACTTGAGTGCAATTGTGCGATCTTGGCTCACTGCAACCTCTGTCTCCCCGGTTCAAGCAGTTTTCCTGCCTCAGCCCCCTGAGTAGCTGTGATTAGCAGCATCTGCCACCACACCTGGCTAATTTGTGTATTTTTAGTAGAGACGGGGGTTTCGCCATATTGACCAGGCTGGTCTTGAACTCCCGACCTCGTGATCTGCCTGCCTTGGCCTCCCAAAGTGCTAGAATTACAGGTGTGAGCCACCGCACCCGGCCTAGATTCCTTTTTTATGTGCTTTCTCAATACCTTGTTCTTTTCCTTCTTAGGACATTTGGGAATGTGATCATACTTTTTGTGAGTTTTAACTCCTGCATTAGAGCCCCAAGAAAGCAGGTCATGACTTTTTTGCCCACTCTTTTATCCTAAACATTTAGCATATTGCTTTGCAAAACAGTAGTTACTCAGTAAAATTTTGTTTTGGGGGTAAATTACGTAAAATTATTGGAATTTTAGTAATTCTCTACTTTCATGATTTGGTGTGTACAAAGGATTAGAAAGTAGATTTGCTTTTACGAGGACAGACTGCAGTTGAATTATATGTTCTGAAGTTAGAAGTATCCCAGATAGGGATTGAGGGTTAGATTTTTCCTTTGCCTAAGTCTCATGATACAAAATCAATGTGCAAAAATCACAAGTATTTCTATACACCAGTAACAGACANACTAATTACTGTTTCTTAGCTATATTCATTTTTGGAAATTTAAGGGGTAAATGGTTTCTCCTTCTGCAGGCTGAACTGCTGAAAAATTAAATACCACCTGAAATCTGTTTTGTTTAGTAGGTGCCTTTAATGTAAAAATATAGAAGGCCAGAGAGAATCTAGGAAACACTGCTCAGAAGCTTTCAGATTTAACTATAGGAGTTCTTTCATAGCAGGTTTAGGAAGGACATTCCTTCCGACCTGTAGATTTGGCTCTTCATTATACGTATTTATCATGTCTTCTTGATTTTCTTCACTTAGTTCTATCTGAGCTTTTGAAGTGGGAAGCAAAGGATTCGGGTGAGAGCACTGGTTTCGGTGCAAAAAATATCCCTGGGGTTTCCTTACCTTTATCTTTGGATATCCCCATTTTTCTCCACACACAATCCAAGTTTTTCGTCATAATCCTTAGATTACAAAAGAACAGGCTTTTTAGTACACATCTTTTCTTTTTTTGAAACAGATTCTCTGTTGCCCAGTCTGGAGTGCAGTGGCACAATCTCGGCTTCACTGCAACCTCTGCCTCCAGGGTTCAAGCGATTCTAGTGCCTCAGCCTCCGAAGTAGCTGGGTCCATAGGTGCGCTACTACGCCCGGATAATTTTTATATTTTTATATTTTATGTTTTTAGTAGAGACGGTTTTGCCATGTTGGCCAGGCTGGTCTCGAGCTCCTGACCTCAGGTATCCACCTGCCTCAGCCTACCAAAGCGCTGGGATTACAGGTGTGAGCCACCATGCCCGGCTTGGTACACATCTTGAACTAAGTGTGAAAATTAAGCACGTCTGTCTTGTGCATCCTTTATACCTTTTGATTTGTTTGAATTGAGCACCACTAGGGTATTACCTATGAATAGGTGTGTGTTCCTTTGTACACATATCTTTAGGTGTTTTTTCCTTCTTTGGGAGAAGCAGGAACTCATATTAGTCTGTAGCTTCACATGCATTCATACTGAAGGCATAGGGTCTTCTACTTTAATCAATGAGTGTTCATCCCAGCAGGGTCAAGTCAATTCTAGTTAATAAAGGTGCTAATTGTTTGTTGGGTTTAATTGAGGTGTTTTTCAGCCCTGATAGGTATTGGCAACATTTTAATTCCAAATTAGCTTTCTTCCAGATGTCCAACTAGGTTTGGTGCTTCCTTCTCTTATACTAGTAGAAAGCAGGTTTATTTTAATAAGCTTCGAAGCAAAACATATGTCAGATGGTAAATTGGTCCTGGAAAAAGACCATAATATATTTCACAATCAAATTTAAGTTCCTGATTAGAAGGATTGTTCATGTCTGTGTAGTTCATCAGCATAAATAAATGTTTCCTAGAAAATTATACGTTTTCCATATATTTTAAAAGTCAGCTAGGCGTGATATCTCACGCTTATGATCCCAGTCCTTTGGGAGGTCAAGGCAGAAGGATCAGTTGAGCCCAAGAGTTTGAGACCAGCCTGGGCAACATAATGAGACCCCATCTCTACCAAAAAATAAATATGTATATACTGGGTGTGATGGTGCATGCCTGTGGTCCCTGATACTCTGGAGATTAAGGCTGGAGGATGGCTTAAGCCCAGGAGGTCGAGACTGTAATGAGCTGAGATTGCCCCACTGCACTCCACCTGGCTGACGGAGCAAGACCCTGTCTAAAAAAAAAAAAAGGTGGGGCATCAAAGCTACCCTTTCTTGTTAATAGGAAAACCATGTTATGTATATGCTGTTTTTGAAAAGAACAACATAGTAGACAATATAATCTAACCCGCCTCCTCCACAAGTTTTAACTTAAGAACTGTTATTTATTTTTTTTAATTTTGAAGGAAGTTTTGCATCTGGGGACACTTAACTCTTATGGCTATAACCATGAGTAATGGCGTATTTCTAGAGAGATGCCTGTGCTCCTCCCTCCCTCCCTCCCTCCCTCCCTCCCTGCCC
>NW_016805082.1:541589-550337 GCF_001698545.2 Rhinopithecus bieti | reverse complement strand
CAACCCCATCAAAAAGTGGGCAAAGGATATGAACAGACACTTCTCAAAAGAAGACATTTATGCGGCCAACAGACACATGAAAAAATGCTCATCTTCTCTGGCCGTCAGAGAAATGCAAATCCAAACCACAATGAGATACCATCTCACACCAGTTAGAATGGTGATCATTAAAAAGTCAGGAAACAACAGGTGCTGGAGAGGATGTGGAGAAACAGGAACACTTTTACCCTGTTGGTGGGAATGTAAACTAGTGCAACCATTGTGGTAGACAGTGTGGCGATTCCTCAAGGATCTAGAACTAGAAATACCATTTGACCCAGCCATCCCATTACTGGGTATATACCCAAAGGATTATAAATCATGCTGCTATGAAGACACATGCCACACGTATGTTTATTGTGGCACTGTTCACAATAGCAAAGACTTGGAACGAACCCAAATGTCCATCAATGATAGACTGGATTAAGAAAATGTGGCACATACACACCATGGAATACTATGCAGCCATAAAAAAGGATGAGTTAATGTCCTTTGTAGGGACATGGATGAAGCTGGAAATCATCATTCTGAGCAAACTATCGCAAGGACAGAAAACTGAACACTACATGTTCTCACTCATAGGTGGGAATTGAACAATGAGAACACTTGGACACAGAGTGGGGAACATCACACACCGGGGCCTGTTGTGGGGTGGGGAGGTGGGGAGGGATAGCATTAGGAGATATACCTAATGTAAATGATGAGTTAATGGGTACAGCACACCACATGGCACATGTCTACCTGTGTAACAAACCTGCACATTGTGCACATGTACCCTAGAACTTAAAGTATAATAAATAAATAAGATTTTTCCTTTGCCTTTAACTTTGATCATATACATCCAAAAGTCGCTTTCTATTCTGTTCCAGCTCCTGGGAAAAGGATTTGTTTATAAAGATACAAATAGTAAATAATTAAGGTTTTTAAAAGATGAATTCTGTCACAAACCTGAATGACTGTTGCCTCTGTGCTAGCCTTTTTGGAGTAAACCTGCAATTTTTTTTCCTTTGGTAGGCTCTTGCAGCCAATGCTGGAACAGGATTTGCTGTTGCTGAACCTCAAATCGCAATGTTTTGTGGGCAGTTAAATATGCATGTGAACATTCAGACTGGGAAGTGGGAACCTGATCCAACAGGCACCAAGAGCTGCTTTGAAACAAAAGAAGAAGTTCTTCAGTACTGTCAGGAGGTAAGGGTGTTGCCAGGAAGTTAAAACCATTTTTCTGGGGCAGGGTTGAATCTGTTTACCTTAGAAATAGATATTGTCATTCTCTTTTGACGTAAGACCAAGATGCTAATGACTGGGGCCCCAAGCCTTTTGTTTCTAAACATGTGGTATGACCCAGACCTCTCGAAGGCTTTGCCTGCCTGTTCTGTGAGCTCTCAGTTGTTTAAGGAAGGGATGCTGCAGAAGCCTGGCAAGTACCATGGAAGTGCAGCCTGGTTCTTGTCCTCCCACTTGTCTTGGAAGATAGAAAACACGTCAAGTGTATGCTTGTCTTTCCTGCTTACTGATAGAAAGCCACCAGTATTATAAATGATCATCTCAGGTCTGATTCAACTTTGGGTTAAAGAGAAAATGATATGAGATGTTATAACTTTTATTTATTTTTTCTGATAGAGACAGGGTCTCGCTACATTGACCAGGGTACTCTCAAAACTCCTGGCCTCAAGCAATCCTCCCTGGCCTCCCAAAGTGCTGGGATTATGGGCATGAGCCACCACTTCTTACCAAGATGAGCACACAGGGCCAGGGTGAAGTTGTTCTGTAATTTCATTGACAGACGTTTCCATAGACTTGCCTCATGGACTCATCAACTCAACACCTGCTCTACAAGCAAACTTGACATCTCATGAATTTATTTGGGCTAAAAGCTTGCTGCTTTTGTTTTCTTTTGTTAAATATATATTCCTTTTGAAAAGAGAAGGCATGGAAGTTTTCAGAAGTCTGAACTGTCAAAAGAAAACTAATACAGTATCTTTTTATTTAATGACTTCAGTTGGAGCCGGGGTAATGGAGTGGAACTTTAGATGTATTATAGGATAAGGGTGGAGGCTGAGTAAACTTAGATACTCCATCCTTACTTGCATGTGCGTGTCTGTCTGCAGATTGATTTATTGTGTGTGTTTTTGTTTTCTTAACAGATGTATCCAGAGCTACAGATCACAAATGTGATGGAGGCAAACCAGCGGGTCACTATTGACAATTGGTGCCGGAGGGACAAAAAGCAGTGCAAGAGTCACACTGTTACACCTTTCAAGTGTCTTGGTGAGTGTTCTTGGTTACTTTTCAGGAAGTGCCAGCCCCCTCCCATTTTAAATTTAATTTTCTCTTGGCTCACAGTGAAATATTTACACCTGTTAAGGAGCTGAGTGCGGCATGAATTTATTGGGGAGAATTTCTCTTAGGGGTGTTTACTGGCTTCAAGTGTCGGTGGTTGACCTCCTCTCAGTGATGACTAACTGCTTTCCCATTGTAGACATCCTTCCTCGGCACTGAATAAGGGTGCTACCCACAGAGCAATCGCACTTATGCCCTCACATTGTTAGATATCAGTGGTTTACGGTGATAGTGGGGAGTAATATTAAAGCAGCCCCAGGAGAAGAATCTTCTGTTTCCCTTACTTCATCCCACACACGTTTGCACCATTTGACCAAACTTCTGATAGTTTTCAGGAGAAAGAAAAGTGACTTATAGCAGCAGCCTGTGGACAGTCAAGGGTACCAGGGCCAGTGCTTATAGGACCTGCCATTCTGAGGGGTTTGGGGCTGGTAAGGGTGTTCATGACTGTGTTGCTGGTGTCAACATTCAGAGCCAATTTGAGTAAAACGGTAACAGTTTGCTGTGCAGAAACAGAGTTGTTGCTTCAAATGCTCAGGGAATATATTCATTTTAACCATTTGTGCCTGATACATTGGAATTACACTCACCTATCTGTGGTCTGGGTGATTCAGGAACAGATTTGGTCACAGAAACTTCAAAGGGCAAAAACAGTCAATTTTAGATTAGCCCTGATGGGATTAAAGTAGATACAGCATTAATATAGACATCCTGAGTGGTTCTGTAGCTATATGTAATTGGAACTATTAACTTATTCTCCTTCCTCGCTTCCTTCTTTAAAACCTTTCCTTCAACTGCTGATGGCAACAAAGTGGAATGTGATACTTTTTCTCATTCTCACATGTAGCAAGGGGCAATAGCCAAGCAACAGGAAGAAGCAGCGCCCCTGAACCACAGTGTTTAAAGTGTGTGGCAATTAAGTTTGTTTAAAAAGTATTCATAAGGAGAAAGAGGGACATCATGTGTGCTTACCACCGTTTACTTTAAAACTGGGCATCTCAAGATTGGAGACTTGTTAAAAACTTGGTGTGATGTGGTTGAAGGATGCTTTCTATTCTGTTTGGCTCTGAGAAATCTCTAGGTATGAGGTTTCATTCATTCATTAAAAACATTCTCAAACTAAAAGTGAAATGAGATTATCCTGGAATATTTGTAGACAGTGGATAGAAAGTACTTGAAATCATTCCTTCTGATTGCTCCCCCTAAAGACTTTGCAGCATGATTATCTCCTCTTGTTTGTCCTTGTCACCTTCCAGCTTCACTCCCCACCCAGACATCTGAGTAGGACCTGGGAGACTCTTTGATTCTTCTGTTATCCTTTATCTCCCTGTATGCAGTCAGTTTCTGAGCCAGCCTGATACTTACCCCTTAAATAGACTTATAGTCATGATTTTCAAACTGTACGCCAAGACTCCTTGGGGCATTGCAGCAAAACTCACAGGGCATTCCAGGATATTTTTGATTTTTCAAGGGAAATGTAGTGACATCTGTCAGGCATTCTGCAAACTACTATCTGGAAGTAATTTACAGTTTCAATGTGAGATCATTTATTTTGATGATTTCATATCTCTGTGAAGCTGTGTTTTTAGTTATTCCTGTGATAAAAGCAAGTATCTTTTGAAAATCACTGAAAAAGAAATGAGGGTGATGGTGTTTGGTCTGATTGCAGTTGGGGGAGGTGTGCAGGGCCCAGTGGGCACTAAGGTGATAGGACGTAGGACGTATTAAGTTGTTGGGTCTAACTGCTTAACTTTTAGGTATTTTTTTAGCCCAGGAGTCCTGTGAAAAAATTCCTAAGACACTCAGGGTGCTATGAGTAAAAAATGTGGTTATCTCTGGCTTGTGTCCTCTTCCTGCATCAGATTCCCACTGCCCTAGCTCAGCCTGTGGTCAGTTCTTTTCTGGGCCAAGAGCAGCCTCCATGCTGTTTCTCAGTGCTGGTTGTCCACAATCTGTTGCCTGCTGATTGAAAATAAAGACCGAATCATGTCTCTCATGCACAAAATCTTGAATGTTGAAACTCGTTAGCATGGCTTCAAAACTCCAGGATCTGGCCCTTACTCAACACTCCCCTGTTGTCTGTGATCTCATGCTTTAGACTTTATCAGCATTGACCACCCCAGGGTGCTGGGTCACGCACCATCCAGCTCTCAGCGTTTGGAATGGCTTTCCTCTGCTGACTTTGCTTGGGAAGTTCTTCCTGCACGGCTTACCTCAGGAGTTTCCTGGTCTTATTTTCTATCCATTCATCCAGGTTTCTGTAATACTCTTTGCTATTGCCATTGCACTTATCACACTGTACCATGATTGTTCATAGACCTTTCTCCAACTATGCTGTGAACACCTTGCCAGCAGCAACCTTGTTTTAGTCTTTTTGTCCCCTCAGCACCATGGTAGTGCCTAGAATATAGGGTATACTGTTTACGATAATTATAACACAAGAATGCTGCTGTAGTTGGTACACAACCGAAATTTTGTTTTATTGCTTTATTTCCCAAATGATAGAGTTTAAATTTGTTAGCATGTTACAGAACCGAACAATAATACTGTTGTTAATGAAATGCATAAAAGACAGTTTAACCATATCCATTTGGTACCTTCTTTGCGCTGTGGTCACTGAATAAAACGTGATGCAATCTTTGGTCTTACTTCAGACAGTTAGTTACTCATGTTTACCCCAGTGTCCATTTGGACAGCTTCTTAATCAATCAGTAGAGATACCCATTGGTAGTTTTACATAAGCACAGTTGCCTGAGCCTAAACTGATGAGGGACGACATGACTGGAGTTGAAGGGAGGGAGTAGGAAAGACATATTGCAGTTCTCCCTTATCAGTTAGATTTTGATGTCTCCGTGTCCCTTCCACTATCACCTCCCCTTTGAGCACCCAGGCAGAACTGACATCATTTAGTTAATAATGGCCACCACCTTTTCCCCCCGTAGACTCCTTAGAAAGCCTTTTGATGATAGTCTTTTAGAGTTGCTATTGCTTTTTTTTTTTTTTTTTTTTTGAGACAGAGTCTTGCTCTGTCACCCGGGCTGGAGTGCAGTGGCCGGACCTCAGCTCACTGCAAGCTCCGCCTCCCGGGTTCACGCCATTCTCCTGCCTCAGCCTCCCGAGTAGCTGGGACTACAGGCGCCCGCCATCTCGCCCGGCTAATTTTTTTTTTGTATTTTTTAAGTGGAGACGGGGTTTCACTGTGTTAGCCAGGATGGTCTCGACCTCCTGACCTTGTGATCCGCCCGCCTCGGCCTCCCAAAGTGCTGGGATTACAGGCTTGAGCCACCGCGCCCGGCCTAGAGTTGCTATTGCTTTTTTAAATTAAAAAATAATAGTTTAAAAATAATTTCAAATTTACAGAATGGTTACAAAAATGGCACAGAGTTCCTCTGTGTACCCTTCACCCAGATTTCAGATTTCCCAACTGTTAACATTTGATTAATGTGGTAAAGTCTTATTCTCCCTTCCCACCACCCCTCACACACATACTTGAGACTTGTTGCTTTTTGAATCATTTGGCAATAAGGCAAACATGGTATCCTTATGCCTTAATACTACAGTGTGTATTTTTAAAAAACAAGGAAATTCTCCTACGTAACCATGGTATAGTCATCAAAAATCAAGATCTTATAGGCAACATCTAGTTGATCCAATATCTAATCTACAGACCCTACTCAGGTTGCACTTGTTGTTCTAGTAACATCCAGGATCTAATCTAAGATTACATGTTGCATATTTCCTTTCCTTTGTGACATTGATTTTTTTTTTTAAACTACAGGCCAGTTCCTTTATAGAAGTTTTCAATTAGCAATATTCACGCCTCGGATAAACCTCATTGGCTATAATACTGCCACTGCATGGAGCTCAATTTCTTTATAGAATGCCTTGCAATTTGTGTTTTTCTGTGATCCTTTTGATTTATTCATTTTTGAGGGGCGTATCACAGAAGTGTTCTCACTGCATCATAATAGGAGTTGTGCGATACCAGTTTGTTTCATCACCTGGCTAAGATGGTGTCTACATTCATTTGCTTTATTTTATACTCATTGTCTGCATTTGGCCAGTGGGGGCCCCTTTATGCTGGTTCCTGTGTCCTTTTAACATGTCCCTATCATTCTTTGAGAACTTTACTTTCTGATACAAAAGATTCTCCAAGTCCATTCTGTGTTTTCCCTACTCCACTCCTGGAGTTTGTTTTCTTTAAGACACCGTGGTTTCTTTTAGTGGGGAATGCTATTTTGAAATCCAGATCTGGGCGTTAGATGATTTGTTTTTTGTTTTTGGTTATTTTTGGACAGAGATTTGGTAGGTAGTGTTATTGTGATATGAAAACTACGAAAGTTCTGATTTAATATCTACTTTGAAAACAGAACTGGTCTCAGCAGCTTTGAGGTGCTGTCTTCTGCATTTGTGCCTCGGTCTGTTGGCGTAGTTCCCTTGTCCATTGCAGGTGTCCTTTTACAAATCTTCTAGCCTTTGAGTTCATGACAGCCATCGACAGTTCACCCGGTTCCTGATGTGGACCCTTGTGCAAGGTGAATGTTCCACTCGTGAGAGGTAGCACGGATCCTTCACTTCTCTGAACCCTGTTTTCCCTGAAACATACCTCGGGTGACCACCTGGCCTCATTACGTAGGCTGTTTTCTCCCACCTGGGTATAGCTTTTACCACCTCCCTAAATTACATGGTTTTCCTGTTTGCACTATTTAACTTTTGTAATTTTTAATTATTGTGGGTACACAGTAGGTGTCTGTATTTATGGAGTACACAAGATATTTTGATACAGGCATATAGTGTGTAATAGTCATGTCAGGGTATGTAGTAGATGTACTTATACACATGGGTGTTGGTGTTGGAGGTTTCCTCAAGTAGGTAAATAGCCTTTGTTATTTATTCTGAAAGGAATTTCAGCAACTCTGAAAAAGCTCTAAAACCTGGATCGCTGCCACAGCACTGCTGGAGAGAAGTAGTAGGAAAGAAAAGCTGAATCACAGGGATGATTAGAAATTGGAGATAAATCCTAACTGCAGCTTAAATGAATATTGTATAGGTTAGGTTTTGCTATGTTGCCGTATTCATTGATCAGAAAAAACAGTAGAGCTTTATGTTTGTCAGTGACTTAGGAAATTGTGGCAATTGTATTATACTTTGCTGATTAAATTGAGGATGTTACCAGATTGGATATAAACTATTAAAGTGAAAGCAAACCATTTTCAGTGTTCTGTAAAATAGAGTAATGCTGATCTGCCTAGGTAAATTTTTTTTCCCTAGGAGCTTCTGATAAAAAATTGTAGCAAAGGCAAAGAGTAGCAATGAAATGATAGAGCGGATGCTGGGATTGAAATGTGTTTCCTCTTTCAGTCTTTTTTAAAAGGAGTTTATTTTTCAATAAAAGAAGTTTGCATTGGGGGAAGGGGACAAAAGCAATTATTTTCAGTTTCTGTACTAAGTTAACTGTGATTAACATTTTGGGGTATAGATGAAAATTTTTTTCCTTGGATGCACGTGGAAATGTATATGCTTTTAAATGTTTTTTCCCTAAATGTGATTATACTACATATGCTCCTCTGTTTATTTTTTAAGTTCTGTTTATTTTTATTTGACATTTGTTGAGCTTTTATTATCATGTGCTACTTTTAGGGATACGTACATCTTTGAATAAAAGATAAGGTTGGAAAAAAAAAGATAAAGTTGGCCTTAAGTAACTAGCCTGAAGAAGGGGTTAGAGATATGCAGTGGGTTTGCTTTTGTTTGTTCAATGATTTTAAAAATTATTAAACTGCCATGGAAAAATGTCCATGTTAAATATGCACATAAGCCATATTTCTTGTAACTCCTTAGTATTCTGTTGTATATATGTATTATCATTTAATTAATTCCCTCTTGATGGACCTTTAGGTTTGTTCTAGTTTTTTGATATTAATAACACTAATGAATATTTTAATTCACTTGCCTAGTTATTTCCCTAGGGTGTGTGTGTGTTTGTTTGTTTTTTTTTTTTTTTTTTGAGACAGGGTCTCTGTCACCCAGTCTGGAGTGCAGTGGTGTGATCTCAGCTCACTGCAGCCTTTGTCCCGTGCACGCCCCCCACCTCCACCCTGCAGCTGAGATTACAGGCATTCGCCACCACGCCTGGCTAATTTTTACTATTTTTAGTAGAGACAGGGTTTCCCCATGTTGGCCAGGCTGGTCTTGAACTCCTGACCTCAAGTGATCCGCCTGCCTCAGCCTCATAAAGTGCTGGAATTACAGGCGTGAGCCACTGCCTCCAGACATCCTTAGGGTATATTTTTAGAACTGGAATTGTTGAATCAAAGAGTACTGTTAAAAAGAAAATGTGTATATATATATATTTATATATATTTATAT